>NC_064760.1:35473497-35799569 GCF_011397635.1 Epinephelus fuscoguttatus | reverse complement strand
AACCTATTGTGTTGTTGTCAGCGCATGCACGTCCATTCACAGGTGCTGAGACACAAACACAGCTCGCAAAAGTTACGGAGAGAGAACCTCGTGCACCCACAAACTGTAGGTGCTGCGTTTGACGGTTTATATGCCCAGAAAAAGTTTGTAAAAGTCTGATGACATCTGTTGCCGACTAAAGGCTACAGCTACAACGCACAAATAGGTAAGTGTCGAGAGCTCTGATTGGTCTACAGACAATACACAATTGTAATTTTAGGGGACACAGTTGACAGAAAGATGTGAGGAATGGAAAATTAATGGGCGTCAGACAGAGGGCTGTACACCGAGTCCAATACAAAGAAACAAAACAACAACAAGACAAGGAGGCAGAGCAGGAGCGAAACATAAAGGGATTGGGGAGAAAGATGGAGAAAAGTGAATATCAGAGAAAGAAGGAGGAAGGAAGAGGTGAGTAGGTCTGCCGAGTCAAAGAGATGAGACGGGGTTTGTATCTGAGTTTCTATTCTTCTTCTGCTGCCCCTGTGGCATTCGGATAAAACAGGCCCAAACAGACATCAGAACAGCGAGGAAAGTTTCGTCAAAGTTGTTGTCGGTGGTGGTGGATGTCCTTGCACTCTGTTTTCTCTCCTCCCTTGCTCATCTGTCTAGTTCTGCCTGTCATTATCAAAAAATTGGAAGTTTGTCAATGAAGTTTGTGTTTCGGTAAATAATGCCCTTGTACTCTTTCTTTGCCCGACTCCGCTGAGAGTTTGATAGATTGAAATAGGTAGTTATATGCTCCATCGTCTGCTTTTCTTCTCACCTCCTCCAGCTCTTGTTCTGCCTCCCTATTTGCATCTCATTTTGTTCTTGCTTTTATTTCGGTCTTTTGAATCTGTGATGACTTTGTGTCTATATCTCTGTTTCTGACTTCATCACTCCACTTGAGTATCTGTGCCTTTTTTCCTCCTGATTGTATGCATGCCTGTATTTCAAGAAGTGATATCATTCCAGCTGCTCTTACCTGATAGCTCATCTTTTAAAAAACACATCTCTAATCCCTTTTGAAGCGCACTGTGCTCTCTACTAGATGTATTCGCTCTCTAAAAATATACAACCTCACTCTTATTTCGGTTACTAAACCTTCCCTCTTCTTCATTTATCAGAGGGTCACATTGAACCATGTATACCTTTTGTCATTAAACTCAAACCTTACCAAACAGGAAAGCTGCTCTAATTAGCATCAACAATTAGTCAAGTGAGATCAATTTTGGATCAATGACATGAGAGACTTGCATACTTTTGTTTTTTTTTTGTGTTGTTTAGGGTTGGGTCAGTTCTTGGTAATACCAATTCGGTTCGGTACTCCGTCTTGGACTGGGTTTTTTTTTTTGAGACCGACCAGACCGCATACTCGGGCGGAACGTACACAGAGCGGACGCCGCGGAGGTCTGCCCAGTAAAAGCGGACGTCCGCAAGCCCTGTGCGCGCAAAGCACGACCGCACGGACCCCGTTCCGCACACCAGTGTCACACAAAAGACTGCTCGGCATGTATTTTTCACATCGCAGGGGTTTTTTTATGGACATTTTTACAGGAAACTACCACGCGGAAGTGCGCTCGACTATGGAAGCCCGAATGACTGCGGACATTCCTCGTGGAGTCCACTCCTCTTATAGTACGCTCGAGTCTGTGAGCACCTGTGCCTGCCTCTTCGCCAAGCGCACAGCGAGCAGGAGAGAGAGGGGGGTGGGGCGGGGACTGAGCTAGGGGGTGCGAGTGCGCCGAGGCCTCTACTGTAGCCTGGGGAGTCAATAATGGCGGACAATTTAGTCTCAAAGAAATCAAAGAATGCGCCACTATGGCAACACTTTGGCTTTAAGCCAGACGAAGGAGGCAAGCCTTGTTTGCACTGATTGAGTAAGCTGCAAAATTTATTTTTAAGGAATAAAATAAACAACGTGTTACTGTCACTCTGTTGTCCTATGGTCGTTTTTTATTTTAAATGAGTCAATTGCGCCCCCAAGTGGCGGAAATCTGGTATTACCGACTTGATGCGGTTTTTCACAAAAACCAGACCGTTTTTTTTTTTCTCATACTGACCCAACCCTAGTGTTGTTTTCTCCCATGTTTGAAGTGGTAAGGGATTATAACACCAATATACCAGTCACAGCATGCTTCAATCACTATGTGACTTGCTCTATCATTTTCAGTCACGCTGACCCTGAAACTGAGCTGTATATGCTTTTGGAACAAGGAGATTTGTTGTTTTTTCTAATGATGTCAATATTTTTTTTTGTACTCACCAATATTTCATCAAATTACACAATGACTGTCACAGAGCCATGATTTTGAGAAAAGGGCATTCAAGGTTTTCAGCACCTCTGGCACAAAGATATACAATGGAGCCAACTGACTATAAACCTGGACCACATTCTGTACTCAGGAGGCCACCCTAGGGTAAAAACTATACCAGAAAGCTTGGGGACACTTTTATTTTGCAGCCAGTAAGGTAACAAAAATAAGCATACCCAGCAACACTGTGCAGGAAGACGAGAGGATATTGTTTCTGTCAGTACAACTGTGGTCAATTTGAGAAACGAAGATAGCATACAGTTAGCAGTGAACATTGAACAACAATATTCTTGGATTAATTTTTATGAAAAAGCCATTTGATTCTTTTGATTGGTGGATGCTTACAGAATGAAGGAATATAAGTAATTAAGGACTGGACATATATTTGAACTTTATGACTGCTTCAAATGTAGGGAGTTAGCATTTTTTGGTCTCTGTTTACCACGCAGGTAAATCTGAACGCAACCTTGATGCTCATAGTTTCTGTGAAATAAACTAACAATTGAACTGCGGAGAATCCTACTAAGTTAACAATGTGTAGCATGTCCATATTGACAAAAGTTCAATGCTATATTTTGATGTGCGGTCCTAACCCCTTAGATCTACATCAAGTGGTTGGCAGCTACACAATGGGTTAGGAAATTTTAATATTCTGAAAGTCAAGACTTAATGTGAAATCAGAAAAAAAAATCCACAGTCCTCGACCCTACCTTGTTACTGTAACTTATAGAGCCCTGCGCGGGACTGTTTTCTTCATCCCGCTGAATTTCTGACCCTTACCGCCCGCGACCGCAACGTGTGTGTTACACTCCCGCCCGCTCCCGCAATGTGTATGTCCAGTCCCGCCCGCTCCCGCAAAACTCTGAGAATTTATGCCCGCACAATAATAGAGATGCATTGATTTTGTGTCGTCTCCCGTCCGGCAGGAGAAAACAGGTCATTTTATAGGCTATTAATAAAGAGATTCATGGGGTTGTTTGTTTCGTTTCCCTGGCCTGCATGTCTTTTGACGCTCTGGTCAGGAATAGCGCTCCTATTTCGTTGTTTTCATTTAGTTTTTAATGAAATAAAGGCTGTTTCACATTCTATTCTCCTCCTCTGTATTTTATTCATTTTTCTACCCTTATATAATCACGCAGTGATTGAGGTTAAGGTCTCTTTTCTAAGAGAGACCTGAATAAGAAACATTAATGAGATAAAGATAAAGCCTATAACACCGGCATCATTTATGTAATTAACAAATAGCAACGAGAGTAGGCTGTGAGTGGCTCAACTAACACTAATAAATAAGATAAAATAAACAAAGTTAACGAATGAAACGAATGAATTTAACAAATGAATCACTTGGCCATAATATTGCTGTGGAGGAAGAGAATTTTGCTGACCGACTGCGGTCCCAATCCTGTGCGTCTCTCTCCCAAGATGCGCCCACAGACACTAAAGGCCTGCTCTGAAGGCGCACTGGATGCGGGGATATTCAAGATGAAGCACACCAGCTTTGAGAGCGCTGGGAAGTAGAGGGCTCAGTGCGCCTTCAGACCTTGTTTGAGCTTCTTTTCCACAACATTTGTATTTTTTGCTGCTTCATCACTACTACAAATGCAACTATAGCCAGTATCTCACTATCACTATCCTTATTCATATTTTAAGAGGCTACAAATTATATTCAGCCACAAAAAAAGATTGAAAAGTTGCAAATCAGAACAGTAGTGCAGAGAGTTCTTGCATATAGATGATACAGCGTTTCATCTAGTTGCATTGGCGTTAACTGGCAGGTTTTTACAACATTGCAGTATTGCACATTGCAAGCAGATGCCTGTTATAACTCGTTTTGTCACGACTTCTTGGTCTGAACTGGGCTTAAGAAAAACACAAGTTATGGCAGTGCCGTAACATCCCCTCACCCCTCTCTTACCAAGCATGTCAAGAACCTATGGTGGCCCTAAGGTAAGGGCCACTGTAAGGGCCAGTGTTTGGTGTGTTTGTACTGGGCTACTGTAGAAATAGGATTACATTCCATTTCTGCCAACAGATGTCCCTGTCCTACATGCTGCTTCTTTAATTACTCTTAATAAATAATAACTAAAGGTATATTTAGAAGACTTTTTTTGTTTTGGCTGCTTAGTAAGTGATTAATATTTAATGTTAAGGACTTTTTGGGGGTTTTGAAGTGACAATTTGTAAACTGTGTTGTGACATCATGGTTATTCATGAACAAGAAAGAGATTGTAGCGTCAAATAGAACTTCAGATTTTTCAAAGAGGTATTTCCATATTTATTGTCAATTTCATTTTGCAGATTATTCTTTTACAGTTTGATCCATGATCATTTGTTTGTGGAGAGAATTCCCAGAATGAAAAACAACTTAGTGGCAAAGTTAACTTGAGAATCAAAGATTGCCAGTTTGAATCTTTTGGCCTCGATTCTGGTTTGGGTGTACGTGTGTGTGTTTGTGTTTGCGTGTAAGTGTGTACTGCATGTTGTATCCTGCGAGTGCCATGAGATCATCGTATCAAAGCCTTTCCTGATCTGTGCTATTTCTGTTTCCCCCATCCGGCTTACTGGCATGGTCATCACACACAATGCAGCCAAGACACTCAATATTGGACAGACATCCACACAGGCTTCCATGGGCATATTGTGTCGTTCCCACATGGACAAGATGGCTGCCTCTTGTTTCTTGATTGGATGAACAAACAGAGATTGCTCACTGCCCCTTCCAACTCAGATCAACTGTTGGATGCCGTGACTGTCATCTTTAAGTGTCTGTATTCATAAACAGTCAGTCAGCCAGTTGGGTTCCTGACTGCAAATTACTGTCATTCAGCAGAACTGTTGCTTAGAGACACAGATACTTTAACAGCGACACAGTAAAGTCTAATGGATGTGAAGAAATTAAACAAAAATTATCTGTGTGGTAGACTGCAGTGAGTTAGAAAGCACATGAAAATTGTCATTGGATAATCCTACCATTAAGCAGTTACTACAACGTCATGCTGTGAACCAAACACTATTTAAACCCAAGAACTGTATTAATCAACTCTCTTGGAAATCAAAGTTGCTATCCAATAATCCCATGTATGTTAGGGTTTGTACAATACAACACATCTAGAATATTTCCATTTGCTTAAACGATGCAGAAATTAAAGTAAAATAATACTTGTACAAAGTATTGCATAATATTGACAGGCTATGCCCTGAAGATGCAGGAGAACACCTATGTCATATTTAGACGTGTAGGTCCATTGACAAAGCAGCTATATTCGACAACTTAGAATGAGAAGGTCTTGGATGAACTCACTGGATCATTCAGCAGCTAAAGAGACAGATACTTCACTCAGGAGTTGGTGGAGACCAACACAGAGCTTTAAAGAGAGATTTCAGTCAGTCCCCAGGGAAGACTGTCATTCAGCAAAATTATTAGTCCATTAGGCCTATACAAAAAGTGTATTAATTCACAAGGCAACCAGTCAGTGGAACCTATTGATGGGCATGTCAGTCAGGTATTCAATTTACTGAAGGATGGGTTGCCCCAGCCCTTTGTTCTATCGGTCAACCAACAGCCAGTCTGAGGGGAGGTCTGCTCTTTGATTGGCACCCATCCAACTATTCACCATCCACCCAACCACTTACACCATCAGCAACCACCAGACCAAATAGACTGACAGTTACCAACTGACTAGAATGCAGCAGATTAACAAAAACTCCAGCAATCTCTGATCCGTGTGATCTCTGTGTGTGTGTGTGCATGTGTTTCTGTGTGTGATCCCTGGGTTTGGTATCATTTGACAGACAGCCAATGATCTTAGAGAGAGGGAGCCAGAGAACATGTGGATGCAGAGATAGCAGTTGCTGAGATACTGCAAAGAGGCAAGAACTCCTGTTGGAATTACAAGGGTGCACATGTGTGTTTGTGGATACAATCCTGTTTGTGTGTGTGTGTGCGGTGCACAACAAGGGTGTGAGGAGAGCGACTAGCAGCTGCTTTTTCGCCACACAATAGGAGACATTTGAGCCAATTTGTCCTCTCCATCAAGTGAAAAAGTCATGACATCTTGGGAAGTTACTCTGGAGTTTACTAATGTTCAACGTGAGTGAGGATTTAATTAAAATTGACTGGAAATGTACCGCAGGAGAATCTTCCAGACACATGTTAGGAAAAGAAACATCTGTCGTACAAATACAAAGGCAGGTCCTCCTTTTATAGAGCGGCATGATACACTGTGATTCTTTCCATTGACATCTTTTCTTAATAAATGAGCATCGCTGTTGTCAACATGATACTGTGAAAACCTGCTCACAGTTACCTCTCTGTGACAGTCTGCTACTCCTCACAGAGTGATACTATAATTGCTGTACAACAGACCTTGAAAATCACACACCACACCCACTACACTTGCATGTCAGGAAAGAGATGGGGAAAACAAACAGCACCACACACTGAAGTGTATACCACACACTGAAGTGTATACCGCACACGACTGATTTATTCAAATAGCCTAAGGAGTTGCAACTGCCAGACTCTCAGTTGTTGTAATTCTAGAATGCTTTATCTATTATGACTGGAGAGTCACAGTAAAAGTCCAGCAGACTATTTTGTTAAGATGAAAGATAACTGTTTTCTCTAAATAGATTTTACTCTAAATAATGGATGTTTTTTTCTTTTGATTTTCCCCAATACTTAAAAACTTTTCCCCCTTTGCATTTAAAACCTGCATTGCTTTTTTAAGCCACTTGGGGGCAGCACAACAAGCTGTGAACATAACACTGACAAACTATCACCTGCCACCTGTTTACACAACCAGCCTAGACTGAGCAGCATTAGTTTTCATTAATTTGAAGATTTGTTTCTGATGACTTCATGAGTGTAAATATAATATTGGCTCACATTCACAAAATTCAGTGAAATATGTTATGTGTTAAATGAAGAGTATTCCACAGATTTAGGGTTGCAGTCCTATTGCACTGTCATACTCAGTTATGAGTCTAAAAATGTATTAATTCTTCTTCTTACAAACCTGGCGCCTACATTACCTACAATTCAACTTGACTACTCAAAGTTTGATCAGACATTCAGGTGGGGTTTGCCATTAGCGGCTATGTAGCCTTGAGCTGCTAGCCTCAAGCAGAGATGAGTAGCCAACTACACAGGTCTGGTAAACTATTTTTGAACTTGTAGTCTTTAGCACTAACCGGTGCTGACATCACTCGAGGACATTTATCAGGCTTCACACAGCTCCCTCTGGAGACACAACATACTTTGTACAACTTCTTACACACATGCAGTCATACTTCACAACAGACTTTTATATGTAAAATCAGTGGAGCTCCCCTTTAAGAACAAACAATACCAGATTAACGATATCCTGATATGCTGTTTCAGTGGGTTATCCTACATACAGCATAAACATCTACTATAAAGCCTTTCCTCTACACTCAGACTCATACATCATCTCACCCTGGAGGTTTGAGAGTTGTTCCTCTGTGTGTGTGTGTGTGTGTGTGTGTGTGTGTGTGTGTGTGTGTGTGTGTATAGGAGACTGTTACTGTGCACCAAAGCTGACACCTCCAGGGCTGAAAAATAAAGTCAGTGCAGAAGTGCCAAAAACTGCAGTTCCTTAAATGGCCACTTGAGGCTGGCTCCAAGAGTGAGTCAGTCCCATGTAGACACCCATGTTAAAATGCCCAACTTTAAAGCAGAAATAAACACGTTAACAGCCTGATACAACAATAGGTTTTGGTTCTAAATACTTAATTTCCCCATTCATTAAATCTGTGCAGCGGATGGATATTTAGATTTTTTTAAATTTACAAAACTTTGAGTAACACTGAGTACAGTCCAATAAAAAAGTCGCTAACACAACGACTATGTTTATTAGGCAGTGTTACCCTAGCAAAACCCCAGATACAGTCAGTATAGGTGTACCTGTCGGTATTTCAGTGTGGTTTCAACAATGAAAATGAATTGTTACAGGGGCAGCTCAGAGGTAGAGCAGGTCTTCCACTAATAAGAAGATCAGCAGTCCCTGGGTCCTCCAGTCCACATGTTGAAGTATCCTTGGGCAAGATACTGAACCCCAAAGTACTCCCAATGGCTGTTCCATCGGTGTGTGAGTGTGAATGGTTACGGAGTAGCAAGTGGCACCATGTACGGTAGCATCAGCCACCAGTGACTGTGAATATGTGAATGTGACATGTAATGTAAAAGAGCTTTGAATGGTCAGAAGACTAGAGAAGCACTATACATATATATATACATATACATATATACACTATACATAAGATTACCAAAATGTAATATATGCATATATGCAGTCTATTTACATTTTGGTAATCTTAAAACATTTTGTTCAGTGTTTGACCGTCTTTCATTATTATTATTAGTAGTATTTAGTTTATTTGATAGGGACAATGCAGGTTAACATAGTACCACTTCCACTTGTTACAAACAAGTTGATGTTGACTGACGTTCCGCATACAGAGATTATAGCTATTGCTAGTTTCCAACTCCCGTCCCTAGTTAGGCTTTTGGTAAAAGAAAGAAAGAAAAGAAAAACATCAAAATCATCAAGGTTACATACTATTATAATTAAATTTACAATACAATTAAAAATCATTTCAAGTCATGACCCATTTAAAATGCATACAGCTCTGATTTTGCTTTAGTGAGACTTTAACATTTTTATTAAAAATCCAAATGTCTGGGCGGCACGGTGGTGTGGTGGTTAGTACTCTCGCCTCACAGCAAGAGGGTTGCCGGTTCGATCCCGGGCATGGGAGCCCTTCTGTGTGGAGTTTGCATGTTCTCCCCGTGTCAGCGTGGGTTCTCTCCGGGCACTCCGGCTTCCTCCCACAGTCCAAAGACATGCAGATTGGGGACTAGGTTAATTGGTAACTCTAAATTGTCCATAGGTGTGAATGTGAGCGTGAATGGTTGTCTGTCTCTATGTGTCAGCCCTGTGATAGTCTGGCGACCTGTCCAGGGTGTACCCTGCCTCTCGCCCAATGTCAGCTGGGATAGGCTCCAGCCCCCCCGCAACCCTCAAGAGGATGAAGCGGTTAGAAGATGAATGAATGAATGAATCCAAATGTCTTTGGTTAATTCTATGTCGGTCGGTAGTGAATTCCACATTTGAGAGCCCTTTATAGAGAAGGCTGATTGCCCCAAGGAGGTCTTACGGCGAGCGATTTTACAGTTGCCACTTGCTGTGCCCCTGGTGATCCTATCACTATTTGCCTGCTGAAAGATTTGCACAAAACATCTGGTGCCCAATTCTGTAGACACTTGAAGGAGTCAGACATTCAGTTTTTCTTCTAAGTACATTTTGTTTTAATACTTTCAAGCCTGTTTATCAAAATTAGCATGAGCATAACTACAGACTGTAAATGCACCATGCTAACTAAGCCAGCAGTTAGTGATAGTTAGAGTTATCTCCACCCTCTTGTCCAAATGTGGTCTCTTCTGACTCCAAAAATCCAAGACAGTGACTGCCACAATGCCAAAGTTGAGTCCACAAACCAATGGGTGACATGATGGTGGCTATGTCCATTATACAGTGTAGGGTTACTCCCAAAGACTTGGAGCAAAGACGTTTGTCCTGATTGCAAAAACTATGGTCCAAGGTGAAAATACTTTCAATTATCCTTTAAAACTAATTGAAGTTAACTGACTTTTTTTGTTTGTTTTTGTTTTGTTTTTTAATTTAAATTAACACAAGAAGTTTGTGCTCTAGAGAAAGGATCAGCACTTTGAAAAAGAATCACTGCTGCTTTTATTTTTTATATTTAGTTGTATATCACTTTTAACACCCTTTTTTCTGATACTGTATCTAAAGTTAACTACTGATCCACATGACTTCAACAGACAGTGCCTGCGGCCTAAACATACCTGTGTTCCCATCATGCACCATCCCAGTCAGAGCTAATGTATAGTGGATCATCACTGTAGCCTCACATTCATTGGTCTGTCTGTGCAGCCTTGACAATGTTCAGGTCTCTGTGCAGCATGATGGGCAGGCTAACAGGGAGCCTCTGTGTGTGTGGGGGGGTCCCTGGTGCAGGAGAATTAAATCCTGCTGTCCTGACAGTCCAGTTAGTTAACATGAGCTGTCCTGTCCTGCCTTAATTAAACAAAGCAGACTTGTGGTGTAAGAGGGCCATTTTCCCCTTCCATTCTAAAGCCACTTCTCATTAGGGTGTGACTGTGTGTTTCCAGAGGCCAGTAATTACAGGGACTCTTTTTAACTCCAGTCTGAAACAGTTTAGATGATTGTGGAACAGATTTACTTTAATGGCCTCAATACTTTGTCTCAAAGACTGGAAACATCAAGGACACCCATAGTCAAAACGTAGATGTGTTAATTATTAAGCATATTTGTGGGGCTGGTATGCTCTGAATAATTCACAACTGTAGCTTCCTCCCAGTATGTACATATGTGTGCCTGTGTGTGTGGTGATGTGTTTATTTGCATACCCAGGGGTGGAACCCAATTTTAAACCTGTCAAAATATTTGTGTGTGTGTGTGTGTGTGATAAACACCTGGTTATCATCTCTGATTTGAGTAACCTTCTGAGGTGTATTCACAAGACACGTGTGCATGTAAGACAGGTGGGCAAATGATGGTGTTTGTATGTGAGAGACAGGAATGTATAATTACATGAGAGTCTTCCACGTGGAGGTGAAAATAATATTTGCAGATCGGCTTCAGGACACAAGAGGAGATGATATGATAACGAGGTTTGTGTGTGGCAGGTTGAAGAGATGACAGGGTAAAGGAGCTCTGTATGTATGTATGTATGTCTGGGGATGGCTTGTCACATGGATTGTATGCTAATAAAGCAAGATGCATCTTATGGTTGCTCTATTTATACTGAACCTGGCACCCAGTACAGCTTATCAAATAATGTAAACTATGTTTTAATGTTTATTTGGGAAGTCTGTCTTAATCCAATGCTTACGTAATATATGTGCAGTCATTGTAAACATTCCTCAAGATGAGCTTAAGAAGCCATTGCTATGGAGAAGTCAGATCACAAAATGTAGCACTATAATTGCCACATTCATCACAAATGTACTAAAAGCAGTGGTGTAGTGGAGGGTATACTCAGGTATATGGGGTATACCCACTTCTTTTTCTATCCAGTTACAGTATACCCACCTATCAGCTAAAAAGCCATTGTAATATACAGGAGAGTATGCCCACTTCCTCATCAGTAACTACCTATGTACCTAGCAGTACGCCCACCTCATCAACTACCACTACACCACTGGTATACAGGGTATAACCACCTCCCTTTCTGGCCGCTTACAGTATACCCACCTATCAGCCAACAAGCCACTGGAACATATTGGAGAGTATACCCACTTCCTCCTTGGTAACCTACCCATCTACCTAAGAGCAAACCCTCCTCATCAGCGACTACTACACCCCTGACTAAAAGTGACTCAGTTTTTAAGCTGCAGATTGTAAAATCAGTTTTCTTAAGCCCAGATCAGACCAAAGATTTGTGACGGGACCAGGTGAAACAGGTATCTACTTGCAATGCGCCTCTCTGCAACATTCTAAAAAGCTGCCGGTTCACACCAATACAACTATATGAGACAGTGTATCATCTCTCTGCAACAACTCTCTGTACTTCCTTTCTGATTTCCAGCTTTACAGGCCTATTTTGCTCCTGAATATAATTTGTAGCTTCTTAAACTATGCTATGAATATGACAGTGATAGTGAGATACTGACAGTAGTTGCATTTGTAGTAGTGATGAAGTGGCAAAAACAGAAACAAAACAAGCATCAGATGGACTGTATTCGTACTAAATACACCACAATAATATAAATAACCAGCCCCAATTAATCTGTTAATGAGAATATGTGTGTTTCCTTTTACGTCATCTCTTTGCACCCTCTTCTTTTACAGTGGCATCTGATGGGAAATTAATGCCACCTCCTGCATAAATCAGCTCCCAATATTTGCATAACAGTAGTGGATGGAAAAGCACATACAGTTTCATTTTCATTGTTGATTTTCTGAAAATTCCGTTAAAATTTGCATTATACTTGGAAACTACCATTATACGATGGAAACTGGACTATTGACAGGACCACATGTACAGTAGGTGATTGTGCACCGTTTTGTACCATTGACTTCATCAAAAAATCAGGTTTATGATCATGTAATTTACGATTTTCTAACTATACCCGTTGGTCATGCGTGAGGTCAGAGGTGAAGGTCAGTCTCCAACAGCTTGAACTAACCCTAAAACTGTACATTACTTTGCTCAAGTGCAAGGTAAAGTACAGTTTTGACAGCTACTGTTGTCTTAGGGCCACCCTGTCATGGGATGTTCTGGCTACCACTTCCATACTAATGTAGGATAAACACAGGATGGGACACTGCTAGCATTGTTAGAACCCCTGAGCAAATGTAGGGAAGATTAAGAGTGTGAGACTTCAGCTGTAGAGGAGCCAAGGCATCAGGGAGTGATGTTAAGTGTAAGAGAGGCTTAAACTCATTGTCTCTCTCCCATTGGAAATACAGGAGTAAGACTGAGTGGACCATGTCCAATCCATGCTTTGATGGACTGCCGCAGCGGAATTTCAATTGTGCCCAATTTCCATTTCTGTCCCTCCATGCTTTACTTTTTCTCTGCCTATCCCCTTGGTCTTTTTCTTTTCTTTTTTTCTCTTTTACCTCTGCTCTTCTCTGTCCATCTTTCCCTCCTCTTTCCCTCCTCTGGCTCTTTGTGTAAATTTCAGAATATTCCGGAGAGTAGGATTGAGCTAGCATGAAATGGGATTAGCAAAAGAGACAATTTTCACTACAAAATCTCTCCCTCTTCGCCGCTCAGTTCTGTCAAAGCCAACATTTCCCCTAGAAAAAAGCATGTTCTGTTCCACTGTGTCTTCCTTGCTCTTCATTTCTCAGACAGCCATGCTATATCTTACTGTAATGACTGGCTGTCTGCGTGTTTCCTTTTACTTCTAACATTACAAACACAGGTTTGACCACTAGATTACATGCATTACTATGTCAAAGTCACTGTGGGGAGACAGTGGTGGTGTAACTACACTTGATGACCAAATTTCTGCATAAATTATCTCCTTTCCTCAACCTTTTCTCCTTCCCTCCGGTCTGATCCAGCGCTTCTTTCTATCACTCCAGCTCATTAACATGCTAATCAATTAGCAGGTATTAGCGCCTAATGATTTCTAATGCTAAGTGGAAGATGACAACCAGATCGTGGAACGTTTGAGGAAAGTAATGAAGCCGTGACATGCAGAGCAGTATGGCACAATGCAAAGTGTTTGGATTTATTTTGCCTTGCAATTTCATGTATGATAATTATGTACAATTTGCTTTTTATGTTTTGCAGACAAAATGCTGTCACAGGAGCAGACATTTTGACCTGAATTCGTAATTTTCTGTTGGCTGTAATCTCTTAAAAGAGTCGGGAAAAATGCAATATGACACTAAAACACTGTCAAGGGTTTCCTGTGTATGGTTCCTGGTGTTTTAATGTGCATCATTAAATATTCTAACAGCCTCTGGTACAGATGGCAGTGAGTAGCTCCATTATATTTAAAACACCAGTGTAATTATGTCAACTTTAATAGTGCTATTACCCTACTGTGACTGCAGAAAATACTGGAAAAAAGGGATTATTTTTCCTTCTTACAAAAAAAATGACATTGTTCTGGTGGTTGTCCTTCACTGTGTTTATTAGCTTGAACCAGATAGCGTATTCTGAAGCCTAACCTTGGTTTTCTGTTGAAATTTTGCATGATCTGCAGCCCTGAACAGGACAGAGCAGGTGCTGTATTACTAATGCAAAGTTCAATCTGTAATTATTTCAGTTTTAAAAATGTAATGATGTTGCACTCACTTTTCCCTTGGGGTGTATAGACTAGACAGAAAAGTGGAGTGGTTGCCAGTGTATCTACACACTGCAACGGGGAAATGTGTTTGAGAAAAACACCTTACCTTGTCACATGAACACATTAGTACACTGACTACCATGAAAAATCACAAGTTAGTTAGCACTGTGTTTCTCTCTTCCTGTGGTCATATTTTTTCCCATGGTAACATTTTGTAGCCACAGACACAATACCTGCATTTTATATAAAATCTTGCATTGCTTTGCTTTCTACATCTGTAGGTTGTGGTGAAACTAAGTGAAACTAAGAAGACGCTGCTGGATCTGGAGTAAGTTGCCTGACTGCAAGCAACACAAAAGCAGCAGAGAGCATGCAATAGATACACAACAACGGAACGTTGGTTGCACAGACAATATCACTCTTGAAATACAAATAGGTATGACGTAGGAGAGGGAAACTGATCCCTTTTTGGTATTGACCTCACTGACGCCAGGCGTGATCTTCAAAATTAAAAGGTAGTCGTAAGAGCATGGATACTTTAGGATTGATCCGCCCACCCATATTTAAAAGTCTAGAAAAGCTGCACGATTAAATCATCTTTATTCCTATTCAAGTTGGTGCAGTGCTAAACTGGAGGTTAGCTGTGTGGCCAGCAGATGTCTCTAGTGTGCATGCTTTATGGGCCCAATGATGCGAAAGTTCCTGGTAATACCTTTTTTGTCTCTGTGTGCTACTGAGCAATTTTAATTTGAATGAACGTGGCCACGCCTCCACAATCCTGTACCCAGTTCTCTTTATACATACATGAAGAGGACTTGCTGAAGCTTTCAAGCTGGCCACACCCAACTTAGTGATGTCATCTCAAGTGCTTCCTATCAGTTGCAACACCTGTAAAATGCAAAATGCATTTTAAAGGAAATAATTAGGTATTATTGCACTTACTGACTGCAAGTACTTTAGATTACACCACATAACACCTCTGTTGCAGAAACAAAATGTACCCTACAGTCTAGCTGTAGTCTCAGTTTAAGGAGCAGATGGAGTTACAAGTCACTGGAAATCATGCAGCACTGTAAATAAAAGCAATATGGTTATTAATTGTAATGGTAAAATGCAGACAGCAGTGCTGCTGATGCTTGAGATCAGAGTGTAAAACTGCTGTTACTGTGAAATATACCACACAAAGTTATTCTTTCCTCATTTAATTAGATTTTAGATAGCACTTAAAATTCACCAAAACATTTCTTTACCAAGACACACTGGTTTTACAGCACCACTTTGTCTCTGAGAGTTGAAACGCTGTTCAGTGTGTTGATGCATGGGACTGCAGGGAGTTCTGCTGGAGTTCATTACTATGACTTATACTGTGAAGAGATCCGTTCCCTGCTCTAATGGACATTCCACTTGAATTACACTGGCAGGCTGCTCTACAGTAAATACTCCCTAATACCTGAGCTAGTGAGTGTGTGTTATGTGTGTGTGAGCCAGAAAGAGCTTCTTCAGTATCTGGCTGACAGGTCCATGTATGGCTGCATGAAATATAAGCTGCCAAAGTGATAAATGGGCTTCTGCATGCTTGTGTGTGCATTGACATACAGTAGCTGTGTGTAGTAGTACATGTGTGAGTTTTTGTTGGTATGTATGTCTGACAGGAATCAATTCTGCTCGCCATTTAATCAAGCCAGGTTCATATGATGTGTGTGTGTGTGTGTGTGTGTGTGTGTGTGTGTGTGTGTGTGTGTGTGTGTGAAAATGTGCCCGTGTCACATGGGCACCATCAGACATGGAATGTAAAGGTTCCTTTTTAATCAACAGCAATGCAAAGGCATTCACATTGACATGCTACAAGACTGAAATGTACATGACACATGGGACTGAACAATAGTACCAATAAAACCAACAATAAAATGTGATAAAATTAGTGGTGTGCAATGATGTAAACAAAAAGTAGAAACCTTTAATTGATTTTTTTTAAACTGCTGCAGTCAAAGCCAACTCTCCTATCAACCATCCAACTGGATGAAAAATTATTTTCTCTCTGTCACCTCTGCTGATAATTTAATATTTATGCACCGTAACATATTTGTTGACTAATTAGCATCCAGTGTGGCAGAGCTAGCTAATTTTGTGACACAAGCATGTGAATATTAATGTCACTGTGCTCTGATTATGATCGTCAACTATCATGATAAGTAATGGTAAACAGTGAGCTGGGTGGGATGATGTTCTATTTCACTAAAGACATAAAAGATAGTAACTAATATGTACATGCTGTAAATTCTCAAATTGTAGTTCAAGCTTTTATTTACCTCAACTGCAGAGGGTTTCAATTCCAGGAAGGAAATCCCAGAAGCATGTGGCAAAGTGTGAGAACTTTGACGAATTGCAAGCACCCCCCAAGCTGCCTGAATGACTACGGCCCAGTGGCTCTCACTTCTGCAGTGATGAAGTGCTTTGAACAGCTGGTTAAGGATTACATCTGCTCCTCACTACCCAGCACACTGGACCCATTACAGTTTCCTACTGTCCCAACCGATCTACAGAAGACGCCATAGCACACATCCTCCACACTGCAGTGTCTCATCTGGGAAAGAAAGGGAGCTATGTGAGATTGTTGTTCAACTACAACATTTAACACCATTTTGTCCTGGCTGGTCGCAAAGCTCAAGGAGGAGGTGGTGAAAATAGGTGAACACACCTCTTCCCTTCCCATCCTTAACACTGGAGCACCCCAGGGCTGCATTTTGAGTCCCTTGCTGTACTCCCTGTACACACATGACTGTGTAGCCACTTAAAACTACAACGCCATCATTAAGTTTGCTAACAACACAGCTGTGGTGGTCTGATCAGATAACAGTGAAAAGGCCTACCTGGACGAAGTAGAAGACCTGACCTGCCGGTGTCAGGACAACAACCTGCTACTGAACATAAGCAAAACTAAGGAGGTGCAGAGGTGGGGCTTCCATGGTGGCACGGGGGGGCACCCGCCCCCCCTGCAGTCTGATTGGCCACCCCGTGTGCCCCCCCAACGGCCATTGACTCATCATAATGTCAATCATTGCGTTGCGTAAAGTTACCGACGCTGCATGATAAGACGGAAGCAAAGCCGAAACCTTGTTTGATTAGACTATGTTAAAAACTCATGAAGGCTTTTATTTTGGAAAAAGAAGGAAGTGGCTCCTCGGCTCCGCGCATGAACTCGTGTAACTTCACCAGTCACGGACTTTTTTTCGACGTGATGCTCAAAGGTGCACCGAGCTAAGGTAAGAACAGAACACTACAGGTTCTTAAAAACAATGTTTTGCCAACTTCTGTTCCACTTGGGCCTAATTTGGTTGAATTTGCATGGGAAATTGTTCACTGTGTTTTACTTTAGTTAGCTCTCCATCTGGATAAATGTAGGCTAAACATCTCTCCACTGTTTCAGTAGCGTTAGCATCCTTCGTGTGTTGAGCGTTTTGCTAATAGTCAACAACAGAGTATCATGTTGCCACTGTGATGTGACGGTACAAATAACATGTTGCTTTTCGTTGTGTTTGTGGACACGTTTTTCAATGTAGACTATAGTATGAAACGGAGGCAGGGAGATATCTCCAGCTTCTTCACTAAGAAGAAAATTAGGGAGAGTGACCAGGAGGAGTGTGAGAATCAGGGTGAATGCAGCCAAGCTAACATTGACCAAAATTCCCAGGGCCAGACCAGCGCTCATGGACTTCCAGGTGAAAATGCAGGAATTAGGGAAATGCTTTAAAATGTGTAATGTGTGGTGCTCTCTGCACAATTACAGTTATTTAGTGAATTAAGGAATTTAAATAGGCTACCTCCTTTTAATCATGGTACTAAACCAGCACGCACTTAAAATTGTGTAGTTGTTAAACAGTTCATATATTCATGCTATATATTATTTAAAAATAATCATGTACACTTTATAATGTATGTTCAATTAAAAATTGAGTTAATTAAGTGCTGACTTTGTCAATCAATACTTTCAGATGCACAAAGGAGAGGACTGACAATGGTGATGAGTCTGACCATACTGAGTCAGATGACAGCTGCAGCTACAGCAGTTGCAGCAGCTCCAGCAGCAACAGGAACCCCCCAGTTCATCCGACCTTTGCTACGCCGAAAGGTCCCCAAGGTAGAATATTTATTAAAAATTATATTAACCTATCACCTCAACATCTGAATTACTCTTTTGTATTAATTTTCTGCTGAAATGCAGTTGTCCCTTTATATATTTTAAAGGGCTTGACAATCAAAATGTTACTTTTGAGTTGTTGTTGCTTAATGATCCAACTCAACTTTTATGAAGTTTAATAAAATCCTCATTTAAAAATTCCAGAATCTTTGCATATATTTTTCAAACATTTGCCATAGGAACAATAACAAAAGCATATTTCTGTCTTTAATTGTCAGTGTTGATCATGAGTATTAATTTCCACAGACTTATTTTGGATTTATTTTTAATATTTCCAGACATTTCTCAAACCAGAGCTGCAGGTCCTGCGCAACCTGTCCTGAAGACCTTCCCTCGCACCCAGCACGGACAGGGTAGGACCAGAGCGTTCAGGGCTTCGTGGTACAAAACCTATACCTGGGTGGAATACTCCCAGTGCCAGGACTGTGCTTTTTGTTTTGCATGTAGGCATTTTTCACTGCCCTGTGTTCCAGAGACAACATTCACCTCAGCTACTGGCTTTTCAAACTGGAAAAAGGCCACGTATAAAGATGGAGGTTTCCACTTACATGCAAGAGCAGAGCACCATCTTAATGCAATGGCGGCATGGACGGAATATCAGCGGGGTGTTGAGAACAATACATCTTTACTCCAGGCAATGGACAAACGGTACCAAAAAAAGTAGAGGACAACAGGAAGTATATCAAAACAGTTGCTGATGTTTTGCTATGCACAGCCACTCAGAACATAGCACAGTGTGGCCATCGGGAATCAGAAGACTCAGGAAACAAAGGCAACTTTTTGGCCATTTTGGAGCTCATAGCCAAGCATGACCCCTTAATAAAACAGAAAATGGGACATAGCAATGCCAAGTACACCAGCAACCATACTCAGAATGAGATTTTAGAGGTTTTAGCAGACATGGTGAGAAAGGACATTATTGAAGAGGTAAAAGAAAGTGGGGTGTTCAGTATTCTAGCTGATGAAACAAAAGACTTAAAAAAACAGGAGCAAATTTCATTAGTACTCAGGTACTACTACAGAGGTACAGTGCATGAAAGCTTCATGCATTTTGAGCATGCAGACAAACTTGATGCTGCTCGGCTAACTGAAAAAATTGTTAATAGCCTGCAAAAGTACGGTTTAGAATACAGAGAACAGCTGGTGGGGCAGGGCTATGATGGCGCCTCTGTGATGAGTGGCAAGCACAGTGGTGTGTCTGCAAGAATACAGTCCCTGGCCAAGCATGCCTTTTATGTGCACTGCAATGCACATTGCTTAAATTTGGTTATTGTGGACACAGTCAGAGCAGTACCAGAAGCGTCATGTTTTTTTTCCTTGTTGCAGCGTCTTTATGTGTTTCTGTCAGGATCTTATGTCCACCAGAAGTGGCAGGACATACAGCGCTTAATGTATCCAGAGGATCAGAGTTGCCCAGACTCAGTGATGTTAGGTGGGCTTGCAGGTATTATGCCTGTCGAAACCTAATGAACCGGCTTCCAGCTGTGCTACGCGTCCTTCATAATATTGATGAGGAGAATAGTGGAGACAGAAGTGTTGAGGCACGTGGACTGCGAGGGCAGCTAAACCTAGATTTCATTGGCCTTCTAGCAACCTTTAGAAAAATACTTGGAGATACAAAGTTTCTGAGCGACATGCTGCAGTCCTCTTCAGTGGACCTCGCCAGAGCAATTGACCTCATTGAGGCGCTGCAGGATTCAATATTAAAATATAGAGATGATTCATCTTTTGACCAGTTGTGGACTGAAGTGCTAAGCACGGCTCAGCGGTGTAACATCAGCACAGAGAGGATGTCTAAAAGGCAACCTAAAACAAGCTCTACTCTTAACGACACTGTTGTCATGTCCACAGTTGGTCAGCGTTACAGTGACACCAGCAAGGATTATTTTTGTAAGACTGTTTACTATCCGATCCTAGACCGTGTAAACGCTGAGCTAGAGAGGCGGTTTTCAAAAACCAACTGTGATATCATGCGAGGGATTCAGGCATTAAATCCTAAAAGCAACATATTTTTGGAGGAGGCTCCTTTGTTTGGAACCATTTATGACACAAACCTGGAGGATCTGAAGCATGAGCTCCACCAAGCTAAGCGGATCTTGAAGAGAAAGCAGGCAGCTGGAATGAAGACTCTAACCAGTTTGCTTGAGTTTACAGGGTTCCTGGAACCTTTAAAGAGGTCTTCTATGAACTGTTCAAGTTGTGCAAAACTGCTTTGGCCCTACCTGTAAGCACAGCTGCCTGTGAGCGCAGTTTTTCTGCATTGAAACTGATCAAAAATCACTTGCGCACCACCATGAACAATGAAAGACTGAGTGATCTTGGTGTGCTAAGTGTGGAGTCCAAGGGAGCCAAGGCCTTGGATATGGACGAGTTTGTAAGGTTGTTCAGCAGCAAACACGGCAATCGCAAAATACAGTTATTTTGAAGTGTCAGCACCTTCAAATGAGTGATACATTGAGTGGCACTTACTCTGATTGTGATACAGAACACATAATTGTTTAAAATACACAGTGTAAAGAGCTGAGCACTAGTGATTTTGAATATTGTTGTTGTCCATTTCACTGTGAGAATTTGAGTGGCTGTGGGGCATTATTTTTCTAAAGAGTAACATGGAGCAACCTGTTCTTTGCTGAGCACTAGTGATTTTGAATATTGTTATTGTTGTCCATTTCACTGTGAAATTTGAGTGTCAGTGGGGAATAATTTTTCTTAAGAGTAACTACTACATGGAGCAACCTGTTCTTTGCTGAGCCTTTTTTCCTCTGCTTGAAAATTGCATATAATTAATAAAATGAGTATATCTGGAACCACAAGGTCTGTCTGAATAATTTTGGTGTCATAGGGAACACTTTGAGGATTTGTTGAGATGGGTAATTATTAGTATATGTGTTACTGGTGAATAGTAAATGAAGATGACACACAGTAAAAATTAAATAAATGTACGGCCCCCCCCCCCCCCAAAAAAAATCACCAACTTCTGACTAACTGTAGGCTACAGCAAACATCATAGTGTTCTGTGTGTTAGCCACTTGGTAAAAGTATACCTAGCAGATTTAATGTGGCCAAGAAAAGCAAGATGAAAACATAAGCAATGTAATATTGAAGTGGGCAGCCTTCATTTTTGTTACTTTTGGGCGGCCCCCCCAGATTTATTGTTGTCACGCCCTGTGCCCCCCACCAGAAAATTCTCTGGACCCGCCCCTGAGGAGGTGATAGTGAACTCTGGGAAGGAGCAGATAAGGAACGGGTCCTCAGTGGAAAGAGTGGGCAGCCATATGTGTCCATATCACCAAGGGCCTGACTTGGGCTCTGCATACTTCAGTAGAGAGTAAGGCAAGGCAAAGCCTTTTTTTTTTTTTTTTTTACCTCAGATGCCTCAGGAAATTCCAGGTAACCCCCCAAAAACTATCCTGCACCACTGAAAGTATCCTGACAGGGAAAATGACTTCCTGGTATGAAAACAGCACTGAACAGGACCACAAGGCCCTGCAAAGAGTGGTTCATTCAGCTGAACATACTCAAGGTGCTGCACTGCCTAAAGGATGTTTACATCAGGCGCTGCACTAATAAGGCCAGAAGATGTATTAAAGATCCTAACAACCCAGATAACCCCCCCAACATTTAGAGCATGAAACATTTGTCCACTGCAGTAAAAATATGAAAGTAGCAGAAGGCTTTTATTTTGAGGGAATTAAAGACATTTCCACCATAAACTGATGCAGAAAATTCACAACAATGCAGGAAATTAAATGTTTGACTCTCAAAACACTTGTTGAAATGAAACCTATGGCCTTGCCTTCATACTGCAGTTTACTGGTAGTATAGTTGACAGCAGGGTTGTTGTTGCCTTTCAGAACTGACTCATTGGTTTTCTATGATAAGCCACCTCTTTTGTTAGGGAAACAACATGACATCAGCATAAGCATTCATTCAGTTGTTGCATTTCTGCCAACCCACTGAATACAAGTCCAAAACTCACTCTCCTTTTGGCTCTGTTTGGGTGTCTAACAGATCTTAGGTAGAGATGAAGGATTGTATTTTACTAAATTTTGACTATGTTCACTTACTATTTGCAAACTTTCTGTATGTCTGCAGGCCAACAAACAAGAACAAGCTGAAGAACGCTAAAATGTGTGTTGTGTTGATGCCTGTCTGTTAGGCACAACAAGCTACCCTTTTCACTTCACTTCACACCTTGTCATTTGATTCATTTAGGAAACACAAGTGATTGTGAATCAGTTTCATCTGTTTTGGTGCAAATGAAATTGACAAAAGCAATGGAGAAGCAAAAGCAAGACAACCTCCAAAAAGGGAATGGTTTACATTAGGTGGCCACAGACAGTTGCTATCTCCTTGTCCTTCCTGACTGATTCTTCTCTACTTTTGTGTTCTGCTAGTGTCCTTGTCACTACTGGTAGCATGAGGCTGTACCTGCAGCCCAATCAGGTTGCCCTGGTAGTCAAACTCCTTAGGGGTCCTTAAGAATAAAAATATACTTAGGGAATTGCAGTCTTGAAAAGGTTAAAACAATCAGATATATTAGCAAAATAAATTGTGTACTTAAGAGACATATTTCAGACCCCAGGACTTTTGTTTCCATGTTGTGAACTTCAAATTGATACACACTGGAATATAAAGATGTTGATTTACACAGAACAAATGCAGATAAAGATATTCATTGTTACCAGCTCACTTCATTAGTGTGCACTGTACTGCCAATAACAGCAAAGTTAGCATTGGGTGTGTTTCTGAGTCCGGAAATAACTGTTAATGATAATAGAGCAGAAGGGATTGATTAGTATAAAAGTGCATGTGTGGTGTGTTTAATCATTGCTAATGATGTGATATTTGCATTTGAACTGTAGTTATATTGTGCTGAGACAGGTGTTGCTATGAGTACTGAATGTCATGGAAATGACTTTTCTCTAATGTGAGCATCAGAGAGACAGTAAGAACTTGTTAATTATTTTGGCATATAGAGTGACTTTTAAAAACAGACTGCAATCTGTTTGGGTCCACCATCATTAAAAGTACATCAAATCATCAGTAAAGGACTTGAGTAAACTAAATTCAGGGTCTGTTGTTTTTCCGTTGAATTCCTCCCACAATTATTGGCATGCCATTAGCCCAGAAAAGTATATTGTTGTGAATGAAAGCTGCGTAATAGATACTAAAACATCCTGATATCAGGGTGATAAAAACTATGAGCAGAAAGGTTTTAGCCTTGACTACAGTATTAATTATTTATGGGCATGGCTTGTAATATTTTAGCTTATTTGTGTATTAATGAAACTGCAAGATGACTGAAATGTTTGCGCAAAAAGGTATAAAATATGGGACCTTCTACATTAAACTAGCACACACCACATTAGCAGTCACTGACCTTGATCTGTGATTTTGCGTGGTTTTTCGCTTCATGGCTGAGCTGCTGTTGTTCCTAAACACTTCCACTTTCTGATAATATCACTTACAGTTGACCGTAGAATACACAGCAGGGAAATTTCACATACCGTATTACTGCAGAGGTGGCATCCTATCACAGTGCCCAGTTGAAGTAACTGAGCTCTTCAGAACGATCTATTTTGTATCACAAATGTTTATAAATGGAGATTGCATGGCTAGGTGCTTGATTTTGTACACGTACAAGTTTGGGTTAAGGTACGTAGCTTTAGGAAAAGAAACTTGATTAAATACTTTAAAATAACTCAACTTACTGCCATCATCACATTCGTCAAGTGATCGCATCCTTCCTGATTATGTGGGTTGAACACAACTCTCTGGCTGATGATTTGGTGGTTTTTGATTTTTTTTTTTTTTTTAGGAATTGTGGTGCAATACTTTTGTAGGTATATGTATGAACAGTGCATGGAAAGACTGTAAGACAGCAAATATGTGGCAGATTGTGGTCCATGGTAGGGGTCCAAGTATTTCTTTGAAAAGGAGTCACGTGGGAGATATGTTGCTGGTAAATACACAGATGATGGACATTAAAAAAAAAACAAAAAAAAACCAGAGCTTTGTGCTTTGTGTGATATAGGGGTCAGGCTCAATCAATAGACATAGTTGTATAGTGATTTTAAATAGTGATTTTCCAGTGCTGTAAAACACATATGAGCATGTCAGACACTTTTCAACTGGAAAATTAAATGTTAGTGTAAGACATCTAAGAAAGATACCATGCTACTGTATATATGAGGACACAAATAATTTGTCATTCCACAATAAATTAAGAGCAACCCAGGAAGAGTTGGCTCCTGCATTAAATAATGCACACTGTAGCCCACTGAGGACCAGCTGGATGATGTACAGCACATATCGAAAATTCTTTAAAACATGAACTTGCCAAGAGAGACTTTCTTCAGTGTCCCAGCCTCCAACAGCAACTTTGGACATTGTAGCCTCCACCCTCCTGCCAGAGAGTGTAAAGGAGTTCAAAAGCAAAGGGATAGATTTCAGGATAAAACAGCACAATCTGGAAAGTGAAATAGAAGCGCTGAATGGTTTATGCAGGCTGTGTAGTCATTCATGCATCACTA
Source organism: Epinephelus fuscoguttatus (assembly GCF_011397635.1). NCBI lineage: Eukaryota > Metazoa > Chordata > Actinopteri > Perciformes > Serranidae > Epinephelus > Epinephelus fuscoguttatus. Next base: position 35,774,624 of record NC_064760.1, on the reverse strand, counting down.
GGCCAACAGAAGCATTTAAAAAGTAATTTAATTGCAACTTGCTTAAAAATAATTACATAGAAAAATATCTTCCACTAACCCCATTACCAAATAATCTTGTCAGCCCCACAGCTGGCAGCTGCTGTCAATACACCTGCAGGAAAAGAATATGTAGTGTCAGAGCAGATGGAAGATTTCATCACCACTACTTCACCAGAGTAAAAACACAAGGCCAGGGTATTAGCCAACTGTGCCTGTTTATTGTGTTTTGTAGTGTTTACCTGTTTAGGGACAGCAGATGGAAAGTAGCTTGTAGCTAAATCTGGTACAAAGCATCTTTTCTCTCAAAGAAAAAAAACATTAAATCACATCCCCCCCCCCCCCCCTAAAACTAGAAACAAAGACCCTTATGCATATTTTCATTCCTATTAAAAGTACTTTATATTAGTATAAATAAGGCTATACTGAGCTAACTGGCTGCTCTTTTGGAATCCATTCATGCTGTGACAGTTAAATAGCCTTTTTACTGATGGCCTTTTGCACTTCCTCCACTGTACTCATCCTTACCCTGCATTTGATGCCACTGGACATATTACTATTCTGCATCTCCAAAACTATATTAACATGTTTCATGCTGCAGTATTATATGTTTAGTTAGGTTACTGTATTCATTTTATTGTGCTTGAGGATTTAGAAAATGGTGTGCCACAAGGCTCCGTTCTAGGCCCCATTTTAATAATTTTAAATATGTAATTAAATTTCTCTACGAGGCAAGACAAGGCAAGTTTATTTATTTAGCATATTTCACCAGCAGGACACTTTGAAGTGCTTTACATACAACATGCAAAGACAAAAAAAAGACATTTAAGTACAATTAAAAACACTATAGAATGAGCATAAAACAGCAACAAGGCAATTCAATATAAATGGCAGCTGGAGGTGATTCCCAACTGTATGTACCAGAGAAAGCCAATAAACAACATAAATGTCATTGTTCTGACTAATCAGACTTTTTTAGAACTTTGTTGGAGTGCATGTACATGAAAACACTAATAAACAGTAATGTGGAGATGCAGGATCTCACTTGAAACACATATGCATAAACATATAAGCATAAAGTAAGAAAATAGACTTTGAGGTGCAAATACTTGCTGGGTGGCATCCTGCTCTAATCCTTTGTCTTTTATCTGTAGCACACACACACACACACACACACACACACACACACACACACACACCAAATGTGCCCTTTGAGAACCAGCAGTAATTTAAAGTTGTTAAGATACTGATCTGTCTGTCAGGATGGCAAGACAGCAGGATGCAAAACACAGTCTGACCCTTAAGTCTGTGTGTGTGTGTGTGTGTGTGTGTGTGTGTGTGTGTGTGTGTGTGTGTGTGTGTTCTCTATCTGTGTGTGTGTGTGTGTGTGTGTGTGTGTGTGGGTGGGTGTGTGTGGTGTATATCGCTGAGAATAAAAGAGATAGTGTATAAAATGAAAAAAAAGCAAGACAGATAATTTTTTTCTTGTGTACTTATATGTGTGTTGGTGTCTATGTGCGTGTGCTTGAATGTGTGTGTTTAGGCTATTAACATGGCAGTCAGTGTGTGACAGAGATGGATGTGGTGGTCTTTCTGCGATCAAATCACAGTTGGGGAGAGAGTGAGAGAGAGAGAGGTATGTATTATTGCAGAGTTAGTGGGAGTATAGAATAAATGCATTAGTTTGTGGGTCCTTGGTAGCTCTATTGATTTTTAGCTTTTTCACAAGGGCATCTTCTGCTGGTTGTTATGACAGGGAGAGGGGGCACTGCAACAACCCAAACTACATTTTCTAGTAAATTCAATTACTGATCAGTGCAGGAACCCATGAGCATTCCTCTCTTAGGCTGGAGATTCATCTGTGACGTTTATCAGCAGTGATTGCATTGCATTTCAAGCTGATGTTTTAACCTGATGCCTGCTTTTATGCTTTATCTTGTGTTCGATTTCCATGAATGTTTCACATGCTTTATATTACTGTTGTTGTTAGGGAGAGTGGTGTTCATCATTGCTACTGCTGAGTGCTGAAGCTAGTGTGGGAATGTTTTACATTGCTATGTAATCAGACCACCACACAGGTTGGAAATAAGCATCCAGTTTTACCAAACTTACATGGAAGAGGAAAACAAAACTGGGCAATCTCACTGGTCTGTAAAGATTCCTAACATTTTCAGGAGATTAGAGAAGTTGGTTGTTTCCAGCTCATGAGCAGTTGTTGATTTTCTGAAAAACCACTGCAGGGACTTTCCCAGGGGACCAAGAACATTTTGGGGAACTCAGAAATTAAACCTGCAGGAACCGGGGACTTGATTGAGTTCCTGTACCTGTGCCAGATGTAACCAATAAAAGTCCCTGCTCAAGAGGTAGTACTTTCTGATAGTTTGCAGTACTGGTTGTTCAAAAACGGTCACTGTGACAATTAGTGTACTGAAGAGTGGATATGGAGATAGATTTGTTTCATAATTATGTGTGTGAAGAGATCGACAATCTGCGTGTAAATGCGTAATCTGTAAATATAAAACACCTTCCACAAATACAAAAAAAGATTTGTAAACTCACAAAAATATTTTGCATGTATAAAACAGATCTGCAAATACACAAATAAATTCCACAAATAAACAAAATATCTGTGAATACATTAAATTAATTTGCAAATAAATGAAAAGCATTTGTGAATATCTTCCTAACATTTACAACTTTCGAACAGGCATTTGTGAACTCAGTTTTTATTTGTGAATCAAAAAAACATTTGTGGATCTCAGTTCTACGCGTGTGGATTTGCTTTTTACACACACAGAGTTTTGAAACAAACTTTCCGCCGGTCCGAATGAAAATGCACTCGTATCACTCACCATTTTCGGATAGCACGTGATCACCCAGCTGATGACGTCATCTCCGCCTGTCAAAGTAACATTTACACACAGATTGTCGATCTGTTCACACACATAATTATGAAACAAATGTATCTCCATAAGTGGACACATTGAAAATGAATGAATAAAAAGTAGTCATTGAAATTGTTTAAAAGAAAATGGCAATTGTTGTTAGTTGTCATAGTAACACAAGTCAGTGGGGCAGTAAATTGTTTCACACTCACTTGCACAGACGTTTGGCCTTTTGTTACACCTATTTTCCTTATTAAACAGAAAATACAACCACACATCAATCCAAGATGTCTCTTTCACTGAAGAGTAACATTAGCTGAATTGCTTTGTTATCTCATAAAATACACTTCATTCAAGCTCAACAGAAACAAAATAAAACTCACCAATACTGTCTTGGTTGACATTAGTTTTTCCACTGTTCAAACAATCAGCTACAGCTACATTATATTTCAACAAATATTCAATTAATGGCAACAAAAGAAAACGTAAAATACAGTAATATTGTAAAGGCAGGCCTAATGCATTACCGATTTGAAAACATACTACTCCACTGCTTGGTTCTTACTGCTAAACCTCACTGTAGTGAGTTTGTGGTTTGCTGCAAGTTGGTTTGTTTATATGGTGGTTGTTGGGATTCACTGGACCACAGATGATTTATCATTTGTCAAGATCTAAACAGTTTATGGGAAGGCTGGGTCTTGCTGTCTGAGATGGCGGCTGAGGCCGCAGGTTCTTTTTTCATCAAACAAAGGTAAGCCATTTGGCACTCATCTCCACAGGATGCCTCATTGTCACCTCAATGAGAGTCCATGGACCCCGTTCTCAAACTTGATTAGGCACTACTGTCACAGTGACATGTGACCCTGTGATGTCATCAAGTCAACTCAGGGAGAAGCTTCTGCTCTCTGTCTGTCTCTTGCTCCTGAGCCTCTGACGAGGGCTCTTGCTCCTGGACCTGTAAAAAGAAGGGCATCAGGCGGGAGGGCCTGCTACGCCCAGAAGTTAGTGTGCCAAACACACAATAATATTACACAAGAGTTATCCTCTGCTATGTCAAGGACTCCAAAATCCTTTAACCTTTACTACTAACATGATAATTCAGATTATAGTTATTAATTTAACTATTAATCAGAGTTCCAGCTTGAGTATTTTAGTGTATCTTATAAGGCTGATGTCATTAACTGGCTCCCATTTTTCCCTTTTTGGGAATGGTAACCAACGAGGTAATTTAATGTAAATTAAGTCATATTATTTAATATAATTGATAATTATAATTAATACTTATTAATTATTTCTGGTAGCCATTTTGACACTTTGAACCGCAAGTTCTCAGTAACTGGAGACCTATTATGAGGTCAGGTCCCAACACAGTGGCCACTGCTCTGACTATCCTGTTATGTTGATTTGAAGGGCGATGTCCCTTCAAATCTATCTCTATGGGTGGATGTTTTGTTTATTGACTTTAAAACGAAGTTAGGCTTTGTTTCCTGTTCCCTAACAAGTTTTAGACATAAAAAACTGCAACATAAAGACAGATTGCATAATACAACACAACACAGAAACAAGACAGAGAGGCAAAAATGGTTGAGAGATGGACAGTGACTGAGAGAGAGGGAGCGGCGTTGAGAGAACAAATCCAGTGAACAAGAGATATATGACTTTTTCCTACCATTTTACAGCGGTACTAGTCTTTGGTGTCTCCCTGACTTTTCCTGTAGCACCACCTGAAGTTTGTATTTTTAGTCTTAAATAAAATGTGTAAATGACTATTGTATTCATTGCCATTAAATTTGGCACAAAAATTAATTTCTCCCTCAGGATAAATTGCAATAACTTTGGTGATCCACTGCTATCAACAGGTTAAAATTTAATTTTGTTCAGTACTTTGGTTTGTGACCAATTAGCTGCAAATCGTATCATGTTCCCATCAGTCTCAAGTGTTCCTTTAGTTTAAATTAAGCAGCAACATCTGGAAAAATGAAGCCAACACAAAAGTGCCAAAAAACATGAAGCCAAACCAGAAGTGCCAAAAGAAACTGCAGTTCTCATATAGCCACGAGGCTGGCTCCAGAAGTTAGTCAATCCTCATAAACCAACCGGGTCTCACTCTGAAGTTGTCAAAATCCAGCAGTTGGGCAGTAACCTCTGATGTCAGACACCGACGAAAAAGCCGTCCTTTCACGTCAGCATGATGCACGGCTGATGCGGCGGGACAAGAATGAAAATTAAGGTGGCTAAAGTACAGGAAGGCGGGTTGAAGACTTTCACCTGGGAGGCTGGTGTTCACTCCCCGTAAGATTGTGAAGCCAGACCCTGTTCTTTTTCCTAAACCCAACAACATGCTTTTGTTGCCTAAATCCAACCACCTGTGTGTGTTGGCAAAATGTAACCATGTGCATTTGTTGTTGAAGGAAAAAACGTCAATTTGCAGTGTTGCACTGACATAGTGCGTTTATTTTTTCAATTATGTGCAAACTATACATTTCCTGTGAAAACAGAGGTGTATTTTGAAAAATAACAAATGCATGTAATACGCAGAAGTTGACACGGCCTCCCAGTGCCTCATTAATCAACGCACCCAGGGTACTCTTCACGTCGCATCTTGACGTGGAAGGTCTATGGCCAAATACTGATATGTAATGAGGTCAGAGTGAGAATGACGCTTTGAGTGACAAGGTTTTTGCCAACAGTGTGATTGCTTTTCAATCAGATCCACCCCTTGCTCCTCAACAGCAGCCTCTCAACCAACTATGGTCACCTCTGGCTGCAAAACATGATGGCAATAGCTGAAATGCCGACTATGAGCTTTCAGAACTGGAGTCCACAAACCAATGGGTGATGGCCCAGTGGCTACATCCATTATATTTGCAGTCAGTGGTTTAGTTCTAATTAGCAACTGTTGTCATGCTAACAGGTGATGGACTGGGGGCTCATCCTACTCTCCAATGTGCTATGTGTGAGCTCAGTCCTGCATGTTCTTTAATGAAGCAATAGGAGAAGATATTCGGTCTCAGTTAATGTAGTTTATTAAGCAGTAAAGGAATAAAATTACAGAGCTCTGGGTCTCAACTTCAAGTCCCTGACGAACAACAAAGGTGTGTCAGTTCACGAAGTCTGACCTCCTGTCCTTTCCCTGACCCAGTATATTTGAGCGTAACAGAGTGTCATTGTGCACGCAAGGCGTTGTCCTCTTCTCATTGGCAGTTCCACTTCCTCCTTCACCACACCACGCCCCTGCCTCGTGTTAATCTGACTCCTTCCCGCTGACAGTGGGGGCGTGGTTCCTGTTTTGAAAGACAAGAGAACAACACAACTCCCTACACGTGCTGTACCTTACTATCTGTACATCACTTTCTATTATTTTTACCATATATGAAACTAATTATCTAAGCATTGCGGTATGTGCTCCTCAGATTTCATGTCTCTTCCTCTCCTGTACTTCTCCGCTTCTGCAAAGCAAACACATTCAGATCAGCTGAAATCATCTTAGTATTCTCATTGTTCACACATCTAAAACTTATATAGTGAAACACAACTGATAGTAAAATGCATAAAATCATTCTATTCCCAACACAGGCTAAAATAAGATGGTGAACATGATTAAACTGTAGCCAACCTGCTAAACATCAGAATGTTTGTATTATTATTTTGAGTATGTTAGCATCAAAGCACTAGCCTGGAAATCCAGACCCAAATCTAGAAAGATTCAGGGTCTGGCTATGAGTAATGCAAATGGCCTAGCTCAAGGGGCGGCACCAAGCATGCATTTGAAAATATCACTGCACACATTTGGATAACACTACGACCAATCAGAACAATACACAGGGTGACGTATCCAGAGCGCTACCAGTGGAGCTAACTGGTAGATTAGACTTTTGCCGTATCCGGTCGGCAAAACAGCAAAAACGTACTTCTTGCAAAGGAAAGACTCGAGCGCCATCTTCTGTTCCTCTTTAAGAGAAAAAGCCAAGTCTAACTCGTTCATTGTAGCAGCCAAAGCCATTTCAAACAGCTTGTGTTCATCCGTAGCCATCTTGCAATGTTTACTGACTGATTCTGGACTTCATTGTCGCAGTGCTGTCATCATCTGTTTAGCTCGCCTCCGGCCCGCCTATATCAGCTACACCTATGTGATTGGTGCTGCTTGGCTCCAACGGCATGGGTAATGAGTAGTGATGTCCAAATGAAGCTTCATGAACCACAAGTTGTATTTGCTGAACCCACTAGATGGCGCTGTTGGTGTAATGAAAAAGGCTCAAGGGATGGCAATACAGTTTGGTTTCAACCCTTTGTTGAACAAAGAGTGTCAGAGTGGACCCAAAAAATAAAGAAAATGGTTCAGGAAGCATTATTTGGCCATTGCTAATTGAAACCAAACTGTATTAGCATCCTTTGAGCCTTTTTTTGTTCCACCAAGAGTGTCATCTAATGGATTCAGCAAATACAACTGGTGGTTCATGAAGCTTCATTTGGACATCACTAGTAATGAGCATCATTACTGATTGCCAGAGTGACTCGCTGAGCAAATTCAAATTGTGCTCTCGCGAGAACTCTGGATTTCCAGGGTATCAAAGCATCAGGGGGTCTAAACACAGCGTCCTAAAGCCACTAGCATAGCTGTAGGCTGCTATTAAGAGATATTTTGGGAACGCATTCACTTTCATAAGTACTTTAGATAATAAAGCAAAAGTTTTTTTCAGTCCAAGAAATGGTCTCATGTTGCTTTACCTGCTTGACTTCATAAATTACATCGCCTCGATCCCATGACTCAGCAATGCGTAGGTAGTGTGTGATATTGTTAATGTTAATACATTTCATTTTCATGCAGCTGCTTCCCTCAGGCCCTGTCCTTTTGCACTGCAGGCGACCACTCAAGTGACATATGGTGCTACATATTGTGAATTGCAGAGGGGAAGTGAGGAAGGGAATGTCAAATCAGTATAAACCAGCTGTCTTAGACCCAGTTGTAGTTTTCAAATACTGGTAAGCACCACTTGTGATAGCTGTCCTCAGTTTCATATTATCCTTTCACTGTCTAGATAGCCTAGTATTTGTTCTTCAGAGACTGTTTCATAAAAGCATTAAGAGCAAAGAGGGAATTCCTTGTAGTAAATGTCTATAATGAAGTGATGTAAACCGTGCTCCTATACCTCGCCCCACCTCACTGTTCAACTGTAGTAGCCATAATCATAGTGAAGCCAGCCTTGTATTCTCATGAGTGTATTAACTAAAATAATGAGCTTCACCTTCTGTCAGTGGGATTAAAGCTTGTGGAAAGATACATAAAGTAGACAATCAAAGACTTGATGGGATGAGAGAAGGCTGTAACCCTGAATCACTCAAAAGCAGACTAGGGAGGGAGCAATGGTGTGGGTAAAACAGTTTAACTGGTCAGAAGGCCATCAAATCCAGAGGGATATGCTAAGCAGAAGAATAAAGTGGATCACTACAGCAACATAGATGATTCAGCTCTTTATATATGATGAAACTGATTATTAACGAGGAGCAGCTGTGTGAACCCAAAAAATAAAGAAAATGGTTCAGGAAGCATTATTTGGCCATTGCTAATTGAAACCAAACTGTATTGCCATCCCTTGAGCCTTTTTCATTACTCCAAGAGCGCCATCTAGTGGGTTCAGCAAATACAACTGGTGGTTCATGAAGCTTCATTTGGACATCACCAGTGGAAGCACACTAAAATGCTGTTCCTTGAGCCATTTTCTTGAAACCAAGGGCTTTGATTTTGTAAACTAGTGGAGTTTACAAAATGTTAACGCACAGGTAGTAAGTTTTCTTTCTCACCCTGCCATTCACTCCCTGCATGAATGCTCATTCACTATCTCTAGGTGTCATTGTCCCGGTCTGTCAATTGAGTCATCAGCTGTTTCCAGCCAATTCACAATCAACCAATAGCACAGCGACACACCTTCTCTGTCAGCCTATCATCTTACTGCTCCTCACTTTAAATATGGTTCTTTCACCGCTTTAGTTCGTTCTTGCTGCAGTCATGCCCGCCCTCCATCTCCCTATCACCACCTAGTCTTTACAGATTCATCAGCCTCATCCACCTCAGCAGTCAGCAGCCTCTGAGTCATCAGCCGCCACCACCACCAACGTTTGGACTCTATGGGGGGATTTATCTTGCTGCTGCTCAGATGTCCCTCAATTACAAAATATCTCCCTCAGGTGTCCAAGCGCAAAATACTTCTGTTACAGTTTTTACAGTTGTTTACGCACTAAAATGAAAATTTTCACACAATTAACAGCTCTTTACACTCAAGAAGCAAAACACCTGTCCATAGTTGCACAACAATAAGCACAGACTCAGCTTCACACTTTTTGCAAAACATTACACGCAGTGATTTGCAAAACTCTACACGCATTATAGACACAGAAAAGGATTGTGAGGTTACTTCCTTCTCATTACAAAGCCCCTGCTTGCCAGCGACCACACTAATGAACGAATTGGATAATCACATCCTCCTGGTGTGGAAGCACACAGGTGCTTACTGTAAACCAAGTGGACCACATGCAGTACATTGTCGTTTGGGACAATGTATCTTTCCATCCATCTGCTCTGGTCCACAATTGGTTCCATGAGCACCCTGAATTTGCAGTCTTATACTTTCCACCATGCTCCCCATTCCTAAACCCAATAGAGGAATTTTTATTTGTCTACACTTTACAGTAGTAAGAAAAACTACTATTTTGTTCTGATTTTCATTGTTGATCTGTTACTGTAACTGAGTATGGTAAGAAATAAATATTTCCATCCTGCAGCAGTCTGCAATCAGTGTTGTGTTTGTTTGTTGTATTTATGTACTTTCTCTGTATACCTCAAAGTAATCATGAAGAATGTTGTGGGTTTGACAATATCTTTTTGTCATCTAAATTATCCCTTACATAAAAATGCTGGCAAAAAAGTCTAGCACTAGACCAGCTATTTCCTAAAATAGGGGTTTTTACAAATGTATTTTGTATTGATCACTGTAGTGTGTAACTGACTGCAATAGTGTCTGATCATTTGAAGACTGTGTTAGTGAGATGAAAACAAAACAGCATTTTTATAAATATGTGTATATGTTTTGACTGAAGTGTATATGTTTTGACTGAAGTGTGTCATTTTGCAAACAATCTAGGAGTTATGCAAATCGAATGTGGTGTTTGGATAATTGTGTGAGTATTTTGAAAAAAGGAGCCCTGTTTTCAAAATTGCTTGTCAACAATTGAGAAAAACTGTAGATCTTAATGAGCACAAATCATCTGTTAATCTGCACACTCATATTCTGCATGAAACAATATCTTTACGTCACTCTTCTGTCTCTCCTGATTGAAAAACAAATACAACAAATGATTTAGGAAGCTTTATTTGGTGATCACTAAATATTAGGTTTGTGGTATAGATTTGGTAGTGTCAGGTCAACCAAAAAAGAAAAAAAAAAGCCAAAGGAGACATTATACAACTGTTTTCACAGGCTGAGCTCACATGATGAATAAACTGATCTCCATGGACGCCCCCTTTAAATCACTAAAATACTAGCAGTGGCTAATGAAATATTTGTAGTGTTGTCCATCCATACTTTAACAAATTAGTATTGACAGAAAAAGTTCTGCTTTAAAAGGGTAACTCTGTGCATTAACTTAAATCTTTTCTTTCTACCACAATTTAATGTACATGTACCGGAATAAACAGTCTGGGTTAAACGCTAAAGTGCCCTTTTTTCCCTCTATACTTTTAATGCACAGCATTTCTGAGCTGTAATTTAATAGAAACACTTTCATTCTGACAAGTCTAAACACATTAGAGCCAACAGAAACTTCCTATTCTAATATGCTGTGCAGTTTGTGTTTTCACTTTTTTGAATAAACCTTAATAAATGCAGAGTGGCATGCAGATTCAGAAAGGTAAATTTAATCTCTTTTTTCATTGGTTTAACTGTTCCAACATTGCCTCTGCTTCAGTAGTTTTAAAACAACTATATGCACATATTAAGCCTCTCATTAGCAGGCAATTATATAAATGATTTCAGGAGCAAAAAGCACAACACTCCAGTGTTCTTTCTAACATGAGTGTACATAGAAAATTACTACTGAGGAAACTGTGAAACTTTGGAAAGACTATTGCAATTGTATCTGATACATTTCCAGGAACAAATTTTCTTTTTATAAATACACTTAGACTGAGAAATACTGTATTTTTGCATGTGAAAGATGTTTAATAATAAGTATTATCATGAACTGAAAAGGCTCTTTACTGAATGCTTTATATAGGTCATTATCTTATAAGAATTTAATGCTATAATAATGTGAATGAATAGTGATAGCCAATGCTGACTTTGTCTTGTAACTTCAGTAAAGCTCTTGCATCAAGCTTTAATGTTTATATATTAGAGGTTGCAATATATTTACAGTGCAGCATGAAAGACTTAATGATAGTACTGTTTGTTTGTGTGTGTGTGTGTGTGTGTGTGTGTGTGTGTGTGTTCCCTTGTTTCTATTTCCCTCTGTTCACTGATATTCACCTTTAATCTAAGAGGTAGAGGTGATTGTGATGCAGAGAGAAAAATATTAAAAGAGAAAATGAGAGAGTGCAAGAGAGAGAAGCCAATATCACAGAAGTACTCTGTTCCTCGTGCTTAGACAAAAGTGTTTCTATTGATCCATTACTCTGAAATGTCACTAATCTCCTTACCATACAGTCAGCACGAAGTAAAGGAAAAAGTTGGACAAGAAAATGGAATGAATTCGCTTGCATAAAGTGTACTAAAGCACAATTCAATTTTCCACTGCCCCTTGTAATTTAGTGGATCGCTCAGGAGAAACAAACTGTACTCCTTCTTTTCTGAACATGTCATGCTGTTCCATTTCTGCATATGGAAAAGAGAATCTAGTTCTCCAGGCTTTTTACCATACCTCAGAGTGTTCATTCAGTGAATGAAGGTGGTTCAGATTATGATTAATATCTTAGTCATGTATACAGGGAGTAAGGAGCCCCCAAGCTCCACATAAAAAAAAAGAAAAAGCTAATATAATGGTAGGGGAAACACTGAAACACATCAAACATGTTAACACATATAAGACAGCATCACCCCGATAGGTCTATCACTGGTGTAAATGCGAATGAAGCAATATTACATCAATTGGCCAAAGGGGGGCACTATAGCAACCGATTGAAATTGCAAACTTTGAATGGGCATAACTCATGCCCCGTATGTCGCGGAAACGTACAAACTTTGCACAGAGATGCCTCTCCTCATGAGGAACAAATTTGCCTCAAGAACCCATAACTTCCGGTGATATAGATTTCCCGCCATTTTGAATTTTTTGAAGAACACTTAAAATGGTATGACTAAGTCATGGTATGGTATGCTGTACATAATCACGTTTTTTCTATTCACTGACGTGGTCAGTCTACGTGAAACTGCACATAGGCATCGAGGATTGGCATAGGTAGAAGATGACAAAGCTACCAATGGGTATGGACTAGTTACACACACACATATACATATATATATATATATATATATATGTGTGTGTGTGTGTGTGTGTGTGTATTGTGTGCATAAGACGTGGCCTGCGCTGAGCTGCCTTACAATGTCTACAGAAAGCTGCAGTAGCTCAGAGAGCTGCAGCTGTTTGATTCTGTGACGAAGTGAAGCCAAATCTTACACTGGGGATAGTCTAACTATTATACTTGCAGCCAATCAGTTGGCTAAGTCCTGTGACATGATGACCTATGTTACTAAAGATTTCTTCCCACCTTAAATACAACAGCACACCTGCCAGCCACAGAAAAATTTAACCATTACTGCAAGCTGCACTTTGCCACTGCTTGGTGTGTGTTTTTCGGTGTAACAACTTTACAGTTCAGTTTGATATCAGGCAAGCAACTGCCTGCTGCTGTCTATTAACCAGTCCCTCCAGGATTTTGCAGTGTTGCAATTGTAACATTCATTCATTCATTTTCGTAACCGCTTCATCCTCTTGAGGGTCGCGGGGGGGCTGGAGCCTATCCCAGCTACATTGGGCGAGAGGCAGGGTACACCCTGGACAGGTCGCCAGACTATCGCAGGGCTGACACATAGAGACAAACAACCATTCACGCTCACATTCACACCTACGGACAATTTAGAGTTACCAATTAACCTAGTCCCCAATCTGCATGTCTTTGGACTGTGGGAGGAAGCCGGAGTGCCCGGAGAGAACCCACGCTGACACGGGGAGAACATGCAAACTCCACACAGAAGGGTTCCCTCCTGGGAGTGAACCTGGGTGCTAACCATTACACCGCCCTGCCACACCATTTGAAACAGATACATTCTCATATCAGTAGAGCTGCAGGCATCTCTCTCTCTCTCTTTCTGTTTATCATAAGTCTACTACTGCACCTGGGACAGAGTCAACACAATTACAGGGATAAATGTTAGCTTCACACGGCTAACTTTAACCAAAGTTTATTAGTGGGTTTAATGACTGGGTCGTAGCATTTTGGTGTTGGTGTGAGCACCACAGTAATGTGCTGTAAGCTAACCCCAGAAGGAGCCCTTTCCTGCAACATCTCTCATAGGGAGGACACTTAAAACACACAATGAAATTTAACAGACCACTTTAGAACACTGGAAACAGATTATTGTATCATGTTATGTTGGAGATTTTTAACTTTACAAGCAATAAAATCTCATAACCCCTGTCAAGCTGTCAGGGGAACAGCATGCTGTCCCTCACCTGACGGTGAAGCTGCGAGAACACAGTGGTCTCTCTCTCTCTTGTCTGATGCTAAAACTACTGTGGCGTCTGCCTTATCTGTAATGAAGCTTAGTCTTTCTTCCAATCACTGTCTTAACGATCAGTTAGGTATTTTTTTTCCTCAACTCTTACAATGGTAGAGAGAAAGTACCTAATAATATCACAACATGCATCACAATTTTTTTTTAGAAAAGCTGTCATATCAGGCATCTCAGGCCACAACAATCACAAAAACAGCCTGTGAAAATTTTGTGTGTGTGTGTGGTGGGAGTTATTGTTTTTGTTGTGTAAAGCACTTTGTGTTGCATTCTGTTTGTATGAAAAGTGCTATATAATGTTTGATTGATTGATTGTTGTTGCAGGACACTGACTGAAGATGGCAGATTGTTATTTTCTAACTTTGTGGAATGTCCACTCTTACATTAATTTCTACGCCAAAGAACTGGCATGGCAACATCCAAATCAATTTTTCAGCGAGTAAAACGTAATGCAATTGAAAATGCTTGAGGAGAAACCAGAGTTTTGAAACCAACATGGTGACATCCCAAGTTGTCACATACTGCTGCTTTGTCAGTGGCCTTTCACGTCTACATATTATGCGCTAGGTATCCTCCTGTGTCTGTTGTTAATGTTCCTGTTGATTTTGGATGCTGCTACATCAACAAAAGCTTGTAGTTAGGTTTAGGCAACAATAGCACATGGTAAGGTAAAAAGCAACAAAAAAAAAATAATCATGGTTTCGCTCTCCATTCATACAGGAAGTGAACACCAGGCTCCCAGGTGAAAGTCCAGGGTTTGTTGGACCCATCCACCACCTCTTCTGACTGTCCTATAGGGACTTTCAAGCTCTTTCTATAATGCTGTTAAGGCAGCATTTCAACCTGGCCGACCTACAGTGTATCCTAACATTGCAGAAGGTAACGTCCAGCCTCATTCTAAAATGACGCTGCCCAGCTGCATATCATACTGCCACAAAAAGTGGCTTTCGGTCAGGTGTCTGACACTGATATCACTTTGGAATGAAAATGGGCTGGTTGAAACTGCCACATTTCCTCCCATTGTCATCAAAATACCAAATAAGATACATTATGTTTTTGTTTTGTTTTTTTCATTTTTCATCCATGTGTCATTGTCATTAATTGACTAATGAAAGGAAAACCCCAAATATGGCTTTTATGGATCTTTGATTTACTTGCTGATTTACTACTTTTTTTCAAGCAAGCATCTCAAGTTGCAAATCCTGAATACAAATGTATGAATGGCAGCAAAGTTCTTGAATGACAGGGTATGACATCAGCTAAGTCATCTTTAAATGGTCCCTATGGCTCTTTGTATGAAAGCGTTATGTGTGACTGAGTGTCTTTGGGCTTGTTGGTTATTGGTTCTGCTCTGCTTCACGCTATGAGATTCTGTAACACATCTTCCTGTTTAAATGATCACACCGGGAATACAAATCCACAGTGTTTATCATACAAGCATGGGATCTTTCTTTGTCTGTCTCTGTCTGTTTGTGCATGTGCATGTGTGTATGTGTGTGTCTGTGCAGCTCCTACCATCAGGTCTAGCAGATGTTTAGCTGCTGGTGAAGATGACTATCACCCAGCATGATAATAAGGTCACGTCAAGGAGTGTGTGGATGCAGATGTCTACAAGCTGGTGTCAACCCGAGCTTTGCCAAGTGTAAAAACTGACATTCATGCAGTCCACCGTGCGCACCATGCAGGCTTTTTCTAGCTCACACAAACAGCACTCTCTCTCTCTCACACACACAAAAATTCACACAGAGATGGCACAAGCCTTCAGGGTTGTAGATCCATATGGTAGCGATGGTAGGAGACAATTGTTGAAGGGATTTTGAAGCCTTGTATTTGAATCCCTGTTTGCTTCTCCACTGTGTAACATATGTTGTACACACACTTTATTCATTTAACTGTGAGACGCACACAAAGGCTCCACTTGTGGTGGAATTTCTACAAAATAAAACAAGCTGCCACAGACAAACGGAGAATGAGTTCAGTGTTAATAATTGCACACGCTGTTCAGAAAAATCAGTTAATGGCACTTAGTTATGAGAGTAAAAACTCTTCTGACAGCTTTGGACTGCTATCAATGATCATACCATTAGAGAGCATGTTACAGTTCTGAATGGCCTTTCATTGTTAAAACTTGAGAGATTTTATCTCGATGATGCTATTCACAGGAAATGTATAATTGAACAATGTGCTAATATTTCCCTGTATTGCTTTTGCAGCTGAACTGTTGGAGAGGATTTGTGCAGATTAACTGTCAGTTTAAAGGAGAAACATTTCCATTGTTCCACCAAAAAAATGCTCCTTTGATCGACCTTGCATGATTGTTCATATTGTGTTTGTGCATTCCAGTCCTATGAATGATTTTCATCTCAATAATAGACATATAGGAAATTACTATATGTACTTTTTAATAATTACATGTGAAATGTCACAGGGCATATTGTTCCGAACAAACTGTCAAACTGGAGACTGCAAGGATTGGTGAGATGTCAGGGGCAATGCCCTTTCTCCTCGAAATTCCGATAACTTATTTAAAACAGCAAACACATTTTAAGGGAAACATAATGCTGAACAAACTATGTTTTCTATTAACCTAATGAGGAAATGTTTCAAATGAATGTACGTGGTAATTCGCAAAAATGTTAAAGGATAACTTCGGTATTTTTCAACCTGGGCCCTATTTCCCCATGTGTATGTGTGTGTATGATTCATAAGTACAACTCGTTCTAAAATTGGTTCAGTATTGAGGGAGGGGGATGCAACCGGAGCCGCGAAACAAGCTAAAACGGTAACGGGGGCAAATGCATCCCGTATAAGTTTGTACATTAAAAGTGTTCGCCACTGACCGGTTCAGATTGTCAGTGCTATGTCTGTGAATAGCATACTAAGCATTTCCCTGACCCTTCACCTCCTCCCGGCTGTGACGTCATCTCGCGAGAGCTTTGCTTGTTGCCGGAAGAAAACAGAGGAGCCATGCTGAGCGCCGCTCAGAGTGGCGTTGGTTGTCCCGGAGTACAGTTGAGAGTTCTACTGCATTGACTGAAAATAATGGTTCGTGTTTGTGCTTATCTGAATTGCAAGAACAGGATGTCGTGCAACACCCCGTACAGCTTTCATAGGCTGCCTTTGTCAGACGGCGAGATGCTGAAGTTGTGGCTAGTTGTGCTACAAATGGATGCTAACACTCCTCTCCAGACACTGCGCCTTGCAGACCATCGGGTCTGCAGTGCTCACTTCTCCCAAGATGACTACTGCCAGCCGAAGAAGAGAAGACGTCCAATCCCGAAACACCTCTTCCTCAAGAAAACGGCTGTCCCACGAGTAGAGAGAGCTACAGACACAGTGGAGGTAATGTTATATAAACAATGTTAGAAACGCTTAGTATGCTATTTACAGAGATAGCACTGGCGATCTGAGTCAGTGGCGAAAAAAAGCACTTTTAAAAACTTATACGGGACGCATTTGCCCCCGTCAGTTTTAGCTTGTTTTGCGGCTGCCGGCTGCATCAGCCTCCCTCAATACTGAACCAATTTTAGAACAAGTTGTACCTATGAATCATAGGCACACATACACATGGGGAAATAGGGCCCAGGTTGAAAAATACCGAAGTTATCCTTTAATACTGAATGAATCAGAAAAATGTTCACTAAATGTATTTCAGTTGTTTTTCACCAAAATGATCAGTCCAGTCAGGACTACTTCAGACAAAGAAAATTTTATTTTCATTTGCAGTAATATATTTGGCAATATGGCTCTGTTCTGGGGCCTCTCTGCCTTTCCTTGGGCCTATGCAGAAATCCAGGCAACCTCCCTGCCATTCCATGCGCCTACATGGAAATCCTAAGGCGGGGAGAGCAGCAACAAAGACCCCAAGTTGTAAGTCTTAGCTTAGGTTTTAGAGGTGGGTTGGAATAAAGAGTTTAAACAGATTTTATCTTTAAACTTAATTTCAGGAAAATCCCAGGGGAAAAAAACACAAAGCACAAGACTGAAAACCCTTATAATTGATTGTCATAAACTCAGGAGAGGTTATTTGCTTCTTAATAACCAACACAGGGTCATGAAAAGTCACACTAATTGGAAAGTGATGCACTAATGGTTCAATAGTTACCTGAAAACTAAAACTGCTGCCATTAATATCTCATTAGGCTTCTTCTCATTGTTTTACATTATGTTTTGCATCATATTAATGGAAATCTCGATTTACCTCTCCAGATTATTAAAATATAATTTGAATGTTTTCATTTTAATGAAGCACTTTGCAACAAGTGACAGCCTGTTGTTAATGCTGTTAGACACAACTGAGATTTGAGTACTGTGTGTGTGTGTGTGCGTGTGTGTGTATGCATACTGTAGATTGTCACCACCAATCTCATTAATATCCCTTTGAGTGCTACTGAAGCACTCAAGCCTTCTTAGAGTTCCCATGGCAAGTCATCAATTAATATATCACACACACATCACATCAGCGTCACACACAGGACTGAACGTGTGCGTGCACATACACATACACTTGAATACACTTGAGTGAATCCATACCAAGATATCAATTAGTAACAAACACCCCTCAGTGCACCGCATGCAGCACGCCAATTATCACAGAGCACACTTCAGTGAGCCTCCACATGAAGACATCAATTAACCTTAAACACTGTGTGGTTATGGTTGTCAATGACGGTTAGTGGTAAAAGTGATCTGAACCACATACGACGATTGTGGAGACCGTAAGTTACAGCAGTCTTCTCAGGGGACGTTGAAAAGAGATTAAAGTATTCCAACCACAAACAACAGACTCTTTTTTTACTTTTATAAAGTATACTGAAATAAAATTGAGTGCCAATGCAAAACCAGATTTCACAGTGACCCAGTTTCACCACGTTACCAACAAATGGAAGCTGTGTTTAGCAAAATTACGTGTGTGTTTGGAGTGTTTGGAACATGCTGAGTGCATAGATGCACGGTGGAGAAGTAGATTAGGCAGCTGGAGTGGATTGAAAAGTTTCTATGGACATTTTGATACTTTTATTTTTAGTGAAACTGGGTCACTGTTTGAATCCATTGTAACCATCTTGAATCCAAGCTGACTACAGCTCTCATCCTCCACAAAGGAACAAGCTACAAACTTTTCAAAGCTATCTTTGAAGCTCAGATAGGCTAAAATGCTTTAGCTACTTTTACCAAAGTTTATGCAATGATGCTACAGCAGTAAGCAGTTTAAGGATGATTAAACTCCTAGAAGGTAATTTTCTGCTGCTGGTGGTCCCTGAATCAAAACAGTATCATACGATGGACTTTAATGATATCATGAAGCGGCATGGGGTCTTGTTGTTTACATTGATTGTTTGCCATTTTTCAAGCAGGTCTGTCTCACTACCTCCTGGAGCACTCAGCCTATTCTCCTTCAATTCCTGGGACACAGAGCTGGTTGACAATCGGCCAAGTATCCTTTTTAACAGCCCCACTGTCAATAAAATTCTGATGTGAACTCAGGCAAAAATCATATTCATGGACAAGGAAATGTATTCATTTTTTAAAAAGATATTTTTTGGGCCATTTTGCCTTTAATGGACAGGACAGGTAGGGGGAGAGAGAGAGGGGATAACATGCAGCAAAGGGCCACAGGCTGGATTTGAACGTGGGCCGCTGTGGCGACAGCCTTGTACATGGGGCGCCTGCTCTGCCACTAAGCCACCGATGCCCCATGTATTCATTTTTTTCATGTTATGTTTAGTCCAGCATAGTAAAATTATGTCATTTCATTCTAATGGAATAGCCATAAGCAAGGTTAGCTAACATAACATCACATAGGACTACAATACAGCTATTGTAGCTAACTGTGACAAATTAAGTTGTGTGGTAGCCCAGCGCTGTTATCCATGGTCAAAATAATTATACTGAAAAACCTTTTGTTGGTGTGTTGAACATTGTAAAATGTTTCCCATGGATAGATTATATTCATGGTGGAAGCTTACTGGGTTTGTGTGTGTGTGTTGGGGTGGAGGGGAGCTTTATCTAGCACCTGTAGCAACTTGAAATCAGCTGGACCCCTAACTGCCCCAACTCCCTGCCAGTTCAGCAAACTTTCTGTTACTGCCATTACACAGGTTAGACCCGGCGCTGCCTTTGGCCACCAGTCTGATGCGACCCCTAGCGCTGAGGTTTGTGCCAGCTAGGGTGACCAGACACCCACAGCACAGCATTTCTGTCTCTTTTCACACGTCACGCAAACTGAGACCATGTCCCGCATGATTGGTTGTCACCCGCGCTAGCATTCCCCCCTGGCCAATGAGAAGAAGCTGCATGCAGAGGCTGGCCCACGTGGGCTCTCTGTTTATTGTCATAGTAGCACCACACATGCATTAAAGTGCTAGGGCCTGCCCCTCCCGCCCCATATAGCAACTATTTCAACCTCCTTGATAGCAACAGGTGACACTCGTTAGCTAATAACGTTCTTTGAAAAATGGAGGAGATACCTAACAAAAAGAGGAGATGTAGTTACCGAAAAGAATGGGAAACTGAATACCCATGGGTAAGAAATGTTTAGGGGGATGCAGAGAGGGTTTATTGTAAACTTTGCAAAAGTTCATTCTTTATTGGGAACGGGGGGGATTTCACATAAAACGTCATAGACAATCCGAGTCCCACAAGAAACGTGTTGCACAAAAAGAGACATCGAAATCCATGGACGCATTTCTCCGACCAAAAGACGATGGACAAGCAGACAGAGTAACAGCTGCAGAAGTAACAAGTGTTTACCACACTGTCCAGCATGCCCAGTCATACAGGTCAGCAGACTGTGGTACCCAGCTAGCCCCGACCATTTTCCCCGACTCTGACACTGCCAAGAGAATGGCCTGGTCGGACCAAGGCAGCAGCCATCGTAACAGACGTGCTAGCCCCTGCTTCGGTGAAGAGTTGCCTCAGAGATCTCAAAATGCCAGTGGTTCAGCCACATGAGAAAACAACCAAAGGTGTGTCCATGTGTGTATGTGGTTGTGTTAAGTAATCATGTCTAAGAAACCTTTCTGTGGTTAACATTAGCTAGTAGGCTAATCATCTTCTCCTGTAGGCCTGTCTCCATATGAAACCTTTGTGTTTAACGTTAGCTAGTAGGCTAATCATCTTCTTCTGTAGGCCTCCATATGAAACTTCACTGTGTTTAACATGAGGAGAGCTACACTGCAAAAAATGAAATCTTTATCAAGTAAAAATATCTTGTATTTGGTATAATAATATGTGTTTAGATGTTAATCTCTGTTTAGCCTAATCATCATCTCCTGTATGTCTCCACAGCCCACACGCCATTCTTTTCGGTGGCTTCAGATGCCTCTGATCATGGCACCACAAAACTATTCCCACTGTCTTTAAGATACTGGACAGTAGAGTTGGGTTTGCAAACAAAGATCCTTGACTTCTATGAGGATAGTGATGAGTCAGCTGCTACAATCCACCACCAGATTACAAGCAGGTTAAAAGAAAATGGCCTGAGACTTGAAATGATTTCAGCATACACTGCTGACAATGCCAGCGTAAACTATGGGACAAACAACTCAGTGTTCCAGAAACTGAAAGGGGACAACGGTGACATCTTGAAGGCAAACTGTATGGCCCACACAGTCCACAACAGTGCAATACATGCTGGAGATAAGTTGAACATTGACATTGAATGTGTGGTGAACAAAACCTTGAGTCAGTCTGTGAGCTCTGTGAGATAATGCTCTCTCTAAAAACCAAGCTTCAGCAGTGACGGATGGATGCTTTCTTTGGGGAGGAGACAGGTGTGATCCTCCAACAGTTTCTAGACACACAGGCAGCAGTGATCAAACAGGATCCAACTTCGACCAGGTCTCTCTCAACTATCTGGAGAAGCGATATGGCTTCACCGACAGCAACTACCAGAATAAAGTGGCCAGCTTGGCGCTGCTGAAGAGCCAATTCACCTACTCCCATCTCTGCGAAGCTGTAGAGGTCCTACAGCTACGGACGAAGCTGGACATGGATGCACTGTATGACAAGCACTGTGTGGTTCTGCCATGCCAACAGGCCATCGTAGAGTCAGGAGCTCCTGTCGTGGAGAAGTGGTCCACCTTGCTCAAACACACACCATACCTGACTGCAGTTGCGTCTTTCCTCTTCAGCATACCCATCACCAATTCTTCAGTGGAGAGAGTGTTCTCGCGCATGACAGCATGCTGGACTGACCATAGGAACTGCTGCTCGGTGGAGTTCATGAAGTCAGAAGTGAAGAGCAACTTTAGATTCAAGGAGTTCTATGCATATGCACTAAAGGAGAGGGCTCTGCTGGAAGCTGCATGCTCCGACAAGAAGTACAAAGTCAGGAAGAACCTCTAAGCTAAGAAACTTTGTATGTCATTGTGGACCCCCTATGTCTACGATAAAGTATGATTGATTGATTTTGAATATTGGTGTTGGATTTTACTATGCTGGAAAACCATTTGAAAGCTTCTTATAATGCTGCTTAAAATTATGTTGCTATGAAGTTAATTCACTGGTTGCTTGGCAGCTGATTTATTTCCTTATTTGATTCAGATGCTGGTGTAAAGGTGTGAAGAGAGAATCCTATGGGTGGCACCAGAGTACTGAACTGTCCTGTTCCTGCTCCCGACCATCACTGCAAGTTCCCCCTCATCCTTCCTTCCCCCTCTGCTCATTCCCTGAATCCCTGGACTTGTGAGTTGACACTTTTGTTACTGTCCCTGCTCTTCTGAGCAGGGGGCGGGTGTCCCACATTGTCCCTCACAAACATACTCCTTGTCCCATGTTTGGTTTATTGGGACCTGGTCACCCTAGTGCCGACTAATTTTGAGTTACTACAGCTGTTTCTGAAGGTGTGTCTCAAGAGCTGCCATCCGCTCTCCTCACAGCAAAGTAGTCTCCTCAGCAGGAAGTGAATCAGAGGGATTGCAGGGTTTGCTATCTTGCTAATCTGTGGTGTCATTTGTGGTCTGGTAAACACACAGCGACAAAGAGAGTGGGGCAAGGAAAGGCTGAATGAACTGTTTAATAGCCCAAAAAAAGAGAAAAAAAGAAAATGTTGATATAATAGCAGGCTGCAACAAATAAATCAATGTATGGGAAACACTGTTTTTTATAATGTTACTGCACACACAAGCTGGTGGCTGGCATGAGCCGTTTGTCACAGAAACTTTGTAATAAGGCGGATCAATATTAAAATATACCGATAAATTAGATCTCTACTGGATTACTGTGTCGCAAAATGGCATGCAATTAATGACAATATATGTGTGGCAAAAGAAATCTGCATTACCATTATTGAGTAAAATTCAGTGACATATTGTGTGTGGCAAGTGTGGTGTTTTCCATGTATGCCCATAGGTTGGAGCAACTAGAGGGAATAAAGGGAACATGACTCTATTGACAAGCAACCAAATAAAACACACCCTTACCTTTAGGGATGCACTGATTTATTGGCCGCACATCGGTATGGGCCAATATTTGCTTTGTTGCCGGCAAAAATGATCTCATCCACTGATGGCAGCAGATGATGTTTTTCTGTTGTGTCATGCCAATTTTTCACAGGCTCAAAAGTAGGGCTCAAGACTACAAGCATTCCATCATCCCGGGGACAACAGAAAACATGTTTGGGACGAACAGAGATCTTTCCTGGGATACTGCTGGGACAACAGGACGCAATAAACTCACTATCAGTGCATCTGGGGATGTACCCTGATAATGTTACATTGTGAACAACAAAGTCAGGGTGACATCCGCAGGAGGAGAGCGAGTTAACATTAGCTGATTGCAGTTGATAGCTGGAACTAACTGCTATCAGAGGTTGCATTGAGTTTCACTGTGATCCGTTCAAGCTCTATTCAGTATACATTACTATGGGAGAAGGCAAATTATAACGTTCTCATGGTAAGTTCAGACCTTATCTCGTAAAATGTAGTTTTTGGTAAGAAAGTCGAATAAATACAATTGTTTGAAGGATAATTTTTTTAGGTCTTCACAGCAAAATACAAAAAATAGAAGGATATATATATCAGACATGGGGGAAAGTCACACGTGTGCAAGTCACAAGCAAGTCTCAAGTCTTTACCTTCAAGTCCCAAGTTACTTGTGGTGAGAATCAAGCAAGTCAAGTCAAGTCAAGTCCCTGCTATAAGGCAAGCAAGTCGAGTCATTGCTCAGGTCAAGCACGTCACAAGTCAAGTCATATGTCACATACGGCAAACATCTCCTCACGATCCGCTTTTTCTGGTCTCTGTAGGCAGCCCAGACTCTGCAAATGGCAACAAAAACATTTGGGTCCAGGCTGCACCAACCAGCCAGTGTGAGACCAACAAAAGCAAGCACACACACATGAATGCGGTGCCCATGTCTCACGGTCTCACGCAAGCACACACACATGAACGCGGTGCCCATGTCTCACAGTCTCACGCAAGCACACACACATGAACGCTGTGCCCATGTCTCACGGTCTCACGCAAGCACACACACATGAACGCTGTGCCCATGTCTCACAGTCTCACGCAAGCACACACACATGAATGCTGTGCCCATGTCTCACGGTCTCATGCAAGCGTACACACATGAACGTGGTGCCCATGTCTCGCGCAAGCGCGCAAACGTGAACACGGTGCCCAGAGAGGCAGTTAGACCTGCAGGCTACAATGAGGCTAAAAACAGAGTTCAAAAATAACTTTTTATGTCGGGGCTTCAGGACACTTTGATCACTACGGACGAGCAATATGGAGATATTTTGTGGTTTCAATTATGTGTTTTTGGACGTTTGAATCTGGGGCGCCATAAGCCTCCATTAGGGGGAGATTTGTTGCTACCTCCTCTCCCCTTGTAGTGATGTGAGGACTCTAAAACTTCACCTGAGCCTCCATCGGCACGAGGGTGAGTGGATAATGGCTGAATTCTCATGTTGGGTGCACTATCCCTTGAACAGGTGTGTAAATCCAGGGTAACTAGCAGCTATCGCTCGTTCATGACAGAGTCACGGAGGACGAGGATGCCTTCATATTATGTTACTCACTTACACACATACACACGCCACCTTGGACCAATCATTGCCCTCGACATACATGAACATAGCCATCTACACAATAAACATTAACCAGAGGGGAGATGGGAAATGCTGTTTGGGCAAAATGAAAAAAATGGGTAAATAATTAAACATGTTAAGTCTTTTTTTTTTTTTAAACAAAAATAAATAAATAAATAAAATAAAAATTGAAAAAAAAGAGAGAAAGTGATAAAATGTTGGTTTTGAAAAAGCTAGTGAAAATATAAATAGTTTGTGAACAACTGACTACAGCTTCAAGGAAAAGTTCATTTTTAGAAACGTACTGAGATACATTTGGTTCTATTTTTCTGACTGGTCTGATGACCTTATACCTTTATTCAGTTTCAAGGTGAGTGCTTCAGAATGAATACAAAGCATCTCTTTCAAAAGGACTTTAAAAACAGCACTCTTTATTTTCTGAGTACTTCAGCAATGATTCTGCACTTTTTAATGAAAGTTTTATGCACTTGTCTCTCTGCTGGTGTCCACATTTATACTGTCTCGTTCAACAAAAAAGTTGTTCAAAGCTTTGAATATACAGTGTAATGAGTTGTGCGACATGCTGTTCGATGCCATAATCTAACACACACTGTGTAAATGGTTCCTCTACATGTAGAATTCCCATTAATTATCAGTCTAATGACTATACTTAGATGTGTCCGTGTGCACTTTCTATAGCCGCCATGATATGCTCATCATTTGCATTTTCCATTATTTCCCCTGTCTGACGCTTTTAAAGTGTTACTTACTAGTCCACCATGTAAATTGCTTAAGCACCCCAAATGAAAGCCTGAAGCAGATCTGTGCTACTGTTGCTACACTGATAGTCATGTTTTTGCCTGCAATAAAATGTGGCCAGACATTGCTGCTGATTGGAAAATGAAAAGCATGACAGGCTTTTTGAGTAGATTTCAAGGTACGACTCGCTGTGCCTCCGTGGATGTCTGTGGACTTAATTTTCTAATATTACAAGAGCCAAGCCAGAGCCCGCTGAATTGAAACGTCTCAGCTTTTGAAATAATCCTCCAAGACTTTTTGTATCCCAGCTAAATTTAGTTTCTCAAGTGTTAAGATTTCTACGTCACATTTGATGAAAGAAGAGATGAAACAATCCTAACACACTGGATTTTTAAAAATGGAGAATATTAGTTGTCATGTATGGAACATATTCATATTACAGGGACCTTTCTGCTGAGGGTTTTATTCTGCAACACTAGCTTACAGCAGGGCCAAGGTAACAAAGAAGATCACTGATGTACAGTGATGTATATTTGAAATGTAATAGGTTACAGATTACTAGTTACTCTGTTAAAAAATGTATTAAGTGGTTACTATTCTAATTAATACATCAAAGGATTGTAACTTATTACATTTGATTACAGAATGATTAATTTTCTGGAGCTAAGCTACGAAGGCATTCATGTAATGTATGTTTATGTGTGTGTGTAGAAGATGTTACTTTAAAGGTATACTGTGCAGGATTGTTACTGCCTGTGAAAACGTTTGCCAGCAAAAGTGAAAGTAAGAGCCAGCTCCAGATTCACTTTCTTGTGGCGTTTTGCCTCACTATATTTGTGTTTTTTTTAAACCTCTTCGCAACCTTTGTATTAAGCAAAAAAAAAAAAAAAAGAAAAAAGAAAATAAGGAAATGCAGGCAGAGAGCAGAGTCTCTGCAGATAAATACACCGCCACACACTTCTAGTGGGTTATAAGTGTTGACTGAGAGGGATTTCTTTGATATTGTACTTTTTTTTTCTCTTCAGACAATCCCGTATAGTATATTTTTAGGAAAACTCTATAGGGTCCCTCTAAGACTGTGAAAACGTGGCTTCAAATCTTAATAACTAACCATGCAAAAGCTAAAAAAAAGTTAGTTTGTAATAAAAATAATCCTCGAGTCATATTTATTTATAGTAATACACTCAAAAACTAAGTCATTCTGCTTCATCTGGAATACGTGGGGTATGGTCGAATAAGATTTAATGGAGAGTTCCCTGACAACATAAGCAACAATCACATATTCATCTAAATGTTGCTAAATCCTGATTGGTACTCAGAAGTATGTAACATCAATCAAAACTGTTGTAACTTTAGTAGAAAAGTGTCTATTTATGTAGCACCTCATCATTCAAAGTAAGAAGTAGACTGAGAAAAGGTTTTGAGTGCTGCTGATCATTAAATGTAGACTATGCAGGAATTGCTAGCTACAGTTTGTAAAGACTATCACCAGTGAAGTGATAGCCAACCCCAGCTTTGTCCGCTTGGTGTTTCTCCCCACTATATTTCAGCGCTGTGTCCGTGATTTTTGCAGCTTCCTCTTGGATGCATGATGTTTACCGTCTGGCATGTGATGGCTGCCTTTTTAGTAAGTCTCAACCTTGACTGCATGCTGTTCCCAGGAATGTCCCAAACTCAGCAAAATAAGAAGCAAATATTGGCAGAGGGCAGAGACCCAGCAGATAAATACACTGCCAGACAATTCTAGTGGGTCACAAGCGCTGATTTAGAGGGATTACTTCTGAGTCTTTGCATTGTTTTTTTTAATTTATTTTTAGCAAAATCCTGCATATATCATGAAGTGTCAGGAAAGCAATCTCCAGATCTCTATATGCAATATATGTTTTTATACAAGATCATCTCTTCACCATAAATGGAGCTTGTATGAAAAGGGGTCAGAATGGAAAAGTTTTGTCTTTGTGCCCTACCCTATGTATTTTGCCAGTTTCCTTTTAATAACTGATTGAAACATAATGTCTACATTAACCAAACTACAGGTGTGAAAACCCCCAGACAGCACAGTGTTGTGTAAATGTCATCATTCATTAGACTTTGAAGAGCTACAGTATGCTGCCATATGCAGGCTGCATTGTCCTCACTAAGATTTGTCAGGAAACCAATAATTTGATGCCTGTATTTTAAATATGTGGTCTGTCTCTCTGGTTGTGCAAACTCTGAGATAAAATCCTACGTCTGTCATGTGAGTTTTGACAGTTGAAAAGAAGCTTATTTTGCACTTTCCAGAGCCAATGCATATATATAGTGTGCTCAGATGATTTTATTGCCAAATAAATTCTAGAACGGCGGGATAACATCCAACAGAGTCGGTGATTCAGCTCAGTGAGAGCATTGCTTTGAGCTCCTTTACTGCCATATTGACTTGGTCATAAAGTGACCATAAATCCATAGGCATTTAATAATGAGCCTATGTCATCAGCTGACAGAGGCATATGTCTTTTTCTATGGCTCAGAGAAACTAATGGGCCTGGTGATGGTAAATACAATCACAAGAATTAGGACAGTGAGCTTAAGTCATTCTGCCTGACTGTTAATCACTGGTCAAAGCACTGTAAACCAGTGGCACCTTCAAGGCCCAGCAGCTCACAGTCCCCACACTGAACTTTGCTTTGAGTCGAAGATTTAACAGACTCCTTGCAGTGTGCAGCCAGCACAAGGTGCACTAATGAAAACATTTCCTTGTTTCCCATGTTTTGGCTTGCCGTGTTTCATTCCATTTTCTGAAAAATGCTTTTTTTTAAATAAATGTGTAAAAGTTCACAAAGCTAATGCACTTACATTCTGTGCCTCGCTCAGAACCCAAGCGTTTTAATGAAAGCGCTAAATTGTAAAAGGAAATTTAAACCCATAACCACTGAGAGGCAATTTCATAATACTGGGACTTGGCATGGAGCATAGGCAGGCAACACAGCGTGGCTTGTTGATTGAAAAGTCAGCAATATGGAAAGTGTCACTGCATTTGTAGAGGAGCCAAAAGGAGGAAAATAGTCTCTTTGGTACAGTGTTGTACCACATTTTTCTTGCTCGGTCACAGCGGGACAGCAACAGGACAAAACTACACTCTTTTTTTTAAAGGAGCTTTTTAAAGGAGCTATTCCGATTTAAGAAACAACTGCTTTAAAACTGCAAAGAAACACTTTGAGGACTTTGGTTTTTGTATAGATTAAACAAACGTGATGAACTCGGACATCCGGAGGGAGCTCGGAGTAGAGCTGCTGCTCCTTCGCATCTAAAGGGGTCATTTGAAGTGGTTCAGGCTTCTCATTAAGATGCTCACTGGGTGGCTCTCATTAGAGGTGTTCTGGGCAGGTCCCAGTGGTATGAGACCCCAGGGTAGATCCAGAACATGCTGGAGTTATTATGTACTTCATCTGGCCTGGGAACGCCTTGGGGTCCCACAGGAGGAGCTGGAAAGAGTCGCTTATTAATGCTCTGTAGAAGGTACTTTGTCACTTGTTACATTACCTTTGCATTACTCTACATCATCGCTTGAGATGCATTGTTATGTAACTGCCAGTTAAAGGTCCAGTGTGTAGGATTTTGGTGGATAAAATGCCAGAAATTCATTAAAGTGATAGTTCAGGTTTTTGGACATGACGTGTGAAACGCTGACCATCTGTAGCTCTGATGTGACGGTGTCACTACTGTCAACAAACCTCGTGCTCTGAGAAATGGCCCGTAGCTTACCGGAGAAAAAGTAGTTCTGAAGATATAAGGGGGACACGTAACCAAAAGGTTTTAAGCTACAAAAAAGTATGCATGTGTTTTGATGGACTATATCAATAATTTTAAAACATCCCCGCATTACGTCAGACCTTGCTATCAATTGGGACTATTTTCTTGCCAGTATCACTCCACCGTGCAGGCCCGCAAGACAGCACGCCAACAGAAATCAATTAGACAGTTCATCACCACGCCACGCAGGTGCGCAGGATAGCAACGGCTAACGAAACTTCATCGGCTGTTTCCAACAGAGAACCAATAGGCTATTGTTAGTTGTAAAAAAAAAGTTGTACTAGCCCTATATATAGCCATATTTATTCCTGATTTTTGAAAATATCAGGATTATTTGCTTTTATTTAAAGGGCGCTATAAAAAATATATTATTATTAATGTTGTTGTTACCTGATGTCACTGTGTTCTGACTATAGTGAGAATAATCTATTGCTTGGTCACTGATGTAAAAAGCATGTGTGTGTTTCTCTTGAACAGTAGTCCAAGCTGGTTTAGGGAAAATGAAATGTTCTTGTCAGGACATACAAAGCTCCTGTCACAAGACGGGATGTCTGTAACTGAGAGTGGAATGTCTTTGTCGACAAATGGCTCCCCTGAAGGAGAAGTGCCAAAACCACTATTACAAACAAACTCATGAGGGGCAGTGGAATGTCTTGTAAAACTTCAGAGTCATGGTCAATAAAAATACAACAGCTTCTTCCAAACGGTTTCCTGGCAGACTCAAAGGTAAAATAAAAACAGAAACTCTTCCACCACTACACCTCCACCTGCTTTTTCTGTGCTGTTTCACTGTCAAACTGCTGCTGATCCCAGTCTCCCGTCATGTACGCACTGCTTCAAACAGAAGGCTGGGTGAATGTGCAGCAGGCCTGCAGTGAAACGTTTGGATGTGTGAGTTTCTCAGAGGGATTTGTGAGAAAGCAAATTATGTATCTGACAGCTGATGTGATTTTAAATGCTCTGGAAAAATCAAATCCTTCAAGGAATCAGCCTAAATTGCAGCGTGTTGCAGTGTGACAACACAGAGGATGTGAAATTAAGCTAAAAGTGTTCATCATGGCCTTTTTTCCCCTGAATCATGCCAAGGTTCAAAAGCTTGTCTCTATTACAGTCCATATAACCAACCATATAACTTAAATTAATCGGCCAGGCTTTTTATTTCTTCCCACAATGAAGGTCATCCAATTCTTAACAAAAACAGGCATTGCTTTCAGAAGGCAGCTGGCTGTCTCGCATGGTGTGTCTATGACAAGCAGATAAAATAAAATTTGACTCGGTATTTTTTGGAGCTAAAACGTTTGCCGGAGCTGCCAAAACCTGACATTTCCCTTGTGATTATAAAAGACACGCTGCTATTTGATACTCTGTATTTAATGGAGGTTTAATGGTACACCATTTTTTATCCCTATCATAACAAACAAACTGGAGCAGGCAGGCTGGTCGTCATAATAAGCTGGTGGATCGCTTGTTAAAGTTAAGATGAACTGACGGGAAGGTGAGTGGTGGACTGACGGTTTAAAGTCCACCATCTGGTCAACTAATGATGATGAACTAGGTTGCTTCTCATAAGCTTCCTGTCAGCAAAACATTTTGGAAGATTTCACCAACCTGGAACTGTTGGCTGTAGGAATACAACCAAAATTAAAGCAGCAAGTTATTAAAAGTTTTATGCAGCTGTACCGTCCAAAAGCTTCCTCTACATACAAAGCAGGACTTCAGACATAAGCACCCTTGCCTTTTGTGTTGCTATACAACTAAAGCACCTGTCTTGCCTATAAAAGGGTACATGATGATAATGTGTTGACCCTCAGGGGCACTGTGAATGAGCCCAAAGACAAACAAACAAAAATCAGTTATTCAATCACACCTACTTTTTGTTACAGCTGTGACAATGAACAAATCCTAACTGCTGGGCCCACAAAGGATCCACAAGGATTTTGGGGGTCAAACAAAAAACATGAAAGACAATTTCAGGCAGCAGTTAAATTAAAAAATTAAATTAATTAAAGTCTTGGAGAAACCAACCAACCAAGTTTGTTAATGAACAAACAATGTTCATCAACATACTTTTTTCCCCCATGACTTAGACAAGACATTGATGAGCAAGAAAATAGAACTTTAATAATAAAAAACATAACAAGATCGGACATTTAACAGTCCATTCGGTTGGTAAATGCTAGTCAGCACCAGGATGTTTTACTAGCCTGTAAAACACACCAGGGCAGCATTAGCCATTAGTGCAAGTTTTGAGCTGTGATTTGGCAGTAAATAAGCAGCCATGTGTGTCTGACTGTGGATGGTGGAGCTGTTGAACGGATTTGGTTGCAGAGGTGGCTGTTTACGGCTTGCTTCGCTTCTTAGCTGTTAAACCTCAACAGAGCAAGCCAGATTCCATCGGCAACATTGAGGCAAAGGGGACAGTCCTTTCTCCCTTCCTCTTAACCCTCTACACCACGGAATTCAACCACCACCACACAGAGTCCTGTCAAGCCTAGTTCCTGTAAAGCCTAGTTCACATTACACGATTTCCACCGTGATTTTGACGTCGCAGAGGATCTTGAGAGCCACCTTGGGTCAGATGTGAGTCGGCAGATAGTCTGCCACGATGAGTCCTCATGTGTGAACAAGCCTACGAGCAACTCGCCCCCTCGTCTGTGGCTGGGACTGGATATCTGGCATGCTAGAAAACTGGAGAAGTGTGACACAACTGACAAAAAGCATCAGCCAATGAGAGGCGGGGTACATCCCACGTCAGCACGCAGGAGGATGGAAGAAATGTGAGGAGGACTTTGGGCTTGTTTCTAAAGTGGAGTTGCTTATTTGGGCTTGTTCTCTAAACGTCACCTTTCTCTATATATATCCGTCTATTGAGTTATTTAAATGCATGATAGTATGTCGGACTGCAGTCGCTTCTTTTGGGCTTGTCTCTATAGCCCTGGTTGCTTGTTTCTCTTCCAAGATCTGGCAACACTGAAAGCCGCCAAGCAACAACAACAATGGCAACGTCCACAGGATCACGGGGAGCGCATTCTGTTTGGACCCAGGATAATAAAGAATATCCATGCCTTTACGATGTGTTGTCTCCAAGTTTGGTGACATCACTGTGTTATCTGGGGCTCTGTCGGCGAGGGCTCGGTGGAGAAATCTTGTGGTGTGCACACACAGGTCATAACGCAGTTGGCGAGACTCCCGCTAACAGAAACACACGTCGCCAGGTATGAATACTGAAAAGAATACGACAGTCTCTGCGATGCAAAATCAGGGTGAAAATTGTGTAATGTGAACTAGGCTTAAGGGTGATGAGGCTGAATACAGAGCTGTGTTGGATTAGTTTGTCACATGGTGTGAGCAGAATCACCTACAGCCTAATGTGACAAACACAAAGAATTCAGTGGTGGATCTGAGGAGGGCAAACCTGTGACCCCTGTTTCCATCCATGGGGTCACTGTGGACATTGTGGAGGACTACAAGTACCTGGGAGTGCATACTGACAATAAACTGGACTGGTCCAGGAACACTGAGGCCCTCTACAAGTAGAGCCAGAGCTGCCTCTGTTATCTAAGGAGGCTGAAGTCCTTCAACATCGGCCAGACAATGCTGAGGATGTTGTGAGCTGGGGTAGCAGGTTAAGGGTGGCAGACGCCAGTAGAGTCAATAATTGAATTCGCAAGGCCAGTAATGTTGCGGGGGTGCAGCTGGACTCTCTGGTGGCAATGTTAGAGAGGAGGAAACAGTCTATGATACGTGTCATCTTGGACAATCTCTGCCACCCACTCCATGATGTGCTGGTCAAACAAAGGAGCACATTCAGTGATAGACTCATGCACCACAGAGCGCCACAGGAAGTCATTCCTACCTGTGTACAACACCTCCCTCAGAGTGTTAGCTGCCCTGAGTCAGTAGACTGGCATTTGGACTTTATTCACCTACTGCATTAATAATTCATTTGTATCTATAGGGTACAACAATTCAACTGTCGTAGTGTTATGTGCAGTTATTCATCTGTGCAATATTCTTCAGTATATGACTTTATTCTCACCAACACCTCTTGAATGTATATATTTAACATATAATGCACATAACTGAACATATTTCTTATGTTTACGCTCACTCTATTTTTGTTTTATTCTATTGATGTATATATTGTAGTTAAATTTTTACACTTACAGCCTCAGCACAGTGACAATATATATACACAATTACACAAACTAACTGACCACTCAATCAGGGAGGACTTCATATGCAATGTCATAGGTACTGATGGAAAAAAATAAAGATGGAGATGGATGGACGAGTGTTTAGCCTGGCAGG
This sequence comes from Epinephelus fuscoguttatus, assembly GCF_011397635.1. Lineage (NCBI taxonomy): Eukaryota > Metazoa > Chordata > Actinopteri > Perciformes > Serranidae > Epinephelus > Epinephelus fuscoguttatus. The sequence goes on along the minus strand of NC_064760.1, from coordinate 35,741,046 downwards.
AGTATCCCAAATAGTGTAAAAAAAAAAAAAAAACTACATGAACACACAGACAGCGAGTGTGACAGCGTCCTTGGATGAAAATTGGGGCTTGTGGCCAATTGCCTCAGCCCACAGAGTCAGGAGATTAGCCTAGTTTTCTCCAAAACAAAAGAATGAGGGAGACACAAGGGGAAGACTGAAGCATGAAAAAGAAGATGGATGGCTGGAAAAAGCAGGCAGATGGAAGTTTTTTTTGGGGCAGTTTTAGTGTTCCTTGCTTCATTTACCTAATTTTCATTCTGAATGGTCATTATGTTGGCTAACATTGTGATTTCGTGACTTCAAAGTGCTGAGCAGATTAGCCTAGTTTTCTCTTTGGAAGAAAACAAATAAGGGGGGAGAAGGATGAGCAGGAAGAGGAGAAGTTTGTCGAGAAAACAAAGCGTACTTGTGAGATCAGGTTATTTTTTAAATCCTGAGATTACAGTGACAGACACAGAATGCGTTGTCAATTTCAACATGTCCTCAAGACAAGTATTTTTTTTTTATTTAATAGGGAACTCATGAGTTGGTAGTACGGTAATTCCTGAAAAGAAAATACGACATTGATCATAAATGTTATGGCAATATGAGTAAAAAGAATTGAGATCCACACCAGCACTGATGGCTATGCCATTAGTAGATTATCAAGTCAGGTCTTGATTTGTAAAGATCAACAGATTATAGGTTTTACGCCCCAACAACTGCCATTTACATTGTCAAATTATTCTTTAAAAAGATAGGCTACATGGTATCGAATGAAATGTAACTGCCATGTTTTTGGAGTGTACCAAACTAAGGCCACATGGTCTAAATTAAATAATTTATTTAAAATTTAATAACACCAACCAGTCAGGTGAGCAAACTGTTAAACATAAAAAGGGAGGGCCTTTAACAACGTTTTCCTCACCTGCAAAACACTGTCAGATCCTGGTGGCTTCACCAGTCAAATCTATTTATGAGGCCTGCAAATATGTTCTGCCATATTCGTTGTGTAGCCTGAGGTGGTGTATGGTACCCGAGTGTAGCAGAGTCTACAAACTGTAGTTTGTCTGTAACTGACGTGTTTGTTGTCTTCCATCATCTCGTACTCCGGCAGGGACCATGGTGTGGTGGTAAGGTGCAGCTGCAGGCTACTGGTAAGCTATGCCATGTCATCTTTTAATTTTTTTCTTTTTCTTTGGTCTGGTGAACTCCCAAGCATGTACCCAATAGACCCATTTGTTAGATTTTTGGAAGAATGGTAGAACAACTTAGCCTGGTGAAATCATCCTAATATTACGAGCTCATATTCTATTTTGCTCCACAGACAGTCTGGCCATGCAATGATAAAGGCACATTCTGGCATCGGTTAAAGCTTACCAGGCCAGTCAACACTGTTTAATACTTTGGGGCAGGCACGTCATCAGAATAGAAGGGACAAGGAGCAGAGTGAATGCATTTCGTAAACAACCCACATGGCTACTTAGTTTGAAACTACAATGGTAAATGTGTTGAACGAACTGGAATGTACATTTTCTTTAAAAGCAGAGCAAACGGCTGCACTGAAAGCTTTTGTTGAAAAAAAGGATGTGTTTGCCGTGCTTCCTACGGGGTTTGGTAAAAGTTTAATTTACCAACTGGCTCTGTTGATTGGAAAAACGATGGGACTCAGTGAAAACCCAGTGGCTATTGTTTCTCCGCTAGTTGCTCTCATGGACCCCTCTGGAATCGAGGAAATGTACACTCAGTGTCCAGACCCATTCACGTTTTGCCAACTGGGTCTGGCAATGCCAAGCTAGGAACAACTAGCATGACAGTGGAAAAAAAATTGAAATCTAGAAAAGGTAAAGAGTTGAAAATTTACAGTTGAAAAGTGCCTTTTTAACCCTTTTAGATCACATCCCTGGTCACAGTGTGCACCTACTTACCAATATGCGCCAAAAAAAAAGTATTCCTATATTAACATCCATTCATATTTATTTCCTGTAAAACAAAAGCTAGTACTAACATATTTTAACCAACACTATCATGGCATTATATCCAGCCTGCCTAGCCTGTTTAACTTGGAAATATGTCAGGATATCAAAGGTAGATACTCGGAATATGGTTTTATCTGTACTAACTGAAAGCACTGAGCGAAATTGCCTAAAGGACCTAAAGATTCAGCTGAAATTCAAGCACTGAAAGGATTTGAAGTGTCAGTTGTGATAAATTGAGCTGGGTGTGCCTGTTTAATTTCTGCAATAAATTTCCAAGTGTTTAAACTGAAAGATGAGTTCATTTAAAGTGTCAGCTAAAGTGGAAGCACTGAAAGTGGTTTAAGTTGTGTATGAACAGTGGAACTGTGGGAGTCATATAACCTGAATAATTATGGGTTTTTTTTGGTTTTTTTTGTTGTCGTTCAAAGGTTAAGAACTAAGACCTGAAATTATTTACACCGTCAGTCAGACTGTAAGCACTGAATTTAGTTTAAATGTCAGGTAATGAGAACACATTGAATGCAGCTTAAATATCAGTAAACGTGTATTCACTGAGAGGAGCTGAACTGTTGCCAAAGGAAAACATTAATAAAAGTGCGTATTGCATTGAGGATTTGGTGATGAAGGTGACTTTCATACTGAAACACTTGTTCTGGTTTGAACTTGCATTGAACCCTCAATTTATAAGAATTATTATGCAAACTTTGCATGGCTGATGATATCACATTTCTGCTTAAAGCTCAAAGTCAACACAAAAACAGACTTGTTTGCCAATTTACCCCCCTCACCAGCATTTGTGTATTTATATAGTACACACATAAAAAAAAATCATTATGTAGTGTGTATTCATTTTGATATAAACGGGAAAACAAATCCTAAAAAAAATATTTCACAGTGCCAAGTAATTGGCCATAAAACTCTTATTGGCTGTAACAATAACAACCTTATTACCCTTTATTATCATCAATTTATACATCCATTTAACAATATCTTGCAGTTCCTGGAATGTGAGTACAGGCCATAAAAAATATGTACACTGGTGAATTATTATACACAAGGCACCTTATGTTCATTATATACGGTAAATAGTGGAAGTGGAAGACGGGGATCAACGTAGGGACAAGAATATGGAGCCACAGGGCGCATGGCAGCCCTTGTCAGTTCCTTATTAAGTTCATGTGGTTTTAGATAATTGCTTTTTACGTCAGGTGGTATGTGTTCTAATTCACCTGAGGTGAAGAGCTCGGAGGGGTTTTTTATGTTCAAATAGATTAAAAGGCGAAAAAAAAATTACCTGCAGATTTCTGTGACATTTCCATAGGTGAGAAAGTGCTTTTGGATTTGACTTCTAGATGTACTTGGATTGTGTTGTGTATGTGATTGATGGATGATTTCTAGGATTGTGATTTATGGTATTCCTATTAGGAGACGATTAATCACAATTTTGAAATCAACATGGCTGATAGATATTAAATGACTATTGGAGTACTTTCATTATATGAAAGCCTTTCTAAAGGATGACAGCGAGGTCTTTCAGTCAAGTATGCTATTGCTGCAGCAACTGCATTTGGCTTGTGACACTCTGTGCAATACTGGCACATCAAGATTGAATCAACAATTACATCCAGTCATACAAAATGCAAACTAGTTTCAGACCCACGAATGAAGAAATATTTCTCCTCCTCTCAGACACAGTGACCTTGGGTATCCTAGAACATGCCTACATCAGATCCACATTATTAGTTTAATCATTGTAAATCTAAATCCATTTCGAGAGCCATGGTACAGTAAGATAAGATGACAACTAAACATGCGCTATGTGGTTCATATATTATCAGCCACTTGCAGAAAAAAAATATAACTCTATATACAGTATTCTCGTATCTGGGATTTGGCATTTCTGGGATTTGGACCTGTCCATTATGTTTGGACAATCTTGCAGTACTACAAGACCATGTTATGACATTAGCGCAAACCTATAACTGCTCCTGCTATGACTATAACTCTATTTGTTTTTAGTTTTGTGGATATGTTTTGCCATACTTCTATGATAATATGAACATTAGGGGTGGGTGATGCTGTCTTTTGCTTCACAAAATACAACCAAGCAATCAAACAATAAAACATGCAAATAATAAAAACAAAGGCAATATTACAAATAAGACAAGGCGACAAAAAGAAAGTAAAACAGAGCAAATACAGGCCACTGAGGCCTAAAACAGAAACATACCAGGGAACAAGCACCGGACAATTTAGGGTGAGACAAAGGCCTATGTGAAAAGATGGGTTTCAGAAGTTTTTGAGGAGACAACAGACCGTAAACACCACTCCATAGTGGTGGAGCCAATACTTCAAAGGCACGATCACCTTTTATTATGAGTCTGGAGCTGGAGACAGACAGTAGGTCCAGTTCTGAAGACCTAAGGGACTTACTGACAATATATGGATGGAGGGTATCACTGATGTATTCAGGTGCCTGACTGTGGAGGACTCTAAACGTTAGAACAAGTATCTTGAATCCTGAACCTGATGGGAAGTGTAAAGAAACTAAAATGGGAGTGATGTGGGTTGACCTGTTGGACTTGGTTAACAGCCGAGCAGCAGCGTTTTGGATTATTTGAATTTGACAAGAAGATTTGTTTAGACAAGAGAATTACAGTAGTCTAGCCGGTAGGACACAAAAGCATAGATAATCATCTCTAGCTCAGGTCGAGACACCACAGATCTGGGTTTTGTAATATTTCTCAGCTGAATAAAACAAGTAGGGATCAATGATTTCACATGATCCTCAAAATGCACAGCCTAATCAAAAATAACATCACTATATAGTGGGATATTGTTTTCTTAAAATATGAACTTTTGATTTTAAAAAAAAAAAAAGTCTGTTACAGTATTAATTGGTGCAGCAAAAAAGCACATGCCTGTCATGGTTGTCTGCAGATGATGTAGCTGACATTGGAAACTGTATTTGACATGAGAGCTTCAGCACATTGGATCAGTACATCACTGGAAATTTCATCACCAAATTTACTTTACTCTTTCACAACAACACATAGACACACACACACACACACACACACACCAGACACTCACTCCACACTCGCACACATATATTTATGGAACCGCAGCAACCCGGATGCGCGAAACGGCTTTTCTCCTGGCACAAAGCTTTCGAGCTAATTACAGCGTCAGATGAAGATTCACTCCACTCATCTGGTCCGGATTCTGCCGACAATGGAGATGACGCCGACCTCATCCAAGGGAGAGATCCCTCCTATGACATGTATATATATTCATGAAATATTGTTTGTTTTTGAGTTAAAGTAAAGAAAATATATATGTAACACAACTGAAAGCATTTTGCACTAAATACGCACCATTATTGTATTGCTCTCATGTTGAACACATCTAACACACTGTGTAACATCTGTATGCAGAGTTGACGATGATGAGGAGGAGGAAGTGGGGGGGTCTCCTCGCCCTGCACCCCGGAGGGAGGCAGAGGGGGAGGAAGGAGTCGGTCTCCAGCAAACAGAGGCTCCAGGTCAGAGACACTCCCTGGTGATGCAGCTGGCTGGAGAACCGAAAAGGAGCCTGACATCTTGCCACATACCCACCACATTTTCTGCCCAAAAGGAGGCCAGGTGTGCAGCCACCCCTATCACAGTATGTGGACAATCCCTCTCCATCTGAGTTGTTCAGGATGTACTTTCACCGGGCTGCCATCACACAACACTGTGTGCCAACACCAATAAAAATGCAGCAAAAATATTGCTCATCGTGGACAGGAACTGTCACAAGACCTATCACAGTTCCCCAGGTGCTATTGAAAAGTAATGTTTGACTTTGAACTTTGGTTGTTCTATTGTAAATAGTTTATTTTGATGTACATGTTGTATTTTTGCTAATTGTGCACAATGTGCATTTAACTTTCGTTTGTCACATTTTATAAAAATGAGTGTATCTCAAAAATTAAGTTATGAAAACACTCAAAATAAATTTTCTGTGGTTTGAAAGGATTTTGTACAACTTTTTTACATTTACAATTTTGAGGGATACAGCCATGATATTTCTGTATTTAGAAAAATACGTGTAAAAACAAAAACGATTTTCATTTTTTTAGTGGTTTATTGCACTTCTTAGCAATTTCTTTCATTAGTATGGACATATGTCCACACATATTATTAAAATTTGGGATTTAAGGGTTGTATTGATGTATAGCATATTAAAATACTCCAAAAAATGGCCCTACAGCAGGTAAAATTGTAAAGATATGCTCTGGCGGAGTTGTTTTATGGTAGGTCATAAAGAGTTAAACCATTATTATTAATTATTTCTTATTATGTTCCACATTACCCTATTTTTCTTTCTCCAAAACAGTCTTTTAAAGTTTCAACACAATGAAATCAAGCACTTTCAGACAATTGTTGGATGTGAAAATGACAAAAGTAGACATAAGTTTAAATCATGCCTACAGCCACATGTCCACACCTCCACACACCTAGCCATCACTGTGTAAAGTGTCTGTGACTGTCAGATTGTCTTTTACGTGAAGTTACAAATTCTGAACATCTGACAAAGCCCTTTGTTTTGAGTGCAATTAGGACCTTGTGATGCAAACTGTAATTCATTGGAACATGGGAGCACAAGTTACCAAAGGTCATTTAGTTTACCTTGTGCACTAAAATGATAAGGCCAGGCTTTTCAAGTAATTTCGTTTTGGATTCAAACTTATTTTATTCTAGTTTAATACATGCTTTCTGTTTAATAATAAAAAAGGACAAGGTCCCAAATTTAATAAAAAAAGAAATTTTCTTCAAAAAGCCGTAGTGTACCAGGACTCTGTGTTGGAAAGTGAACAGAACACAAAAATTAACTGCCCTTTTTATTATTCAGAGAAAAGATGCCATTAGTGCTTTGACACTTGAGGAAAACACAGTATTCTTGTCTCTTTAATAGGATGAGATGCAATCACTGCCTGTAGCTCATTCTCTCCGAGCCACTTTATAAAAGCATTCATAGGGAGGGGACTGATCTTCCCCTTGGCAATGAACAAGTAAAATAACATTCAATTTCAAGTTGTAACCACATTCAACAAGTTTACCAGGAAATCTTCTGTCAGGGTCCTCCACTGGAAAACATTTAATGTTGAATAGCTGCTGATACAATGGCTCCTGCCAACACTGAAAAGGCTTTTAGTCAACATATTTAATGAAACCTGGAACTACTGTAGATATCCTTTCTGAAAGTAGTTCAGTGAATTTTTTTTAATCAGTCTGGACTGGAACATCTTAACATCTATTCTATGAATGCTTTGTGTAGGTGCAAGTCCGTAGCTTCCGTCAAGGACACCAAAGTCATGTCCTCTTGTTCTAGCAATTTGGTGGTTTTAATAATGTGGACAAGTTAACATTACACAGTTACATACAAATTACCCATGGTAGCTTTTGTATAAGCTTGTGCTGATATATTCAGACACAATATGTTTGCTTGTATGTGACAAAAAGCATATAAAGCGACTAATGAAGATAACAAATAAAAGTATGTTGTAGTTTCCAACAAAAATTTATTCCAGGATGTTGAGCATCTGTCCATCTGTCCAGATGTGTCTACGTCTGTACGCCCCATTCCAGTGAATTTGACAACTTCTCTTCCTTAAGGAATTTATTCAGGTTTGGCACAAACGTCCAGTTGGACCCAATGATGAACTGTCTACATGTTGTTGGTCAAATGCTAAGGGTCAAGGTTACTGCAACCTTGTGTCCATCTCATTCTTGTGAATGGGACACCTCAAGAAGACCTTGAGGGAATTTCCTCCAATTTGGCACAAACGTCCACTTAGACTTAAAAAATAACTGATTAGAATTTGGTGGTGAAAGGTCCATGTTACTGTGACCTTGAGTACGTCTCATTCTTGCAAAGGCCTAAATGTCCAGACTCAACAATGAATTAATTAGATTTTGGTGATCAAGAGTACTTACATAAATGATAAATAGGATAAAATTACGAAATGATGATATTTTGTATCCAAAAGGTCAAAGGTCAGCTTTACTGTGACATCATAATGTTCTGCAGAAACACTTTTCTGGCCATTATTCAGCATCATAACTCAGAACAAAAGTGCTATGATTCCTTATTTTGGTTGCCTGGTCCGTTTGTTTAGAAGAGGAAGGGACCGCTGCAGAGGATTAGTCCCCAGTAAGAACCTCCTGAACGGTGAACACTGGCGGGCTTGGGCATTCTGCAGTCCTCTCTAGATGACTCTAGATCCCCCTAGATCTTATACACCGTTCCTTTAAATGTGTGGTATGTATTATGGAGACAATGAACAATAAAACTAAAAAAGAAAAAAAAAAATCATTGCGCTGATCAATGGTAGTCCTGTCCAATTGTGTCCAGAGTCATTTTGGTCTACAGGCTCAGAACGCCGCTTTGAAAGCGAAAATGAACTGAGAGTTTCAACACTAACTCCCATTTGCGATTTGGTCTGGCCAGGCAAATAAAATGGTCATTACTTAATTAATGGCCTTCAGAGGTGTTTTAGATAGATTTATTTACATTTCACCAAAGAATTAGGATTCATTATTACGAATTATCCTTTTACGTCTACACAACGCACTAGGTATCCATCCTCCAGATGGAGTATCCTAGCTTACTTTGGAAGTGGAAAGCACTACAATACTCTGTACAGTTTCTGCTTGTTAAATGGATACAGTCTCTTTCGAAATATATTAACAATGTTGGCAAAACACCTTGCATATATGTTTATTTCCATGCAGTTGGGTTTAAAAAAAAAAAAAAAAACATCACAGTTTGGCTTAACAGTCATACGGGAAGTGAACACCAGGCTCGTGGGTGAAAGGCCAGGTTTTGTTGGACCCATCCACCACCACTCTAGCCCGCCCTATTGGGACCTTTTAGCTCCTTAAATTGCATTGTTATTCGGCAGCTTTTCAAACTGATGCCATCAGTTGGCGTTATACACTGATGCCACCTAGCAGTTTATCATACCACCATGAAAGGATGCCTTTTTTTGTTGGTGTCTGACACCAAAATCACTGACAAGCGGCAGTATTTGATGACTTTGGAATGAGAATGGGTCGTCAAGACATGTCACTAAAGACCTCAAATGTCACCCTCATGGTGGTGCCAGAGGAAAAGCCAGGGCATCACTTAAGTATTCAGGATTTTTATCCTGTGGGTGCTCTGAATGTCCACGACTAAAAAATTGCTGCATAGTGTCTCAGTGATACAGAGTTTGAAGAGGACATTCATCATATAAAACTACTGTAACTTGTTACAAAATGATGTTGCACAGAAGTGGACTTGTGCACTAGTGTGCTGCTGGGCTGGAACATTTTGCATTTTAACTGGGGTGAGATGCAGCCGCTCCCCTGCAGCTCATCGTGTTTGTCTTAGTCGCTTTACGAGCACATTCGTTAGAGGGGTAAATTGATTTTTGCAGGGAATGTTGTTTCTGTAGGTAATTATGGAAATGGTGGCGTTTCCTGCACATCTGCTCAACCAGTCTGTTCTCTTTGGGTCCTGACAAATTACTCTACAGGAAATGTTGACATAACTGCAGGGGAGAGCGCATGCATACAGATATGTGAATACACTGTACATGGGTGTGTGTACACACACACATACATGTCCAAATACACAAATCTACCATGCAAATGTAACTTATCTGAGTTTTCTCATTGTGTATTTAATATATGCCGTCATAAACAGACAGTTTTAATCTGCCACTACCCACACACACACACTCAACGATAAATGCAAAGCACACACTAATACCCTTTTCAGGTGAAAGACCTTTATGACTGTAGGCGCAGATGAAATGATGATGAAGAACATACACATACTCACTGAGTTTATCAGTGTAATAAAGTCTATAGTGATCTGTCTCTTCCCCCTCTCTCTCAAACACACAGAAAAATGCACACACACACACAGATCTGCCCAAACCACCACTCATGCAAACACGTGGAAATAATGGGTGAGACAGAATCACCACCGCTAATCTAAAACCCAGTGGCTCGAATTTTTGAGGATTTAATGAGTTTTAGACTGAAGAGCCCTTTTAATCACATACAAATACACACACAGACACACACAGACACACACATACACATACACACGCATGCACACCTCTTATGCAGCATTCCTTGGAACAGAAGCCCTGATGTTATTAACAATGCAGCAAATTTCTAAGTCTGATGTCACCTTTGACTACAGAGGGGGCATGAACACACGGGGCTTATACTCTACACCTTCATATTATCATATATGTCTATTATTGATTATTCTTTATTAATTCATTGGTCGCTCCTTCAGTAAAATGTTCAAAAATAGTGAAAACTGCTCTTCCCAGGCTCGGAGGTCCCAAGGTGACATTTCAAATGGGTCATTTTGTTCTCCTCAATTCATAGTGACAAACAGAGAAAAGCACTTCCTCACATTTGAGATGCTGGAACCTGCAAAGTACAAGTTTATCACGTCCATCAATTAAAGTCCAAATGAAATTAAATTGGAGGTTTTTGCTTCAGCATAAAGATCTGTTTTGTAGATTACATATCCTAAGTTCTCTTCTGAGGGGAAACAACAGATAATAAAAGGAAGATATTCATTTTTCTCGTGCTTTCCTCTTATGAATGAACCATCTTTGCCTGTAACTTTTTGTTTTATATGTGCATGAAATAATGTCCTTTCACACTTCTATCATTGGCCACACAGCAGGCTGACAAACAACTATACACTTTGAACTACAACTATGGACCTGATTTCACATCTACAAACAAGAGCATATGGTACCTGTTGCATCTTGGATTACTGAACAAGCTACCACGTAAACATCTTCCAGTGGAGAAGTGTACTGCTAACATTATTTAGATAATGGGCTAGACAACTGGAGCACACTGATTAGCTTCCAACCAACATTGCTCAGTTGAGATGTTGTTCTCATAAGGCTACATTTAAACTGCAGGCAATTAAGATGTCTTCTTTAAATCAGGTTTTTAAGACCAACTGTCTGTACTGTTGCTTGCAAGTAATTGGATGAGTTTGTGGTTCCAGACATCACCAACCTATCTGCATGGGCTGCTGTGGTGACAATGTATGTGTCAGTAACTATGTAGTTACACTGACAACATCACTTTACATATGATGTCCATGGGAGTAGTTCGCCCTCCTGCTAGCAGCAGCATGGATTCTGCTCAGCACATCAGTCACTTTGGATTTGACATCATTGTTGTTGTGTGTCATGTTGTGGGTGACACAAATTAAACACTGAAATCTGATTTGAACATACAGTGTCCAGAGTAAGACACATCTGTAGAAATCCAACATGACTCGCTTTTCAAATCATCTCCAAATGTGGTATGTATCTGATTTAGGAAAACACAATGGCCCTCATTTATCAAACGAGCATAGAAACAGGTGCAGATCCAGGCGCAGAAATCATCTTACACCAGGTTGCACGTGTGATTCATGAAACGTTTGTATCGTGCCAATCACGGCGTATGAATGATCGGGTGTTGATAAATGTGGCGGCTGAAAACAATTGTAATTTGAATACCACGCCCCTATATATTCACAGTTTAGAGGCCTCGCCCCTAGAGTTGACAACATGGAAATAAAGAAATCGAGTAAGAAGAGAAACTTCTCAGACGCCGAAATCAAGATAATAACGTCGGAAGTCCAGAAAAACAGATTAGTTCTGTTTGGAAGCCTTAAAAGTGGCTTCAAAGGAAGTCAGAAGGCAGCCGCCGTGTGGAAAGAAATCACTGCTGCAGTCAACAGCATTGGCATTGACAAGAGAACTCCAGCTGAGGTTTGAATATTTAATTTAATAGCTACATCCGTGATATTGCACAAGTCATAAAATAGCCTACCTATATAAAAGCTTATTGCAATTTTACCTTTACAGTTAGGTCAAGAAAAAATGGTCAGATATGAAAATCACCACTAAAAGACGTGCTGCTGCTCTTAAGCGCAGCAGCACCCAGACTGGAGGAGGCCAGCCAGACCCCAGCCTGGCACTGACCCAGACTGAGGAGCAAGTGGCAGCGTTGATGGGGTCTCCTTCGATATCAGGCATACGTGGTGGAGGAGACACTGACGCGCCACCTGTGTCTAGGCCAGATGGTAAATATTAAAATGTGCCCCATTCATAAGAAATACACATCTGCAGAGTTTATTTGACTGTTTTTAATTTATTAGGATAGCTCATTGAGATGTAGAATTTTACAAAATAACGCTTATTTTCAGTTTTCTCAGATGTAGAGCCAGGTACCAGTGCTGGGCCCTCCCATGCACAAAGTGGCCTGGATCCAGCTGTACAGAGCCAGAGCACCAGCTGTGAGAGAGCACCGGGGTCCTCCGCCCCCCGCACTGGTCCACCACCACGACCCTGGATCCTGACTACAGAAGTCCTGGAAAAACAGGCAGAAATCTGTCGGTCAGTGGCAGAAATAAAAAAAAAAGGTCTCTGGTTGTAATAAATGAAACATTAAAAGAGATGAATGAAAACCTCAAAAGAATATCACAGAAATAAAATAAATCACTCAATGTTGTGCAGTGTTTTTCTCACACTGAATAGTTTACTTGCTGGACATAAGTATTTCATACTTGACATTTCAGAAGCGCTCAATGATGTCCTGTCTCCCCCTTATAGCTCTCAGGTGGGGCTGTGCCGGACAGGGCTCTCTTGGCATGGGCTCATCTGGCTGCGCTGGGGCCTCAAATGGCACGTGGTGATTCTGTGCAATATTGTGAAGAATCCCACATGCCAGAATGATGTCACATGCCAGGTGTGTACAGCAGGGTCCCCCCTGCTGCTCCCAGACACAGCCATCTGCCCTTAAACAGCCCGATGCAGCGTTCCACTGTGGCCCGTGTGCGTGGGTCCATGTCATTGGTTTGACAGCCCATTGGTTCGACATCCCATTAGCCCGACTGGCTTTTGTGTTTGTCACTTTCTTTTTCATTTTAACCCACACCATGATCTTTTCCTGACCCTAACCAAATGGTTTTTGTGCCTAAACCTAACCAGACCTTAACCACAGGGCATCATGATGATTTCGGAACGGACTTCGGAACAATGAATTTAATATGGTCGGAACAATGGGATGTTGAACCAATGGGCTGTCGAACCAATGGGCAGTTCCCGTGTGCGCATGTGCGCACTGTTGTACCTGCGCTCCTGGTCAGTTGCAGGGTTTGCCAGTGGAGTAAGGAGGTACTCGGTGAGGGGATAGCCTTTGTCACCTAGTAAACAAATCACAGAAAAATGTTAGTCATTTGAATACTTGTAAAATGTTACTTTACTTTATGCAGTTACTCACCGAGGAGATGACTCCGGCCCTGCAGTGCGCCCTCCTGTAGCCATGTCCCCATGCTGCTGCTTTGAAAAATGTAGGAGTCATGCGTCCCCCCAGGCCACCGAGCTACCATGTTCAGGAGGGATAGACCGGCATCACAAATCACCTGAACTTTTATTGAGTGATAGTTTTTGCGGTTGATGAATGCGTAATCATTTGTGGATAATGGCTTCAGACGCACATGGGTACAATCAATCGCACCTATCACATTAAAAAATTCAGCAATCTCATAAAAATCCCTTTTAATCACAGCTTGCTGAGCATCAGTATATGGGAATGAAATATACCGTGCGGAAAGGGACTTTATAGCCATCAAGACTGCTGGTATGGTTCGGCTGATGGAGGGCTGTGAAATGCCGGACCTATCCTCAATCTCCCGCTGAAAGGTCCCAGTGGCCAAAAACCCCAATGTAGAGAGCACCTGCACCGGCACAGGTATTGCATTTGAGTGTCTGGTCTCTCTTTTCAATTGTGGTTCCAAAGTCTGGCATAAATGGAGGAGGAGATGGCATGGGAGACAAAAGCGACTCATAAGCCATTCGTCACTTTCTTGAAAAAGATCTCTACTGTCATGAAAAACCCTCTCGCGTCTCACAGGCGCGTAGAGGTCTTCTAGTAAAGCCAGGTCTGCCATTGCCAAGGTTTGATGACTGTCCAAGCTCTTGTTTAAATAGCTGACTGAATAAGCATCTGACCTATCACACTGCAATAGGTGAGGCTACCCATTGCTTTAAATTAATTAAAATGCTTGTACCGTAAATTACCAAATAATAGCTGGGTTTCAAATAACCACAGGGTCCCCTTTAAACACTGGGTACAGGTGTATATTTTGATAAATAACCGCCGGTTCCAAATAAACGCCAGGTCTAATTTAGTCTATTTATTTTTTAAAACAAAGAAGAAGACGTTGACCACTGACACTGCACGTTTTTCTTCTTCGCGCTTTTTTCAGGAAGGCTATTGTGCGTGCTTTCTGTCAATATCACATCAATGATCGCCATGGCTTCGGTGCAGCAAAAAAAAAATTAAAAAGTACGATGTGAAATTCAAACTTTCTGTCATAAAATATGCAGAGGAAAACTCGGGAGAAGCCGCCGCTAGACGTTTCTTTGTCGATCCCAAGAGAGTGAGAGATTGGCGAAAAAATAAAACTGAGCTTCAGCATCTGTCCAAGGAGGACAGCAAAAGGGCCAGGCTGCCTGGTGGAGGTAGGAAGAAAGCTTCCGAGGAGCTTGAGATAAACATGCGGGAATGGATTATCGGCAAATGGGCACGCCACAAGAGAGTGTCCCGTAAAATGATCCGGACGATGGCGAAACAAATGTACGCCACTGTGAGTGACAGCAGAAGATGAGGAGTTTGCCGCCAGTGCTGGGTGGCTAAATCGTTTCCTCCGCCGCAACAACTTCACTTGCAGAAGACGTACAACTATGGCCCAAAAGGATGCCAGAGAATTCACCGAGAAGCTGGTGAAGTTTGTGACATTTTCATCCCGGATGATTCAAACAAAGACGATACCGGACAGAGACATCATAGCTATGGATGAAACTGCAGTGTGGTTTGACATGGTCGGGTCCACTACTGTGGAGACACGCGGGGCCTGCAGTGTCCCTTTGAAAACTACAGGCCACGAGAAGAGCCACTTGACTGTTGTTCTGGCAGCAAAAGCGGACGGGACCAAACTGAAACCTTTTGTGGTTTTCAAAGGAGGTGTCAGGAAGTCAAGGCGATGCAAAGTATTGGTGGAGTGGTGATAGCATCCTCTAAAAACGGCTGGATGAATGACGACCTCACTGCAGATTGGCTGCAGAAAGTTGTGGGGAAATTCAACTTTGGCTCTCGTCTCCTCGTCTGGGATTCCTACCGATGCCACATCAGCCAGGCCACTAAAGAGGAGCTCAAGCGGGGCTACAAGATAACTATGGCTGTGATACCGGGAGGATGTAAAAAATACATCCAGGCAGCTGATGTTGTTTGGAATCAGCCGTTCAAAGCCAGTCTGCACGAGTCATATGACAGCTGGATGGCTGGTGACGCGGACAAAACCTACACCGCTGGAGGAAACATGAGAGCCCCAGCTCGCCGCCTACTTGTTGCCTGGGTGCTTAAAGCTTGGGAGGAGTTGGACACGGAGGTGGTGAAAAAATCCTTCAAGGTGATTGTGTGTGTGAGTTTCTCTGTTTGTAAATGAAAGAGAGAGAGTCTGTTTGTGTGTGTGAGAAAGAGTAATTGTATACATGTATATATATATATTATAACAGTAAATGTTATAATTATTTTAATATACGTTTTTGGAATATTGTGCTTTAAGGTGTGTGGCCTGACAGTGGCAAGTGATGGCAGTGAGGACCATTTGATCCACTGCTTCAAAGAAGGAGAGCCATGTGCTGCAGGGAGAGAGATGTTGGCTCAGGCCAGACAAGGAGAGCAGAAGGATGATGGAGAAGCTGAGCAGCAGGAGGAAGATGAGGGTGAAGAGTTTGAAAACGAACTGGTAGTTGAGGATGATGATGATGATGATGAGGAGGAAGAGGAGGAGGAGGAGGTGGATGCTGATGAGGAGGATGAGTGAGAGGATGGACATGGATTTGGTCTTACAACAGGCTGTTGAACTAGTTTTCTTGTTGTCTTACTCAGGTTGCCTTCTTTCGTGTTTCTTTTAAATTCATGTACCAATACATGTTATTTTTTCTGTATGTTTCAGAAAACAAGTTTCTGATATAGCTACAGACAGGATCTGGCCATTGTTGTTCAGTATTTGGCCTTATATTGTCTACCTTCCTGAAAGTGTTGTGAGAGTGTTGTGCTGACAAAAGAAGAAAAAAGTTTAACTACAGTACTGTAATCTTACTCTTCAAACATGTAAAAGTTAAAGTCATTCTGGTTTAATTAACGGAATTTGAATAAATTACCATATTTTCCCAGTTTTTCTGAGCAAGATTTTTGTGAGGAAGGAATTAAACGCCTGTCCCAAATTGCCGCCTGGTCCCAAATAAACGCCTGGTCTGTTAAGTGATTGAAACAAATAAACGCCCTGGCTATTATTTGGTAATTTACGGTAATTATGTCACCTGTTGTCTGGTCTGACAAGCAGGCTGTCTCAAAATGAAAGAGAAATTAATCTTACAACATAGGCTACATATTTTTAAGTGAATATGTGGCTGTATTATTATTATTATTATTATTATTATTATTATTAACAACAGCACTGCATTAGTATGATCTAATAACAATTATCCGACACATTCACACACTGCACTGCAAGTCCTAACCGATTTAAAACTTGCGTACACGAGCTGAGACCTGGTGTGAGATTTGACTGTACCTTACTCTCACGTCCAAATTGATAAATGCCGAAGTTGGCGTGGAAATGAGCGTACACCCACTATTCTGGCGTACATTCGTTTGATAAATGAGGGCCAATAAGAGGCCACATACAAGAATGGTATTAGCCATGCTACAAACAGTAGGGCTTTTGGAAATGCAATTTTGGTCTTCATTGGTCCAACACGTTGGTCATTGGTGAACTATCAAAGCAACAACTGGCATGGATTGGGACTATACATTCATGGTTCCCAGAGAATGAATCCTAATAAGATTGATGATTCCTTGACTTTTTATCAATACCAATTAATAACAGGTTATCCAGTGAAAGATTTGTCAGTAGGATTGGGGAAAAAAGGAGAGACATTCATGGCTCCCAGAAGATGTTCCTTATAAATTAGGTGACTTCCTGAATTTCACATAGCAACACCATGAGGTTGTGTTGAAATGTTTGAACAGCTATTGGGTAAAATTCCATGACATTTGGCACACACATATATGCCCCCTCCAGGGAAAGTTTTATTAATACTTTGGTGATCACCTGTCTTTTCACCAAAAGGTTTCATTTGTCCAGTGCTTTGATTTATGACACTGTACTCTTATTCACCAGTTGTTAAATACTGTTGCTTTGTCACACCCCTCGGCATGTGATATAGAGGCCAAACGCACTCTTTGGTGACTTTATGAAACCTATTGGGCTTTCATCCAACCTCAGTGTAAACCCATCCACTGCAATACCTGACGCTGGGAGCAACTAACGTAGTATGAAGAGCAAGAAAGTCCAATGGGAGACAGTGCTGGTGGTTGGGTCAAACAATACTGAGAAACCCAGGAGACTGTGTTTAACATAGCATTACATAATGTATGTATGGTTGTCAGGCACTGACGTCACTCACATAACCTGGAAATAAGAACAGGTGGTATCTGATTTGCAAATATTGTATTTACTGTATTTTTATGCTGTTTTTATACTTTCTGAAAGTAATGTGGATGCACTATAAAAACAGGTTTGGGCTGAAAATCTGAACAAGACTTAAGAAAAACAATGTCTGTCCTAGGCTTTTAAGATGCAGTAAAACACAAGTATGTTGCCATTGTATTTCCATAATGCTTCTGCTAGATTAACTGTCCTCGTGCACTGGCCCATCCACTTAGAGGTCTCATTATTAAAGGAGCATGTCTTTCTTTTCCCCAAATCAATTATAAAAATGCAAGGATATGGTCCAGAAAGACAGCTGCAACACCGTTTGCATTATGCAGCATAGTTGGTCCATTAAAAATGATGATGCCCAGAAGGTGAACAGGAGTCAAATATACATGTGTTGCATATTTTACTCTTGTGGGATAGAAATGTTGAAAATGAAATAAATATATTTACAAAGATGATCACAGAAAATCAGAGCTTAAAACATTCTCATGGAAAAAACATGAGCATCAGCATATACTCATCTGCACACGGACACCTTATACAGTTATGTATTTACATTTATTATTATTCATCATTTATCAGTATTATTCAAAACCATTTAGCATACTGAGCTGAATTGTGTGCATAGAACATCACGGATGATAATATATTTACATGCATGTGCGTACATGCGCTTGTGTTTGCACAGACACAGATTTCACAGCCTACAATTGTGTCTAAACACACACACACACACACACACACACACACACACACTTGCTGTCCATGTCTTTGTCTTTCATGCTGTACAGAAACAAACAGCTCTATACTATAGAACACCGCAGCACAAATCATTTGCCACCACAATGTGACTTAAGTGCTGATGATGATGTTTCCAGACAAACTGTCAAATACGATATTTGCTCAGAGAAAGCACGGCAGTGACGTGTGTTGATAAGTCTTGAAATAGACCCTAATCAGTGAGTAAGTGCCACGCAGTCAGGTCAATCTATGGAGGTGACAGCAGAGGTAGCACGCAGATACAGGCTGATGGGAGTCAAAAACTGCAAAATCACAACATAAATACTGACTAATGCTGATCTCAAGGACTCGTTAACTCACTCATTCACACTAAATGAATCATTTCCACTCAGACATTCAGTGACTCAGCGAGATGCCCTCCTTCCATATATTCATGCAAGTCTGTTGATTGAAATGGGTCTATGCAGCGTGTTATTCACAACCATAATCATGTCTTAAACCTGAGTTAATAATCCCTGACATTTTCTTAGAAATAAATGTCAGCGGTGTCACTCCATCACACACTGATAGCACAACAGTGAGTCAACCTATGGCCACTTCTAAAACCTGGTGGTGTCTGGAAGGCCTTTCCTGGCATGACGCTGAATATGAGTCAGATATAAAGGTAGCATATTACTTTTTAATCAACTGTTTTAGGTCAGACTTTTTTTAGGTGGCTACAATACGTTTTATTGCTGACCCATTCACAGCCAACCCGGTCACAATCTGAAGTCATCAAATACTCAGGCTTGGTCAGTGACATCCGGTGTCAGACAGTGGATCATGATATTTTATTTGACAGACTTGAACACTGGGCTGGCCTCCCTGGAAGAGTTCTTGAATGGTTCAGATCTTATTTAACCGGTCAGCAGTTCTATGTGGCCTTGGATGACATTCCTCAGATAAACTAATTTGACATGAGGTGTCCCACAGGGCTCAATCTTAGGACCAATTCTCTTCAGTTTGTATATTCTACCATTCAGCAATATTACTAGAAATCACAACATCGATTTGCACAACTACACAGATGATATTCAGCTATATATATATCTCTGTGAATCCAAAAGACTACAATTCCATCAATAACCCGATAGCATGTATGTCTGACATAGGATTATACAGTTAAACCAAGATAAAACTGAGGTTCTTGTTATTGGAGCAAAAGCTGAAAGAGAAAAGCTGTCTGACCACCTAAAATCATTTGCATTAAAACCCAGAACATGTAAAAAACCTTGGTGATACTATTTATCCTGATCTTAACTTTGACCATCACATTAAAAATGTAATTAAAGTGTCATTTTATCACCTACGGAACATTGCCAAAATCAGTCTGTTTCTTTCCCAGGCAGATATAGAAAAGCTGAGTCATGCTTTTATCTTGTGACATCCGCTGCTTGGCTGCGTGGGTTGGTTCAGCGGGTTGTCATGCTGTTGCAATGACGTAATTGGTGACGTGTTGTGTTGTCTTTCTACCAAGGTAAACAGCTGATCGGATCATTATACGGATCATGAGCACCTGGGCCCAGTGCGTGGACGGATATATAACAGTGCTGGCTGACACCACACTCTTTCGACTCTTCGCCAGCGCCCGTACTTTTGTTTGGCTTTTCTATTTCTTTTAGGTTATCTCCACAACACCACACCTCGCATGCTTTACTTAAATAAATATACTTTTGTATTTGAGTTGGCGCTGTGTCTCTCCATTTTTGTCATTGCCTTTGAGCCAGGTTATGACAATCTCCAGTTGACTGGACTATTGCAGTGCTTCTGTCTGGTGTGTCCAAGAAAGCACACATCACTGCAGTTTTAAAATCATTGCATTGGTTACTTGTCAGTCAAAGAATACATTTTTAAAATTATTTTATTGTTATTATTTTTAAAGTTCTAAATGGCCACCATCTAAAGTTTGCATTTGGTGAAATAATATCTACGCTTTTGATCAATGTCTGACTGCCATTTTAACATCACATTTCACAGCCTTACTGCATCTGTGTCCACGGCAATGTATATAAAGCTAGCATGACGTCAGCTAACTAAGCTTTAATGAAACAGTACCACAGCTGGAAACAAAAACCTATGATTGCTTGACGCTGCGTCATTGGAGTGCTGAAAAAACTGAGTGCAGCTAAACTATTATTTGTAGCACGTCATGCCCATCCACAGTGACAAGTGTCAGGTTTGTCTTCATGTCATCCACCTACACTGAAGATGACTTGTGGCCTGTTAATGCATCAGTCATAGCCCCATAAAAACCCACTTCTGTAGATCTGACATATCCCATAAAGGCAACGTTAGAGAAAAATTAAATAAAGCATCTTTCATTTCATGTATTTATTCATTAAATTATTTTTCCTCATTTTTTATTTTTAATCTTCCAAAAAGTTTGACATTCTAGTGCCTCTCATTAAATACGACAGATGTGCTGGTGGTAAATAAAACTGTGGCGATATTATGACCTTCACTCTGTGACCATCAGAGAGCAAGCAAACACAAATTTCAGAAAATATGCTGATTTATTATTCTCTATACCTAATTCAAAAAGATTTATTCCAGACCGGTGAGTAACGTTAACCCTACTCCCTAGTCTGCAAATAAAAAATAAACAAATGCTTTATTCTAACCACTCACCCCACTTGAATCTGCAAAGCCCTCCTGAATTCCACTTCAACTTAAGAAGCGGCCTGCGCATGTTGGTGTTGATGCTAATCATTCCCAAAGAACAATAGAATAGATGGCTCACAGCTAATTATACCAGTTATTTAATACAATCGACCGCCCCTGTGTTAGTTAAAGCCAAAGCTTAGGGACCCTAAGTAAAGACAGGTGGCTTCTAGTTTGTACACACACACACACACACACTCACACACACACACATTCAGGGTAATATAGTCATTAGCTTTTTGAAATAGCACTGCCTATTTATTTCTCTCTCTGCTTTGTGTGTGTGTGTGTGTGTGTCACATCATATCACAGGGCTCTTGAGAGTTGTGCCATATCCATGTTGTTCTTTCATTACCGTGGGCTTATGCAGATTTACATGGATATTGAGGTTGGTTGGGGCCTTAAACCATAGGGGCTTAGGCAATCAGGCAGTTGACTGTGACTGTATGTGTGTGTGTGTGTGTGTGTGTGTGTGTGTGTGTGTGTGTGTGTGGGTAAGGGTGTGGGGGGGGTAGATGATCGTTCACTTGATGAAAAAAGTATATGACATGAAAGCCTGTCAGCTCAAATAATCTATCCCCCTCTCTTCATCTCCCTCGGTCTCTTGAGTGACACGCTACATTTGCATTGCCAACTTAAATTAAGTTTATTTCACCCATGTGACACAGAGACAGCCAGCTGATCGTGTGTTTGGCTCGTTGCGTGAACACGCAAATCCCAGCTGTATCAGTGACAATTAAAAAGTGATGAAAAGACAGCTTTAAATCTTAAATCATGTGTGCAGGCACAGAACAAAAGAAGTGCGATTTGGGGAATCCAGCACTCGTACAGCTTCTCATGTGAGGCTGCACGAGAGTTTGATTCTGTCATTCCTGATCACATTATTCATTGTATTCCTAATTAGTGTTACTGCTACAGTAAGCTGACGGCATTGCATGTCTGTGTTCTACAACATGGATCACATTGACAAAGATTATGCTGTCGACTTCTAAAATTCAATCAACTCGGTTTTTGTGAGACGCGTTTACTCATCGCTGATACGAAACCTTTGTTCCAAGAAACTTGCAGCACATGTCCCTCTTATTCTGTCATGTATCAAGATAGTGTCAACTCCATAAAAGAATATCATTTCTGTTTTGTTTTTTTTCTGCGAGTGAGAAGTGGGTAAATCAATATCAATCTCAGGTGTGTTTGTTAAGTGCAGAGCTGGATTCAGGTCTTTGTTTGCCCGGCTTAGAAAAATAGACTGGAATCAAAGTAAAACAGCAGTCTGGCTTTGTCTGAACTTCAAAAACACCTTTAGCAATTTACATTGTCAGAAGGACTTATGAGCTGGACATCATTTTTCTTAGTGTGCAACAGCTGGGCGCAGTGACTGTGCACAGCTTTCTAAAGTGTTGTGGTCACTGTGACATTGCTACATTTAACACCACTACTACTACACACAACCCTCTGCTTAAAACCACTGGGTTGATGGATACACTGTTGCTTCTTAAGATATTGTTACAGCATGTAGTGTTGTCATGATAATCAAATTTCTAACATTGATACAATACCTTAAAAACATATTCATTTTCTGTACCATCTTTGATACCATGAGGAAGAACTGACATCAAGGGCATAGAATTTAAAGTCTGGGTAAACCAAAGTCAGTGATTGCTTTCTAAGCACATTACATATGTTAGAATATACTGTCAATTTAAAGCCTAGTTCCAATTAAAATTCTTACTAGCCAGCTGTGGCGACACATTTTGACAAATAAACAACTGTTTCAATTAGACGCCTGCTCGATTACCCTGTAAGTTATTCATTTTCCTTTTGTCCATAAGGGTCCTCAGACCAAAAGAATCAAAAGGGTTTTTCATAAAAAATAATCCAAGTTGTTGGTATTGTTTCAACAGGATAAAGTGGTGTTGTGACGGTATGCTAGGTGCCATAATCCTTGACTGCCGTAACTCACTCTCCCTCTCTGATGTGCTGTCTGATGAGCAACAGTTTTGTGTGAAAGGAATTAAAAGCCTGTTCCAAATATAGGCCTGTTGATTTCAATGATTTATGCAAATAATAGCATGGGCTATTGACTGAAGTTTTACGGTGCTTGTTTAAACATGTGCAAAGACTGGGAACTGTGTCGTACTGAATGGTGGAGTTAGACAGCATTTCTGGGTCCAGGTTTTGGGCCTAAAGCCTGCTCAGTGATGCAATGTCTTAATATTGTGTCACTATAAAAGTTAATTTGGAGCACAACACATAGCGTTAGTGTTGTTTCATACAGACCCTGTGTGTTAGCAGCAAGATCTCTTTGTCCCATGAGCTCTCTTAGCTCTTTCAGACTGATAAATACAGACATAAACATCTCTATTAAATGCTGCAATCATAAACACAAGCACAGTAGCCGTTACTAATGTACCTTGCAGTCATTCTGCCGGAATTGGCTACCTTGGCGACTCTTGTTCCCTTGTTCTTGGACTGGGGGGATATGTGTGCTTTGTGCTACTGATTTAGCAGCTAACGAGAGTCTGTTGCTGTGTGGCAACTTGTTCTCCAGCTCGGGGGTTGTGTATGATACTGTGCTATGGAGTTAGCTTCTGATGGAGTCTGTAGCTTTGCAGCGGCGCGGTCTATGCTTGAGCTCGGTCACACTACCCCAATGTCTCAGAGCAGAGAATACTGCTTATTTTTACTTACTTACTTTGAAACTTAAATTAATTTACATTTTTTTTTAATCATTTGAATTCTGGCTGGGTGGTTAGTAACACATTTTTCTGTAGTATGGAAAACTCATCACACATATTCATTTTTTTATTCTTTACTTATTTTCAGTGTATTTCTTTAAATTAAAAGATAAATATAACAAGGCCATAAAATAACAATGACAACTTATTTTTCTTGGTTAGTAGCAGAGAACAGCAAAATGACTGTAGTAAATGTAACAATAATTAAAACTTTTTAAACTTTTTTTAATGCAAACAATATTCTTCTTGGTAGTGCAAATTTTCAAAAGCTTCTGAGATTGTCACACATTCAAAACGCATAAACCATGCTGATAACAAAGCTCATTTTCTCGAGTTAACAAAAACAGTTAATTCGTGATCTAGAGAGAACAGCAATTAAAAAAATAAATAAAAAATATCAAACACGGCTCTACTTGGCTTCCATACCAAACTACTTAATGACATTTTTTTTTACAGTACACTTAAGGTACACATTTCCAAACAAATTCACAAGTGTCCAGTGGTTCCACAATGAATTCTGGTCCTGACACACACACAACAGCAGCTTAACATTAGTACTTTCATGTTTGAAATGCAATCACCCTCATCTCTTAATCCCAATCATGAATTGTCTTTACATGAGACAATACATGTGACTACAGCTGCAGCTGACACTTTAAACTGCAACGTTACAATAATTACCGTTTGGCTCTTATGGGATAAATGAATGATGTGGATGGGCTTATGAAGCTGTGCCATATGTTGCTGTGATGTCGATGCATAATGGAATTTCCTTTATTATCTTATGGAATTTCCGCCCCTGCATTGCTGGTGATTTACAGCGGTATGGTCTCATACATTGCTATCAGCAAGTGGGTTTTGAAGCTGCTGTAATTGCATTACAGACTGCCCTCCTGGGTGTTATATCATTATATAGCTCATATACAACAATTATCAAAGCATATGCGCTGAGTTAAAAGTTTTCACTAAAACTGTCGCCTGCTGTAGCCGAGAGCCGAGAGGGTGCATTAAAGTAAACAAGTGGATTCTAGTCATCTTTTTTTGTTGTTTTAGCTTTTCATTCAGACTGCGGAGGTCAAATTCAGGCTGCTTTTAGACATTCTTGAATATGCTGTATGGTAATTGCAGGCTGAAAATAACCATGTCATGAGTCACTTGTTTTTCTTTGATTTTTGGGACCTATTGCTGACGCACATCGTTGCAAACAACAGAAAGTCACACATTTCAGCTCAGCACTGGTCCTTAGTGTGTGCGGCTTAGAGGCTCCCTAAAGGATCATCTTTGCTGCAATATTAATACTTTGATGAGAGCTGCATTGGAGCGTATTTTATTAGGAACAACATGTGTGTTGTGTGTGAAAAGCCATTCACTGACTCCTTGCCATTAGGGGCTTCTTTGCTAAATCTTAACATCTTCAGTCGATTTTACTTAACAAAAAAAAGTGCAAGGAACAAAACATGTCCTTTTGTTTGTATGAAATCTTTAACAAATCAGTGCCTTCTTCACGGCACAGTTAAAGTCTCCTTTCTCCACTCAGCCAATCATGTTTTCACAACCACTGACCCTGTGCTTTTTTTCACTGTAGCAAGGTAGAAAGCATGGGTGCTTCTTTTATGTTTACATGACAAAGGGGGGGGGAACTAGCTAAACAATGATTTCTTATAATGCTCAAATATTAATACAGTTCTAATCTGCCAAGAAAATGGCAAACTTATGTTGGATTTATTGATAAAAAAAAAAGTAATTATATAAACTCACCTGTGTTCTGACTGTTTCTTCTTAATCTCATACATATGGAACTATACAATCCAGCTGCCAGAATTAATCAATTTCTGTACATTTCTGCAAACCACGAATATGTTCAGTTTGGATGTTTCATGTGTAGCAGATATACTGAAACTCCACATTTCAATTTAATGTTCACTATGGATATGGTTTAAGCACAGAAACCTCTTGGTTGTGGTTAGTAAAAAGTATGTTTGAGCTTAAAATATCTGGTTTGGAACGCACAAATGTGGCTGGAAATGTGTCATTAAAAAATACCCAGTTTTGTGACAACAACATGGCTGGAAATGTCCTGACATATCATTTAAAAACAGAAAGCGGTTTTGTCACAACATGACTGGAAATGTGCCGCAGTATTGTTAAAAAATACCTGGTTCTGTTACAACAATCAAGGCTAGCAATGTCCCCACAATTGGTGATTGGTGAACTACATGGATGGTCATAAATGTCCTGATGTTTTGTTAAAAAAACACATCCCCATCCTTTTTTCCTCACACAAAAACATGGCTGGAAATGTCCTGACATGTTGTGAAAATATACCCAGGTCGGTCACAACACAGCTGAAAATGGGATTTTGATGGGACCATGTCGTTAAAAAACACATGGCTTTGTTACAACATGGATGGAAATGTCCTGACGTATTGTTAAAATACAACCAATGCACCCTTTTTTTCACAAAAAATATTGCTGGAAATGTCCTGACATGTTGTTAAAAAAAAACAAAATACTTGTTTCTTTTTCTTTTTTAAAAAAACAACAACAACAAAAAACAAACATGGCTGGAAATATTCTGAAATGTGAAAATATGCACTATTGTGTCACAATGTGGCTTGAGATGTCCCGACATATTGTTAAAAAAAACTGCTGTTGGCTGCTTGGCTGCCATCTTGCCTAGGTCCTCCTGATCTGAAACTCAGCTCATATATATATATATATATATATATATGTAATCTGAACTTCTTCACTTTGGAAATGTTATTATCTTCTGTATAAAAGATGGAAATGTAACATATCTGTGGTTTGCAGAAATGTATGCCGATATTTTCTCCTGGCGACTGAGCAGAACTTATAACTTACCCTGAAGCAATCATGGCACTGAACAGGATCCTTCTCAGATTTTATTCTTGCAGTAATGTGTATGCAACATGATATCTCATTGATTGACTCGCTCCATACCCCTCATCCTGGCGGTGACACTAATAGAATTCACACCTCTTCTGTAGGTCTTTCATTTCCATACTAATGCGTTGCCATGTCTCATACTGATTCATGCAATTCCTTTGGGTGCTACTAACATTAGAAAATGCCCTGACTCTATACAGTACTGTAATTCAAAGCAGGTCTTTGTAAATGGAGTCACATGAGGACATTCATTCTTCTTTATGGTCCTGTCAAAATTTTAACTGATTCTTAATTTATTTTTTTTTATTTTTTATTGACATTTCTTAAGGTTGCCATTTTGGAGCATGAGTTGTTCGACAGTATCTTCTAACCTCTTGTCGAGATGGGGTACCATTGGTCGATACAACGCTAACAGATATCTAACACATCTTGCACAATATCAATCTGTACATGCTGAAATGCTTTGATGAGATGGCTTATGATCCACTGGGGGGTAATGTGCATGTTTTCCAATATCTTTGCTTGCATGTGTGTGAGACTCTGGTGTCCATGCTTGATGTATAGTCGCATGGCCCTGTCACATTTTAATGAATTCTATAAGCCACCAACAGCTAAAAGATGTCTTGTGGGAACCATTTTGAACATACTGGGTTAGATGATAATCCTGGTTCAGTATATTTATATAATTCTTTGGCCATTGTTTGTATCAGTCATGATAATATTGTAGTTACCAAGTAAATTGCTGAGATCTTGTGTGACGGGGCAAGAAACACAAGCTGTCAACCGACCAGACGGGTTGTGATCAAGCCAACAGTTTAGCCAGATTGTTGGAACCACTTTATTTGGAGGTTGAAAACTGAAAGCAATCTTGGTGATTATCTTTAATTACACAGGGAACCTTTGCCACAATGATGGCAGGTCAATATTTGACCAGAAATTGAGTCTGTAGACAGACTGTAATGGATGTTAATGGATAGATGTTTGCCTTTGTTTTCTCTTCCAAGTACTCTGATGACTCTTTTGAAACCTGTCCGACTGCTATGGCTGCTTTCTCTGCCCAACATCTTGCATCATTACCAAAACAGATGCATCCAAAACTTAGAAAAAAGGATCCAACTTGCAGTAAACTGGAATTATGTTTTGAGTGTGTTTCTGTAGTGAATAAACCCATATGTTTAAAGAGGTTGTATTTGCTTAGATAGGTCTCTGGTCACGTTTATAAAGATAGATAGACATTTCGTGCATCCTGCATGCTCCCACTTTTTAGCTAGGTTCATCACTTTTAAATTAAAGTAGCTAAAAAAAAAAGCTAAATATTTTGATTAAGTTTATCGTTCTGACAAAAATACAGAACAAAATTCTTAAAACTGAGTGATGCAGCATTTACAGCACCACTTAAACATTATTGTTCCCCTTTCCCTCTTGAAATGTTTTTTTACTGCTTCAATTAAATGTTACTTTTCTTATTTCTATTGCTGCATCATTACATCAAGAAGAAATTGCACACTTTATTTGCTATCTTTGGAAAAAGAAACTGTGTTTCATGTTCAGTTCATGACTGCAGGACACCATGAGCCTTGAGGCAAATGATGGACCTGCCAAAAGGCATAAAGGTTGAAGAGATAATCTGATCATTAAAGCTACAATGGTGATGATAAGCAGGGCACACATGCTACTGCACTGTCCAAAGTGAAAACCACAGGGACAATGACTAACAAAGCAGACCTAAAGCAAAATGATTCATTCATAAAAGCTAGAACTACCAGCTGCCGACTGTGTTCCTGCTTTTATGAATGATCTTTCCTGACAAAAAAATTGTTTAAATATATATAGTCCTCTATATTCTAACCATAAACAGGAAATATTTTTTAATATATACATGAAAGAGATAACATTATTAGTCACTGGCTCTATTTATGATAATGAGCTGGTCTGTTCGGAAACACTAATGCACATCCATAATTTGTCAGCTATTCCAGTAATGTGAAAGCCAAATGATTAACCTTGATGGTAATAATCTATAGTTCACAGACAGAGTGTAACCTGTGCTGATGCAAGCCATTACTGTGTTTACTTTTAGCTTTGTTGCACTTTGCATAATGTTTCTACTAATGGAATTACACAAGCCTCACCACACGGTGATGAGTTCTTTCTGCAGGTTCAGCTGTATACTGATAACACTGATAATGTTTTGTAGATGTTAACTGACTACACTGCTGCCCATGACAACTTTTATTTACTAACTTTGTAATTTGCTCTTTTGCTATTTATCTTTAATTTCTCTAATGGACCAACATCAGGGTTACATCATTTCTTATGTTATATATGGTTATATTCCACCTTGTATGTTATAGGGGTTGTAGCATAGGCAGTATTGGCGATTGCTAAGGACGCCGTCATCCATAGAGGGAGTCACAAATGTGGGAATAAATCAAAATGCTTATCCTTACAACTTTTTAATAATACTATTACCTCTATTATTTTGAAATATTACATAAGGCCAAAACAACATAAATAATAGAGAAACCTTTTTTTCTGGGTTCGCCTCCCCAGGCCTCCTTCCCCAGCTCATTACACTTTACCTGCTCTCTGGGCGAGTTATTTGACATGACACGAACCCCGAAACATTCTGTTCAAACTCTATTCAGTAAAAACTATTATTGCATGAAGGTAAATGATAACGTTCTCATGATGTGCTCGATGTAATCTTGTAAAATGTAGCTTTTGGTGAGAAACTTAAATAAATCCAGCTGTTTGAAGGAGAATTTTTTTTGTTTTCACAGCAATATAAAATAGATGTTAGAGAGGAAATTATGATGTATCATATATAGTAAAAAGGCTTTCTGCTTATTTTTTTTTTTTTTAAATATCTCTTTTATGTAAAAGAAGGTTATGTTAAAGGTTGTTTCATAAGTGTGTATTACTGAATTTGTGTTCATTCTAAGGTAGCGTACTGAAAACTGAATGACTTTATTTTTTATTTTTATTTTTTTCAGTGCAGATTTCTGTGTATCCCTGGAACAAAAGAATAATAAATAACACCAAAAACCAAAAGAAACACCAATATAAAAACATCAGTATCGGCTTTTGGTAATTTTTTTATTATAAACATTGATGTCAGTATTGGTCCGGAATTCCAAAATTGATGCATGCCTAGTTCAATTTGAAAGCTAATCTGTACTTTTTATTATTATTTTACAATATCATTTTATGAATTATTAAGTAATTGAATGACCACAGATGTGATGTTTTCATGTCCTGCTATGTTTTGCTTTGTTCAGTGGAGCCAAGATCTTATCTCGGTAAAAGCACTCTGGACCACTTGAAAAATTTTCTCTACAACAAAACAGGAACAAATTGTGGATACAAACAATAATAACAGAAATGTTCATGTATCGTTTCATGCATAAGGCCCAATGACATTCATGTTTTTTTTGTTTTTTGGTTACATTTGTTGAAGAGGAACACAGCCTTCATAGATTCATATATGGATTTGAACATTTCCGGCTTTAGGGCCTCCTATTGTTCATGTTACCTTGCCTTCAGGGCATCAAGGACAGATGCTACAATCCATCCAGCTATTACTGTAACTGTGTCCATATGGCCATGTCCATATACGAGTTTGTAGAGGTGTTTTACAAAGAGAGAGCAGATCTATACTCACATATCTACTGTATGAGCACAAGTGTAAGAGCAACATTAATGTATAAACCATACCATGCTTCTACTAAATAATAGAAACTACTCTGCTACATACTGTATGTATCTTTGCCCTGATCAATAATTGACAATGAATTGAATGTCTGCCTGCTTTGGGTATTCATCACAGCCACCTCACTGCTGCTGTACAATAATGATTATTTATCATCTTCACAAAAAATACTCTAAATTATTCACCATGACATAAATGCAGTATTTAACGCATGATATCGATGCTTATGCAACATTTAAGACAGTTGTGTCCCCATGAGCGACTGTAATCATGCCGGAGCAAATGTGTAATTGGGTTGTGTTTCTTGTCAGTTTCATATCTTGAGGCTGTACACGTGACCTATGATGTAGCACCACACATAGTCTAATGGTGGTTTTCCTGTATGAGATATAACACTATATACATACCGCAGACTGTAGAGTAATTTTTATTATATAGTAATTAAGGCAATTAAAGCAACAACAAAAAACCCTGTGTGGGTGTGAGAGCAGGGAACAGATTTTCTCAGTATGTATGACACACTGAACCCATAGACGATGCCACTGTGCCATGAAACAACATAATGTTGTGTTTTATTAGACTGCTTTAAGTGACAGGAATGAGTACACATAGGAAGAGACCAATTACATGTGTGATCAAGTTTAATGTTTTTACATGTAGCACACTGCCAGTGTCACTGACATCAATTTTGTAGTGTGGAGAACCACACACGCTTTTGCCCTGCACTATTTATTGAACTGTTGTTAACACAGATTCGGTCCATTGCCTGATGTAGTAAATGTATTAGTGTTATTTTAGTCAAATAAATATTGTTACAGAGAGAAATGTGTGACCCTTAACAATTTAATTGGATTTCATGGCGCAATGGTGTGCACTGAACTACAGAGGGCATTCACATTTTTTATTTATTTATTTTTTTTGCATTTCCTGTGAATATCTTGCTCAAGTCACTAATGAAGGCCGACATATTGGCTCTATTTTCTGTGTGACCTGTGTTTCTGCGTCCAAATTCATCTTTGTGCTTTAATCAATTACTGTACTGAGTATTATTTAATTAAAGCAAAGTCAAGTTTATGTGTTTACTAGGATTCGTAGCACATGTGTCTCAGTGAACAAACAGCACAGTGGCATGCAAAAGTTTGGACACCCCTGGTCAAAATTTATCTTACTGTGAATACTTAAGTAAGTAGAAATTGAACTGATCTCTAAAAGGCATGGAGATGAAAGATGAAAAATGCTTTTCAACATTTTAAGCAAGACTAGCATATTGTTCTTGTTTTGTGCAATTGTTTTGCTCCTTTCCTTCAAAAAGGCCAAAGTTTGGGCAACCCAAGACATTTGAGCTCTCACTTTAACCAGGGTCTCAGGCCATAATTAGCTTGTTAGGGCTATGGCTTGTTCACAGTCGCCATAAGGAAAGGCCAGGCGATGCAAATTTCAAAGCCTTATAAATACTCTGACTCCTGATACTTTGTCCCAACAATCAGCAGCCATGGGCTCCTCTAAACAGCTGCCTAGCACTCTGAAAACTAAAATAACCGATGCCCAAAAAGCAGGAGAAGGCTATATCAAGATATCAAAGTGTTTTCAGGTTTCAGTGTTTCCACACTTTGTAATGTAATTAAGAAATGGCAGTTAATACGAACTGTGGAGGTCAAGTTGAGGTCTGGAAGAGTTTCTGAGAGAGCTGCTCATAGGATTGTTAGAAAAGCAAATCAAAACCTCCATTCGACAGGTAGAGAAAATAATGGATTCAGTTAAATTCCAGCAAATTCTGGAAGCAAACATCACACCATCTGTAACAAAGCTGAAGATAAAGAGAGGGTGGTTTCTACATCAGGACAATGACCCTAAACCCACTTTAAAGTCTACAATGGACTACATCAACAGGAGCAAGCTGAAGGTTTTGCCATGGCCCTAACAGACCCTTGACTTAAACACCGTTATTAAAAATCTGTGGATAGATCTGAAAAGAGCAGTGCATGCAAGACGGCCCAAGAATCTCACAGAGCTAGAAGCCTTTTGCAGTGAAGAATGGGTGAAAATCCCTCAAACAAGAATTGAAAGACTCTTAGGTTACAAAAATCATTTAGAAGCTGTGACAATTGCCAAAGGGGGTGCTACTAAGTACTGACCATGCAGAGTGTCCAAACTCTTGCTTCAGGCCCTTTTCCTTTTTTGTTATTTGAAACTGGCAAAGATTGAAATAATCAAAACAAGTAATCTTGCTTAAAATACTGAAGAAATGTTTCATCTTTAACTTCATTCCTTTTGGAAATCAGTTTATTTTCTACTTACTTAACTATTCAAAATTAATGAAATTTTGACCATGGGTGCCCAAACTTTTGCATGCCACTGTTTTACAATAAATGCTGATACCACTTCATCTTTGGATGAATTTACATTGGAATTAGTTGCATATCATAGAAGCCCCAAAGGGTGCCTTTGGCATCCTATCACACACCGAGTGGCATGACAAAGCGTTGGTATATGACGACCTTGGAAGGAGAACGGGCTGGAATGTTGATATTGGACAAATCTGAAAAAACCCAGATTATATCCATCACAGTATTTTTAGGGTTCACTGCCAATGTTTTTTTGGTTTTTTTTTTACGTTGAGGAAATATTGTGGTTATTGTTGAAACTAAAACATCTGGTTTAGGTTAGAAACCACAATCTCCTGCGTGACAGTCACACCCCCAGTGTCCACATTCATTACGTTCTGCCTGGCTACATATAGTGATATAATGTACACTACACACCTGCACCAGCACTGGATGTTAATGTGCAGATTTGTCCATTATGAATGCAATTCCTAGGATTCTGGGCTGTGTGCCCACTCTTTTTGCCTGCTTGTAGTCCTTCTTTACATAGACATTACCACTAATCAGTTGTCTACAAGTTATCTTCATTAACCATTTGAGAGTGAGACTTTAGCAAGACAACATTCCAACAAACCAATGTCAAAACAGATTAAGGCAAACAATGTAAACAACATGGCATGTTAATGCTTCCCTGGAGGGGACCAGACCGTTCTGTGTGGTCCCACCCCAGCCCTGCATGACTCTGAAACATTGCTCTGAATAATAACTGCCTTCAACTGAGCTCCCCTCTGATTTACTGTCAATAGTTTGCAGCAGTCAATCATCAGGAAGAACCCCTAAGGCGTCATGGTGGCCTATTGGTCTAGGACACGTGCATATAAACACCCACTGGTTTGAATCTGGCTGGGAAACTTTGTCACACATCCTCCCCTCTGTCACTCCTCACATCTCTGCCTGCCTTTTTAACTGTGTGTATCATGTAAAAGCATGAAAAATACATGTCTTGAGAAAAGGCCTTCAAAAAGTCCCAGTACTGGCACAAATATTATTCATCCTGAATTATAAGTCAAACAGGTAGGTTATGGTTAAAATACTGGTAATGTAGACCCTTCCACAAATACCACCAGCACTCCCCTCCTCCTAACTAACCTCTGCATCACCGGCATCACCCTCGTCTAATGTGAAATACAGTTATAGTCAGAGCATGGCAGCTACTTTCTCCCAGAATTCACCAACCAAGAGTATTTCAGTCACTAGCACTTGAGTGACACAGAGGTGGTTCAATGCACCACCATTAATGACCACCCCATCCTTGTCCGCTACAATGTTCAGAACTCAAAGGAAACTTCTCTGCAGGACTGTATCAGATTTATCTTAAAGAGCGTGTTTATGTCTGGTATTAACATGCATTGTGGTGATGCTCACATAAGTGAACAGCAGAGACACATGGCCATTCACACCTGTGTCTATCATGCATCTCCAGCTGACCCCGTGTTCATTTGTTGTTAGTGCCAATGTCATTTATGCTAGTAAGTCAAAAGGCCAAACTCACAGTTATTACTGTATGTCAACATTCTTGCTTGTTGCTTGCTAGCACACTCACTAGTCATGTTATCCAATAACAACAGATTAAAGTTATTG
Organism: Epinephelus fuscoguttatus; assembly: GCF_011397635.1. Classification (NCBI taxonomy): domain Eukaryota; kingdom Metazoa; phylum Chordata; class Actinopteri; order Perciformes; family Serranidae; genus Epinephelus; species Epinephelus fuscoguttatus. The sequence goes on along the minus strand of NC_064760.1, from coordinate 35,706,671 downwards.
CCATGAAAAAGGCCTAGCTGATCTCAAACTTGCGCCAAACTGCGCCATAAACAACATAAGTATCAGTCACATCCTTTAGCGCCACCTGACTAAACTGCTAGCTTTTGCCTCAGTTCAAAAACTTTGTCTTTACCTTCTGCCATTTTCTCATGAGTGCTGGATTCTTACTATGTTAGGACTGTCACTCCTTGGCTACTGTCATCATTAGCTACAGATTTAATTCTTTCTTACCACTTGCCTGATCAGGCAAGTATATCGCTCGATTGATTAGGCTGGCATGGCATTTTACTTGTATCTGGCAATCGGCCAATCCTTAGGAGGCGATGGCACAGAAGTGAGACACAGAAACGCGGACCCTTCAAAGACGCTTGAAACGCTGGAAGTGCTTATTCAATGCGCACTAGACAAAAAAAAAAAAAAACAGCAAGGAGCGCTTCTGGAGCAGGGGTGCGTGCGCAACCGGGCGTGCCGTTAAACTGCCGTAACTGACCAAACTACCATAACTGCCACAACAAAACAGGAAGGAGGATTTGATTTGGTTGGTCTACGCACGTCTAAAAATGCGCGTCTATAAAGAAGTGTCTACAAAAACGTGCGTCTAAAAAAGACGCCGGAAAAACACCCGTCTAAAAAGACGCTTGAACGCCGGTCAGACGCGCCGTATCATAGGAAAACAATTGTTTTACTGGCGTCGCGCTTCTAGCGTTTCATCTTGGTGTGATCACCCCCTTAGCCCTAGAGCTGGTCTAATGAGTCCCAGACAACCTTGGCAAGAGGTTTGATCGATCAGATCACAATGCATTTGATGTGGTTTACATTTGTTTTCAGTGCTGTCCATTTGTGATCAAATCACCCAAGACACATGTAAAAATGGGGTGTAAACAGGTTCAGAACGTACTATATGTAGGCTACAGAACGTTGGGATAAACTAAATAAACTAACTCTCCTAACATATGCACATAAGAGCTAGTTCCCCTAGAAACAATCCAGATTAGTGATTGGTCTTTGGGGTCACATTTACAGCTCATTCTCATTTCTGGTTGGCTGCTGTCAGGTTGACCACACATGCTTTCTGAACACAAACCTTGAGCCACAAATAGCAAGGATAAGTACACATACCTGTCAAAACACTATTTGGACAGGTTTGTTGCCGCTAAGCTCTTTTTAAAATGCTTGTCAAATTAAAAAAAATGGTTAAATTGGCAACACTGTCAGTGAGTTGTTGCCTAACAAGGCACCAATATCTGACCTCTTAACTCGTAAGTCTCATAAATAAATGCTAAACTTATACCATCATCCCCTGTTCCTTAAATGCATACGATAAACTCCTTAAATTCTTAGATTATGAAAGAAAACCAGCAGGTTTTGGTGATAAATACCTTGCTTTTACTCTTTAACTGAATGCATGGCCTAGTTGATAGTTGTCAAAGAACTTACTGTGGATGCACTGGGTTGCTGGAATAGCTGAGTTGAGACTACGAGTTCTCTTCTTGGGTTATTTTTCACTGAGAGCACGCTATGCCCCAGGGCCAGCACTGCATAGCTGAAATGACTCTGGAGTGCAAATTGTTTTGAAGAGGAGTTGCATTTCATTTCTGTTTAAATGCATTTATTCCTGTGTTGTTTTTTAAGTTTTATATCTGGAGTTTCAAGTGCATGAACCCAAACGAATCAATCTGATGGATGGGGATAAAGAGGGAGTAGATTAGAACAGAAAGCTGGGGTTGTAATATATTGTCCTAGGTATTTTATGCACTTATCTTTTATTTGTTGTCAGATTTGCCTTTGCTGGGATACAAAAGCAAATTCTATCAGCTCCCAGCAAGAACACAAAAATGTGACATAAAAGGCCAAAGCGACAAAGGAAAAAGTAAACTTCAAAGATCTAATTAAAGTGTATCATATTTGTAACTGGTGAATTAATTGGTTCATTAGAGCCACACTCCCCTGCTGTGAGTTTCTGTATGGCTGAGAGGTGAAGGAGGATAAATACCCCGTGATTGACTCAAAGTTACTTTTACAAAGCCAAAAGTGTTTCTTCTAATGAGTGCAGTAAAAATGAGAAGCTGACTGCCTCCAAACACAGGGGTGAATGGGATTAGGATTTTGGTTTAGTGCAAGTTTCAACTCTTTTTGAAAAGCAAATAATTGGATAACAGCTGGAGGTCAAACAACAACAGTACGGTGTTGTATGAAAGTAGAACTGGGAAAAAAAAAAGAAATGTCTCTGATTGTGCCATCTTGTATGTTCTTTATGTTTTCTGTAACTTTTTTTTTTTGGAACTTCCGTTATACAAATGCAGTTTCATATCTTGATTTTCTGAGCATTTTATTTCTGCTATGATAGAGAACAGTGTGAATCTCAACACCTCACTTTGATTTAGTTGTATAGGTGTACATTAAAAGTAAATAAATGTACATTTTAGTGAAATTATTGTCACTGCATGTCTATGCATTTTTATGTTTTATCTCTTGGCACATTTAGAGGCCTTCTGTTGCCACCTTTGATGAGTTCAGTTACCATGGTGACAGGTAACTCCATCTCTTTTTTGTTCTTTGTTGTTCTAAAGTTAATGAAATACCTCTCTCCCCAAATCATCATTTGTATATTAAATATTCACCCCTTATGAAGAATTCAGAAAAAGAACTTTGTTTTTCTCACATGCTTCCACGGTGAAGGGAGAACCCCTAAAACAGAAACAATTCTTAACAAATGAAGTCATGGGAGTCTGCTCTGAACAACAGCAAAATTATATCAAAACATCCATTTACAAACGTTGACAAAGTTTCATTTATCCAGTTGGATGCTCAGTACTTCCCAAACACATGCATTTTCACTAAAATGTCACTTTTAAAAAGCTTCCTCTTAACAGCCTCAGGTGCAGATGAGCTTATTGGTGTGCTGGCCTGCAAGCTTTTGTAGTTTGTCCTTGCTGATTGTGCAATGTCCTATTTAATCAACAGTCAGTCTCTGGATGCATTTAGTCCATGATTTAAGTGCATGCAAATGTTCTTTTCCTTCCAAGAACTGCTAATGTTAGCTAACGTTACTGTTTTCCTTTCAAAAGCAGGTAATATTAGCCAACTGTCTTCCTTGCAAAAACAAGTAATGTTAGCAAAATGTTCTACTAAAAGTCAGCAACACAACTACATTTTTTTTCTTTACAAAACCAGAAATGTTTGCTAACTTTTTTGCTTCCAAGAACCAGTAGGCCTATCAGTAGTGATGTCCAAATGAAGCTTCATGAACCACCAGTTGTATTTGCTGAACCCACTAGATGGCACTCTTGGTGTAATGAAAAAGGCTCAAGGGATGCCAGTGCAGTTTGGTTTCAGTTAGCAATGGCCAAATAATGCTTCCTGAACCATTTTCTTTATTTTCTGGGTCCACTCTGGCACTCTTTGTTCAACAAAGGGTTGAAACCAAACTGCATTGCCACCCCTTGAGCCTTTGTCATTACACCAACAGCACCATCTAGTGGGTTCAGCAAATACAACTGGTGGTTCTGTTATTGTTAGCTAACTTTTTTCTTAACTTTCAAGAGCAAGTATCTTAGCTGTCTGTTTGCTTTTGAGAGCTGTTATTGTTAGCTAAATTTTATCTTCTAAGAACCAGTAACATTAGCTGTGCTAGTGCTAGTACGTTACCTAACTTTTTTTGCTTTTGAGAGCTGCTATCGTTAGCTTACATTTTCTTTAAAGAAACAGTAACACTAGTTTACTTGTTTTGATTCCAAGAGCCGGGAATGCCAGCAAATTTTACTGGCAATGCAAGATAGTGCACCAAATAGCTTACTCAACTTGTGAAGAACAGACATTTTTGGACAGCAGAGGATGCAAGTTTTTTTTGTTGCTGTTGTTTTTTCAAAGAAATTGTAATACAGTTTGTCTTTATTTTTGTTTACAACGGTTACTTTTTAATGAGTCTTTAATTAGTTTTGTTTTGTAATGGGAAAAAGGACATAGAAGGCTATTCACTGATGAAGCAACTGTCAAGAAGAGTTGTATTTTCGCCAAGGAAAAAAAAATACCAGAAAAGGGAGTCACGATGGAAGATTGAGAAACAACAAAGGGAGAAAGATGTAGACACACTGCTGTTCATGAATCAGTAAGACAGATGAAGACAGAGATGAACACACAGCGACAATGGCAGTACCACATCTGTTATCAGAAGTGCAGCTGGACAGCAGATTGAAGGCATAATAATACAGTCCAGCAGTTCTGACACCAAAGTGTCTCAATCACATCCATCCACTACAGGATACACGCACACACCTATACAGTGTGTATTGCCTTCCTCTATTTGAAATGACATGACAGTGGTGTTCTCTGGATGAGTGGGCAGCGTGTGGATGTGACAGTTCACACTTTTCTCCAACCAGCCACAGCAAAGACATGACACAGCACAGTGGACGGCTGGCTGTAGACACCCACTGCACCACGTTATTTATTGAGAAGCCCACTATAGAGGTTTTGCAGTTGCATCACAGTGTCCTAGCAACCACGACCAGCATCATCATGGAGGTTTATTACAGAATAATGGCTGTGCGCAAATAAACAGAGCAATGAAAAGGGAGACTTTTGGTGTATAGATGCCAATCAATTCAGTCATTTTCTCATTAAAAGTAAATAATCTTTTAAAGATGATTTGTTTCTATAATTAAGTTACTGTGACAAATGCAACGAGGGTGTCCTGTCCTAGTTCAATCTCAAAAGTTTTACTGCTTAAGAGTCAGCTCAATCACAACAACATTTTGAATATGACTGGGATATAAGGAGCTGTTAAAAAAGGTATTATGGTAAGTTGGTTGTTTGGATAATTCTCAGCTTTACATTTGGCCTTTTCCTGCGCATAGTTCTTTTTTCCTTTCATCTCTCTAATTAATGTTAAAAAGTGCTAATGTTCATTAAAATTTATTGCAAATTTGAGGTAAACAAATATATAATAATGATGTATCAGTAATGAGTGCAGTGTGTGGATGAGACATAACACACAGAACCTCTAACAAAACCTGATGTCCTTTCTGACTCTGACTATTTGCTCCTAAACTGGAAGCCAAATCAACCATACAAGCAGCAGGCAGAAAGGAAGGACATAAGAAGGAGCCTATTTGGGCCTGCAGGGGAAGGCTGACAATAATGTCCCAGTAGCAAAATGTATACTCACACAACGGTTTCTATTATATCCTACAAACTACAACAACAGGTCCACATGAAAGATGAATGATGAATGAATGATGCTAACATAAGTTGCAGAGGTTAGATTTGAGCAAGTAAGATTACTTTAACTAGCTTTAGGAAAAGAAACATGGCGGGAAAAAAAAATCAAATTCACTTAAAGTTCATCTGGTTTCACACTGTTCGTAACACCTGTGTCCTGAGGAAAGTCCTGTGTTTTGTTGCCCATCCACCACCCCTGCCTCCTAACTGCTTCCTTCTTTACTCTAATTAGCACACTGGTACCATGATTTGTGGGTTAAACACAGACTACTGGGTCATTAGTACTTGGGATATGTACGGATTTTGCTGCATTACCTCTTGAAGGACAACATATAACAGTGCTTACAAACAGCCTGAACATGTACCTCTTCTGTTGTTCAAGTCAAGTTAGTTCAGAAGTTAAATATGTAACCACGTTTTCTTTTAGGTACATTTTCTACAATATAAATTAAGTTCAAAAGTGTTGTTAGTTAGATCTTAACTCTTAGATCTTATTTGACCCTGTAGACAACTACTGAACAGACAAAAAGTTCTCACTCCCAACTTGTCAAATAAGGCCACTTGGTCAGTGGCCCTATACTACAAACTATGACGCACTAGGTACACCATCAGTTTTGGATCTGTCAGCTTCAGTTACATGCTACAGCGTCTTTCAAAATAAAAGTAAGTATAAGAAATTAAACATTGTCAATGACAAGTAGTCCCAGTGTCCTCAACCAAAATGATAATTGAGTCCTAATGTCCTTGTCTACTTTTGTGTTGGGATTGGCTGCAGATTGACTTGACAGAGATGGCTGCCATCTTCTTTTCACATGGTTAAGTGTATTGTGCTCTAACTACCACTAGATGACACAAAAAAGTGTCCACGATTGAGGGCAAAGTTAAGTAGAATGCAGTATAAGGTCAAGTAGACCCAAAATGTTATGTCCTCATATAAGGACACAGGGTCTCAGGAGGATCTGCACATCCTTTTGACTGCTTCTTTGGTCTTTTGTCTGCATCCAGTGTGTGTCATTTGAGAGAAACTAAAAGTAATTGCACTGCAGCAGAGAGAATTGGTCCAGCATATAAACATAGCAAGACAGAGGCACATGGCTCAGTAGCAACAACATGTACTTATAATCCTGGTTCAAGACAAAAGCCAGAAGAAATGATGCACTCAAACCAATTGAACTGAACTACTCTCAGTCAGCTCAGCACGCTGGATGAGTTGGCAGGGATTGTGCTTTCTGCCATGTTCTTTGACCTTTGCAAGCTTGCCCTCCGTTTTTTATCTGAGTACACCAGATTGCTTGACTTAAATTTGTTGAAAAATGTTATCACAGATATAGTGGTCAGGTTCCTAAACTGTCACCTTTCGCGTCTGTGAGTCTTAATATGGAGGAGAATTAGTAAAATTCCACAGAAACCAATGTGACATTTTATTTCCACTTCATATGTCTTATCATTTATCTTTACTTTCTGACCTCACTCTATTATCCTTCCCATCCCTCCCACTCTATGTTTCTCTTTTCCTTTTTCTCCTCTTATTCATGAATCTCCCGTCTTCCTTTTCTTCAATCATTTCTTCCTGCCCCCTTTCTTCATGGGGCATCACTCTTAGCCACCTCAAACTCCTCCTCTAACCATCCCTCTGTCTTGTCCATGTCCATAATTATATGTCAAACCACAATATTTACTGTACTTAAACCCTGACTAATGCTATTCCAGCACCTGCCCTGACATAATTGCCCTTTCCGTCACAGATAGTTATCCTCATCAATCCCAGCTCATCACATATCAGTGAGAATTCACCCTGCTCATTTTCTGCAAAGCAAATAACTCCCGTGTTCTTTTCCGACGGTATCTCTGATAATTGGCAGTGAGGTTTTGAGTAAGCCACAGAGTCAAAGTGAACAGTGGGAGGAAAATTCAAACAGATCAAGCCGGGAGGAAGATGATAGACAAGCAAAAGGATTACAGAACGTACTAACACTGATGCAAAGATGATGATAATATCGCCAGTGTCAGAACGTAGATTTGTCAAATCCTTTGCAAGTCAAATCTCTGTGGAAAGGGGTTTAAAAACCTCCACTAGCTTCATTGTAATAAATCACTATGGGTTCTATGTTCCACTCAACAAAAGTCCATAATACAGAAGGTCAGGGTTTTTTTCACATTTTATTTCCTTTAATTCTCACACATGATGTTTCTCTGCATGGATGCCCACATTGTTGCCCTTTCGACCCTCCTTCAGGTAGTCAGTACCAGGTAGTAGCTTTGCAGAACACCGTTCCTGGAGATCTCACACATGTTGGTAGGTGCTGAGCATGAAGACCTGGGCTGTGACAGCGTTATTCACCATCAGAGGTTCCTTGGTAGAGTGAAACTACATGGGGTCATTGGTGGACAAAGAAACCGCCAGGCCTTTCTCGTGAAACTTCAGCAATGGGTTCTTGGCATTTCTCAGGAACAGGCTGTTGTTGCTGAGTGAGACCTGTAGATGGAAATCTGGGCCAGGAAGTACAGGTACTGTAGCACAGGACCCTTAGTCAAGCTGAGGTGATGAGAGGTGCTGTCAGTAGTCATGAAGGCAGCCAGCAGATTGATGATGGAACTAGCCTCACTGCAGTTGGGTCTAAACATGAATGTACTCATCCCCTTCTGTCTGCGGAGATGCTTGAGCATACTGATGTTTGAAATTGGGATGAAATTTCCAAGAGTCAACACACTCTCACTCAGACCATGTTACATATAGACATTTGGTCAGGGACTTTCCACATCGAGATACGACGTGCAAGGTACCCTAGGTGCATTGGTTGTTGACGTTCTGGAACGCTTTGTCAACTCTAGCCTGTTACATGCATTGTCTGTTTTCAAAATACACTTCCATTTTCACAGAAAATGTACACTTTGTATACAACACCACAAACTGACATTTTTTTGTCCTTCAACAGCTAACACGTGGTTACGTTTTGATAACACACGTGGTTAGGTTTAGGAAAAACAAACAGGGTCTGGCTCTACAATCTTACGGGAAGCAAACACCGGCCTCTGGGGTGAAAGTCGGTGTTTGTTGGACCCATCCACCACCCTTCTGCCCACCCTACTCAGGCTTTGGTCAGCTAAACTTTACTTGTTGTCCCATCGCATTTCCCTCTGATGTCACTGGGCTATTAAACAATTATTGCAACCAGCCGTGTATCATGCCAACTTAAGAGGACAGCTTTTTTTGTCGGTGTCTGACGCCAGAGGTCATCGACCAATCAGATTTCAATGACTTTGATGACTTTCGATGAGGTTGTTGAAATCTTTGTCGTTTAAGAGAGAGGTGTTGGGTCTGATTCTTGTGCCAAGTTGAAGCTGATTGGTCCAGGATCTGAGATAATTACCAGGTGGACCGTCAGTTAAGAGTTTTGACTCTCTGCCCGAGCTCAGTTTGGGATAGCCTGACCTGCCAGGTTTGGAATTTCTCAATGTTCTCCTGGACTTGAGTCGGGGTCCTGGGTTTTTAATTGGGCTCGGGCCAAAAAAACTGCTGTTGTGGTTCGGGCTCGGGTCGGCCTTGGACAGAAACTGTGCAGGTTCATGTGGGGCTGGGCTTTTTGGGCCCAGTCAAAGGTTCACATCAGTTACAGACTACATGTATGCAGCACATAAAGGCATGGTACTAAAGCATATTTAGGAGGTCAGAGCAAGGAGAAGTGGCATGCTTTATCACACTATTGATATTCTAACATGTCCAAAATTTAAACAGTCCATCAGCACTTTACTGCATAAACTTAACTTGTATTTTCTCACTTATGCATTTTATTTTCCAGAAGCAGTGTCCCAGTACTCCACATCAGTGATTTCCAACCATAGTGAGTTGCCAGATAAACCTGAGGGGGTTGCAAGATGAAAAACGAGTATAAAGACTTGTGTGATGCAAACTTATATTCGTTTTTATCAGACTTTTTTAAGATCTTTGTTTTCCTCTTGTGAATTACTCAACCATTTTATCTCTTAAAGCTCCTAAACACTATTCAAAGAAAACAAAAGAGGAAAAAAAACACTATTTATCTGTAGGTGTTTCCTTCAGCAAAAATATCTGTATTTATATTCATACCAGAGGTAAAGATGTTGTAAGTAATGGTCTAGTCTGCTTCAATTTCTGTGCTAAAGTGTGCTACACTGCCATTTCCCTATCGCATATGTATGCATAAGCCACTCAAAAATATAAAATACCACATAATCATTTATCCTAAATTAATCAAATTATAAAGCATGATTTGTATTTGAACTGCATGCTCAGAAAATGATAAGTAGGTCTAAAGTGAGTAACTGTAACTGTGTGTGATAATAATTGAGGTGGAAATGAGTAAACAAAATCAAATAGGGGGGTTAAACCATCAGAATTGCATTTGGCTGTATTGCATGATTTTGAGAAAGATAAAGATAGAGATATAGCCTAGATGAATAAATGATAGGATAAACTGCCCACTGTAGTTCATTGGGCCATAACGCATAAATGACGAGGTCGTGCATGGAATGGGAGGATGTCTTGATGAAAAGATGGTTGTTTTGAAGAGTCCAAGAGAAAGCTACTGACAAAAAACTCTAACAAAAAAAAACAAAACTCTAGTGGTCATTTTGCATGCACTTTTGACAGACGCTCCTTCACTTCAGTTCCTCACTTCCCATCTATTTTTTAAGCACACAGGCTTCAACATCTGATTATGAGGTAAAAACAACATCTGTGCAACCTCCCTCAAGCTTTTATCTGCACTTCATAACAAACCTGATGGGAAGTCTTTAAAAGTTGAACTATGCAGAGTGTCTGAATGTTGACGTCAAAACTATCTCCACTTCTGTGTTTATAACTAACATCCTGGTTCTTTATGGTTCTTTGTGGCAAATCTAAAAGGGGAAAAACATACTGGTAAGGTTGTGATGCTGTTTGTATAGAGAGCATTATCTGTTCATGTTTGTGTTATTTATTTAGATTAATCACATCTTCAGTTTTTGGTTGAACTGATAATAACCAGTAGATATATGTGAACAGTGGCATAAGGTCACACATAAACATGACTTTGCTTTTACTGCTTTGCAAACACTATCAAAAGTTAAAGATATACGATGCAGGATTTTCCTCAAAAAACAACATATAGACTCATACACAAGTATTCTTTCTTAATCATCATGTACGACCCACTAGAATTGTGTGGCAACAGAGTTTGCCTGTTTTCTCTTGGACAGGTAGGCGTCAGTGGTAAACTTAGTTAGCTTAAAGTACAGGGTCCGACGTTAAGGTTTTTTCCTACTTGCCCTGCCGGGCAAGTTCTTCTCAAATCTACTTGCCCCATCTAAATTCTTACTTGCCCTGCCTAAGAGGTTCTTTTTCTGGCTGTGTGGTGCATATTTTCGCTCATGACTTATATCTTACGTCAGCAGAGACGCTCAGCCAATGGAGGCAGCAGCACATAAAAAAGCAGCACACTGCAACTGGCCCCTCCAAGGACAGAAACAGGAAAGGAAATACACGATTACAGGCCTGGAGTTATGATATTTTTGGGGCAAGGCCACTTTGGCCTTTGATAAATACAAATTTATTGGGGCATCATGGCCAAAATGTGGGGCGCCAAGGCCAAATCCAATGGCGCAACAACAATATGTGCTAACTACATTGAATGAAGACAAAACAGTATATGTGTTGAAAAACAGTACTGAGTTTATTAAACTGGGTGTGCATGACTGGGGATATATCTCATTTCTTGTTGTTTTGATTCATGTCCCTTATTTTTTAAGTCTTTGAAATCTCTTTATTCTTTTGTTATCTCCTAGTTATACTTTATTGTCCTTTCTCAGCACATTACATACATTTGACCCATCCTACTGTATACACTGGGAGCAGTGGGCAGCCGCAGTTTAGTGTACGGGGACCAACTCCAGTTCTTTTGCCAATGCCAGTGGTCAGGGTCACTGACAGGAGTATTCACCTAACATAGCCTACATATCTTTAATTATATAATTATTTATATGTCTCTATGTATATTTTTACATAAATCCCCAATATTTAATTTGCCTTTAAAAAAAATCCTCTGACAATGTTTATTGTATTGTATTATATGTATTAATTCTCTACAGGATCTTGTATATTCTTTAATGTGTGTTCAATTTATTAAGATGAAAAAAAAAAAAAAAAATTTTGGTGAACCCTGCAGCAAAGTGAACCCTCTTCCTCAGAGAGGATCTTTGCCTCCCAGTTTGTTCCTGGCGACAGAGCAGAGTGAACCATCTTTCTTCTCAGAGGATCTTTGTCCCATGAGAGCAGACAGCTGTTCTCCGTGTCTGCATTTAAAACAACTTTCGCTGGCGATTTGACAGTCACTAGAAGCACATTATGACCCTTTGTAAAAGTTTCTGTGTGGTACCTGTGTTGTACATGAGCTAACATTAGCGGGTAAGGACTGAGGGGCTGTCCGGTATGTGTGTGTGTCCGAGTCAGTGCTGCTTGCCCGATCGGGCATGTCTGCGCAGGGTCTGCTGGCCCACCAGCTGTTTTTACTTGCCCCGGGCATTCAGGCAACCGTTAATTTCGGACCCTGAAGTATCAAATGGAGTGTTCCTACAACAGTATGTGTACAGGCAGTGTAGGGAGGAGGGCCAAGTTTTTGTTTACAAACAGGAAATGACACTTCCTGCATATTGTACAAGCACATCCAAACAGGCAATCTGATTGGTCAACTACACATTTAAACATGATCAAATCAGCATGACAGCACACCATGCTCATCACTAAAAATATTATTCCTTCACTCACACGGCAACATTGTAACATTCAGAGCTTAATAAAAGACTGGTAGTCTACAATACGAAAAAAAGATGGCTGTTTGGTTAACGGTGCTGTCGGATTGTTGCTAGACCATCCCATTAATACAGGTGCGTATGTCTCTTGTATGCAGCAAGCCAGAGAGCAAACAGTTTTGTGAACACAGTGAAAATGTTGTTTTTGAAAGGCTAAATTCTGACAAATACAGACTGAAACAGAGTATTTTGTTAGATAAAAACATTTTATACAACTTTGAAAATGATTATATCTATCTTTTTTCAATACATTTTGACATTTCGACTTTACAATGCTCTAAAGTTAACTATTTTTGGAGATGTTTGGATCACATCAGCTGTGCGGTGAGTTGATGACACGGCAATGTCTTAAAAATAACCTACATGGGAATGTCACACATAGCAGCTAAATCTGTCCATGGACATTTTTATAGCAGATATCTTACAACAAGATTGAGCTAGAAAGGCAGTTTTGTGTGCTTATGTGAGATATTTATTCAGATTGGAAAATCCCATGATCTCTACAAAGCATTAAAGTCAGCTCAAGTTGGCTGGCTGACTCAACAGGGACTAGAAATCACCTCTGTTGCCAGCTTGTTACTTAGGGTTGGTTTACTTGCTGGAGTAGGAAACTACTTTTCATCTTACTATATAATGACGAAAACTCTGTGTGTCTGTGTGTCTGTTCCACGTTTTTCTCCTCACTGACTTGGTCAATCCATGTGAAATTTGGCACAGTGGTAGAGGGTCATGGGAGGATTCGAATGAAGCAATATTATATCAATTGGCCAAAGGGGGGCGCTATAGCAACCGATTGAAATTGCAAACTTTGAATGGGCATATCTCATGCCCCGTATGTCGTAGAGACATGAAACTTTGCACAGAGATGCCTCTCCTCATGAGGAACAACTTTTCCTCCAGAACCCATAACTTCCAGTTATATAGATTTTCCGCCATTTTGAATTTTTTGAAAAACACTTAAAATTGATCTCTTCCTAGGAAGTTTGACCGATCTGCATGAAACTCAGTGAACATAATCTAGGGACCAATATCTAAAGTTCCCTCTTGGCAAAAGTTGGAAAACTTACTAAAACTGAGCTTCTATAAGGCAATGAATATTGCAGAGGGCGTGGCTCATCACATAAAGGTGTATAACATCTCAAGGGTTTCACCGATCACCACACAACTTTGTAGGCATATGACCACACATAATCTGAGGGGACTCCTCCATTATTGACCCCATCAAACAAAATGGAGGTGCTAGAGAGCTAATTTCTTATCTAGGCCTAACTGCTATATCGATTTTTACTAAACTTGGTAGATATGTAGAACAGGATGCCTCAAGGTGACTGGAGAAATTTAACTCTAATTGGCAACTGGGTGGCGCTATAACAACAGAAAAATGCTTAAAAATGGCTAAAATGCGACCGATCACTGTGGCTCCCCCTGTGGCCCAATGTTGTTTTTTTCCTAATTTTTGGTATGACTAAGTCATGGTATGGTATGCTGTACATAATCACGGAAACTGTCAGTGTGTCATTCTGTCAGTCAGTCATTCTGTCTGTCCCACGTTTTTCTACTCACTGACGTGGTCAATCTATGTGAAACTGCACATAGGCATTGAGGATTGGCATAGGTAGAAGGTGACAAAGCTACCAATGGGTATGGACTAGTTACATATAAATCACCATATGTAACTGATTGCTTTGCAGTTATTAGTCAGACCCAATGTATTTAATGGAAACTAAGCTAACACTGGCATTAAGTATTTAATTTTAAGAGTGAACTGCCTCACAATATGAATACATTTTGATTATATCTTTCATTTTGTTGGTAATCGCTGTATGATCACAATGCATATTTTTACCATGGGGACAATGTCATTGATAAGAAAGAATTCCAATGGGGCACCCACGAGCTCATCTGGTAGAGCGGGCACTCCATGTTAAGAAACCGATGCCCTTGCCGCAGTGGCCACAGGCTTGATTCCAAGGCACGGCCCTTTGCTGCATGTCATTCCCCCTCTCTCTTCCCCCTTCACACTGTATCTGTCATATCCAATAAAAAGTCAAAAAGCCCCAAACAAAAGCTTTAAACAGCATTGTATCCCACAAAAGGACTAAAAAGAATAGAGGAGACAAGGGGAAATACTTTGGGTGAATGAGTTCAGTTATTTTGACCCCTTCAGCATCTTACAGGAAGTGGAGGTGACACAGTAATCTAGCAGACAGCTGGTCTTTCACACAGCAGTGTCACACCCATCAAGTCTCCAACAGTCATTATTCGGCCTGATTATGTGGACACAAGGCCACTGCAATAGATCACACTTAAACAACTGTGCCACTGTAACTGCTCTCAGCGATCTTCAGAATGATTCCAAGTAGCGAGTGAACACGTCTAACGGTGCAGGTTGACATGGTGCTGTGAAAAAAGCTCAAAACTGACAGTATGGATTCATTCCACAGCTGGAAAAGTATTCAGTGCAGCTGTGAACCATCATAGCCAAAAAGGAGGTACATTCATGACCACAGGGATTGACTGGCCAGATAAAACTACAGCACTCACCTTGGCTGTGTGAAACCAAGATCCAGCTTGTGTAGTGTTAGCTGGGAAAAAAAATATTTAGGAAAACACAAACAATTTTATTCCACTTTGGTCTGGGCTGAAATATCACAGCAACAATTGGATGGAATGGGATTTAGACATTCATGGTCACCTAAGGATGAATCCTAGTGAAAGATATCTACATTTGCAAGTTGGATTGTTTAAAAAAAAGGGCAACCTACAAACCAGTCCTTGCACCAATGCACCAATGCTCTGATGGCAGACGTCCCGACAGCAGGCCAGCAGCATACATCTCTCCCTATCACATATGGTTTCCACTTACATATGTGACTGGTGTCCTTAGATCCGTAAAGATATGGATGATGCCTCTAGTGTCCAACGCAAGGACGTGCATTTCCTTACAGATGGATAGAAATCTAATAGAAACTACCTGTAGCCATGGGGGAGTGGCTAAGTTTGTCCATTTTTTGTCATCCAGTAGTTTGGAATATGTGCTTGGAACATTAGTGGGACAAAAACAGGACCTGCCTGTGAAATATTTAATTAAAAAATGAATGAACAGCTGAGCAAGTCATAGTGACATTCTGAGTGTATAAAATGTATAACCATATTTTAGCAGAATAACATTACTCTGATTCACAATGTTTTAAAACTAGATAAATAAGTTCTTTTACTCATACAAACTCACCTGACAATCAACACAGGCAACTGAATTGAAGAAAATAGCCCGATAGCCAATCGACAGCCTGTTAGCTAAGCTAACCGGAATCCACTGCAAAACAATTTTTTCACTTACTCAAGGCAAATTGCGGACCAAAATATTACAGAGGGGAGGAGTTTCGTGGGCACATCCAATATCATGGAGATTCCCATAGGAATTAATGGACTTCTGGTTGCCTCGTTTCTGTAAACATACGTAAGTGGAAATGAGGCGTGAGCCAGAGGGACTCCAAGCCATGCCATGGAGACTCAGAGCACTCTCTAGGCTCCTCCATCAGCTTTCAAGATTGGTAGCCATCCAAATGTCGTTCATGCTTTGTTAACTTTAGATCGAAGAAGTCTCACTTTCTTAGCAAGCCTTAGCAAGCAATTTGGACAAAGCTACTGTCCAAATGCTGTACAGCAATCCTACCATATGCGGAGTCCGAGACTTTCCAAACCTCATGTTGATGGTCATTGTGTGGCATCTCCGACTGCAGTCTCTTTAATATTTATCAAGCTGACAACTTTGGAAATTACAATGAACTTAGAATGCAAGCTAATGTGTTTTACTTCTTCTCTCCTCTCTACGTGGCCTGTCTCCTCCACTGCCTTCATTACACCCCTTCTGCGACCCTCCCTGGACTGCCTGATTGATGTATGATCACCTCTCCTCACCAGTCAAATGACTGGATTGTCCCTCAATCACATGACCAGTGTGTTATCAACCCAATACATGACATCAAGGTAAATCAAGTTTCACTTCTACAAGTTCAATTTATGTACTTTTTGACTCTGAAGAAGACGCAGTGGCGTCGAAACGTCAGTCTGTTTGCACCTTATTAAAAGCTCTGAAATTTTATCAAGTGCTCCAGCCCCTTTTTATTTGGGTTCAGTCATTTTTTGAAGTGGCCCACTTGATGTAGTGTCTTCAATTTATGTAGCGCCGATCCTGTTATTTTTACAAAATTGGAATCGGTAATAAAAGATCCGACGAAACAAAACAACAAAAATGGCCAGGTTTTTCATCTGTATTGTCCACTGTTGCCTCCGCTTTCCAATGTATAAAGTGTGGCGATCCTGTATATTATATAATTTTTTTTTTTTTTTTTTTTTTTTATAAGACAATCAGCTGATGGCTTGCTCACCTCCAGACACTGAAGTACCTCCAGACACACCCACTGGTGCTATCACCAGTGGGATGGCTTGATCAGCTGAGCCCAGGTAGACCGGCTGTACATTATGCTGCTCCTGGCATTATGACGAGAGTCGCTGGTGAGTGAGAAATGAGCCAGAACTCCTCTGTGTATTCAGCCTACCACGGCATTTTACACCACTCAAAGTCAGCGAAATAGGTGCGCTTCCCTGTGGAATATCATCCATCCAGCCACCGGCCTCACCTCTGAGATTCCGCCACGGATATCAAGGGATCCTACAGAGCCTCCATGCCTGAAACAACGTGGGAGCGTTACAACATTCACACACAGTCCCGTGAGTTGGCAGAAGCTGGGGGTTATTTTCCGTTTCATTATCCCTTATTTGGAACCTTCGGGCCGGGTTGATTTATTGTTTTGAAGCTGAACTGAGTCAGTCCCACCCCTGGGGTGGAGTTTTCTTTGTTTAGCGAATTGTGTGGATTGAACTGAATTTGATATGTTATTTGGAAATCCCGGAGTGGAGTTTTTTGTTTGAACTGGATTGAACTGACGGAACAGAATGGAACATTTGGTGAAAAAAATATATACTTTCTTGAAACTGATTACAGTTGTATTTGTATTTTTGAAAATTAAGTATAATTCTTTTGTTCTACAGAAACCAGGTAAACACAATTTAATGGCGTTGAGGGACCTGTTTTATGGGTTTTATGGTTTCTTTGTGGGGTTTGACTGAGTAAAAGAAAAATATTTATATATATTAAAAAACAAACCTTAAGGGACAACTTGGATGCTTTCTTTTTTTTCTTTCTTAATGCTTTGCAAAGTATCGGATCGGACTCGGTATCGGACTGGGTTTCAAAATAAAGGACTCATATCGGACGCAAAAAAAATGTGATCAGGACATCCATAATATTTACAGAAAATAACTACGAAAAACTCCCCCAAGAAAACCCTAAAACGGGGAATTATTAAAGTCTCTGTTTTGCCCGATGGAAAAAAACTGAATTTGTGACTGCTAGCGTGAGTGTGGACACAATAACTGTACCAGGGGGCCTTCAACCATCTAGCATTGATTAGGCAGTAGTCAAACCTGAACACAAGAGGTCAGCTGGAGATGCATGATAGATACAGGTGTAAGGGGCGATGTGTCTCGGCTGTACACTTGGGTTTCAATTACCAAAATGCATCTTGACTTAAACCTAAATCATAGTTAGCCTCCTCAGTGGTATCTGTAACAACATGCTCATGCCAATGCAACCATTTGTGCGTTGTAAAGCGGTGCCATATGCAGGCAGAATGCGAACCAAGTAAGAAGTGGCCACTTAGTATTTCTGGTAGACTAACTGGAGACACAGCTTAAGTTATGATGCATGCTCCTGTTTTAGTTTTTGTGCCCTATAAGCTACTCCAGTTCTATCTGTCTGTTTCAGGTACAATACATCCCATATTCTAGAATGGTTTAAATGAAAAAAAAAATAAATTAATTAACATACTTTTGTTCAACAACATAAAAGAGCAGGACACTCTGACTTAAGTGTTACAGAAGTCTTGTTGCAGTGGGCCTGACATTCACCCAGCCGTGTTTAGGTTCAACTGAGATTATTAGCACTCATGCGTAGCTCTCAAGACAAATTTGCAATCACTGCAGAGCCTTGCCACCCCCAACACCCAATCAGATGTGAGACAAGTGAACTCGTGGCACCTTGTCAGACAGTCTCCCCCACAGTCTGGAGATACCACTAGAGATAGCGTAGGTGGGGGGAGTGTGTATGTGTGTCTCCTGAATACCTTCAGAGCCGCGGTGCACCGGGATGAACAAGAGTTATGTGAGTGAGTGTGTAGTTTGTGTAGTGTGTGTTTGCTTTCGCTTGGATGACTGAGGGCAATCAAGAGTAAATGTGTGAGTGTGAATTTCTTGCTCCGATGGGAATTTCTCAGCTTGCCATCTGATGGTCGGTGTGGCTCTTTGTCTGGATACCTGTGAATTGGCAGGGAATTGCTTTGAAATAAACCAAATATCTTTCCACACCAATCCATCTTCCATGCTGTGCTGGTTTGTTGAAGCTCGGAGGCTTTATTGTCACATGGGCCAAGAGACACAGGTCAAGTGGAATCCTTTACTTTTCAGTATTCTGTATTTTGTCCTTCAGACCTCTCTCTGTCAGATGATGCCTTTTTCTACTTTGTTTTTTCTATCGTAGGAGAAGAGATAGCTTGAAAATAACAAGCCACACCACAGAAAGTGACTTCAAAAAATGGACAAAAATAGGTATCACCAAAAAGTAAAAACTCTCAAGTTGCCAAATATGGCCCCATAATTGCTGAGAACAAGCGCAGGTCTCTAAGAGCCACTAGATTGTTGCGCAGTCTCCAAGGCTGTCAAACTCCCAGAGTTGTTCACACTACACAAAATGTTTCGTCCAAGACTGTCATGTTGAAGTGGAGGTGCACAACTTACATAACTGATCTCACACAAGGTGTACTTATTATGCAGTTGGAGAAATCTGTGACTGGCAAGAATTATTGCTATATTCAATATAAGTGTGTGTGTGTCTGCTGCCTTTCTTCTTTCCCTTCCCCAGTTTGCTTTAAACAGTCATCAGAAACTCCTTATTTCTCCTCTCAGACTATTCTCCAAGATAATATAACCATATACACATCTCACATTTTAAATAAATCACTGGTTTGTGTTTTAAAGGACCAGTGTGTGGGATTTAGGGATGTCTATTAACAGAAACAGTACATAATTGGTTCGGGTTAGGATTCATAGCTATGTTTTCATTAGTTTATAATCACCTAAAACTACTGCAAGAATTGTTGTGTTTTCATTCCCTTAATTATCATTTATACTCCCTTAATGAATGGAAATAGATATGTCCACATGTTATGTTACAAACTCACTGTACTCATACTTCTATGTATCCTTTATGATGGCATAGGTACAGCCAATAAATGGCACTAGAGGGCAGAGTCAAACGTTCCCACAATAACAAACGAGGTGATAGTGGAGGAGGTCATAATTTTGTACCTTTAACTGTAGGCAGGATTGTAGACAGCTTTGGTCTGTACAGCCATTACATACATCCTGACATGTGGACAGAGAATTCTTTTTACCATATGACCAGTTTTTTGAGTTTTTCCACGATTATTTAAAAGTCTTCTTCGTCTAGGATCTTATCTGTCTTGAACTATGCTACGCTACCTCCAACATCTCCGGTGGTATTGCTTCAATCCATCAGTATCTGTAAGCTTTCAGAAAATGTGCACAAACATGGATGAAAATAATGCGGAGTACAGACTAACACCGCATCTAATGTTGAGCATAAACAAGCCCTTAGAATAAGGCATTTTTATCTACACACAGAGCAGGGGCCTGTATCACGAAGCAGGGTTAATGTCTTAGCGAGGTAACTTCAGGGTTAACCCTGGGTTTTCGGTCTCACGAAGCTGGTTCAGTTCTTATCGGGGTAGATCACCATGGTAACTTACTCTCTGGTAACGGCTATCCTGCTCCGGAGCAGGGTAAGTTCAGGGTTGAATCTGATCCTATAAAAAGCACCACCCACTGGCCAATCAGCTGTTCGGAAAAAAAATGACTCGCTGACAGAAATGCAGCCCAGTCATGACGGGAAGTTTAATTCATTTGATTGATTTTGATTTGAAAGTTTATTTTGAACATTAAAAAAGAAAAGAAAGCAACAACAACAGACAATGAAAAGATTGTTCAAAAAGGAGTGGAAAGAAGTCGAAATTTCATCCCACCCCTTCATAGGAAAGAAACTGATCATTTGCGGACACTTAATATATTAGTGCCAACATTTTCTTTTGTTAAAGGAAATGATCTCTGTTAAAGATAATGGGCCTAACTGACAGCTTTGCTGCTGGAAATGTGGAAAGTAGCCTATCATGTCTACGCTTCATGGTGTTTGAGGGATTTTCCTTTTTGTTTTTTAAAGAGGGAGACTAGGTATATTTTTGTACAGCTGTTAATTTCTAACACAGCTCAATATCAGGATGATTTTATTCAGACTATCAATTTGGTGTTGATATGATTTAATTGTGGCATCAGCTTTAAGCCTTATTGTAGCATATATAACGTTATGACAAAGAAGACCAGTTTATCAGACGCAATGATGTTAGACAATAATTGTAATACACGCAATTCATCTGCGCAGCATTGATTTCATGGGATTCAAGGGTGTGATCAGTGTCAGATGTACAGGTACAGGTACTGTAGCTACTTGAACCAGTGATGAGTCATTTAACCTACACATCATTTTATTTGCTACCTTGTGTTGTCTTGATTTTTCCCTCTCTCCTCCTCTATTTCTTCTTTCCTGACCCGTTTTTTTTCTTCTCTATTATGTGATTTCATTGATGTTTTGACAGGGGAATTTCTTTGATAAGCTTTTAGTGGCTTCTAATCTCTCCAGCACTTTTCTTTTTTAATCTTGTAAATTTTATACTGTGTGTTTTTAACATTATGCGCAAATAAACTAATCTAAACTAAAACTAAACATTATTCATCCCGTTATGCGTTGCCACGCATGTTTCCTCCTCCTGCAGCTGCCACGGTGTTGGCCTTTTCTCTAATGTTGCTTTTCTCCTCCTCATATTTTAGTAGAATTAATTAATCTCTGATACTCACATACTTTTTTTCTCCTCACATATGGCGCTCTGTGAGGACGCTCAGTGACACTCAGTGACGCTGCGCTTCTCTCATGATTGTGATTGGTCCGCTGCGTGCGCGTTCACGGCTCTTGATAAAGCAACCCTGGGTTGAGTTACCGAGTTGATATCCAGCGTCGTGATACCGATTATCCTGATTGCCACTGTTAGGGTTAGTCAACCCAGGATAGGTCTGGGTAACCCAGGAAAGGTTGATCTCGCTTCGTGATACAGGCCCCAGGTCCTCTTCCATGGAGTCCACCATGTTTTTCTACAGCAGCCCAGAACGGACAAATCAAACACTGGCTCTCGACAGGGCCACTGACATTTTAACATTAGCCACCATAGTTCTCTTCTACACTTGGCACACGGGAGAAGTTTCAGGTCTACAACCTCACCACTAGATGTCACTAAATCCTACGCAGTTGACTTTTAACTTTTTTCCCTTTCTTTTTTTTTTTTGCTTTAATTATGACATAAATGCTGATTTCACAATGCAATAGCTATAGAAAAATGGCAAGATCTTCATTTAGATTGGTTCTCTATTAGTCTCATTTTTACTATGCAATTCTGTCCGTCACTAGATATGATCTCCCAGGAAAGTGAAGGCTCAGTTTACAGCACAATGAAAGCACCTCAACCACTGCAAAACCAAAAACAGGAAGTAGTGCACTTAGTGCTCTTGTGTTCCTTACAGTCACTTTCTCCAGTAACTGTGGAAACTACCTGTCAAAAGAAAAAGATCTCCGTTGCAAGGCTCTCAGAAAAATACAGTGAGAGCCAGTCGTCTTTCTGACAGCAGTGCCAACAATAACACCACCTGGAAATGTTAGTGGGATAAAGGTTGAACAGTTGTCTGTTTCCATTATAAGTAACGTAATTACTAAGATCTCAGAACACAACATACTTACTAAAAATAGCTCCAGCAGGGCAACAACGCAAGCATAAATATGTTCATACAGGCTGTAAATACGCCAGAAAAGCCAGATTACCACTTGATTTGGAGGAAAACTGAAAGTTAACACATCCATAGTTGTACTTTGCAGAGGTAAACCATGCACACAACTACAGCAAATTTGGTAAGAGGTCGGTCTATAATAATGGATAATGTATAATAATAGTAATGGATGTTTTCCAACCTGGGGGTTCGTTTACAACCTCGATTCTTGGGCCGTTAAATGTGTCTTGCCCTGTGTGACACTGTTTTAGTGATGTCCCTGTGATCCTCAGCAATTACTTTGTTGAACACAGTGTTATCACACCATTAGAACCAATACCCAGGCTACAGAAATACTGCCCAAGTTGAAATAAACCGCAGTTTTCCTTTAGGATACAAGGCTCCTCAAATGGGTTTACAGAAAATGGTGAAAACAAAACAAGTCAAAGTAATCAATGTCATCGTACACCGAAATGTTTCAAATAGAAGGACATGTAGTCCCCACAACAGATACAAGAAAGACTGCAAAGCCTACAGAGGATATTACCCTGAACTGTTTTAGTTTAAAAAGCCAAGGACAGATGAAGCCATCGTGTTAGTGTTTAAATCGCTTTTGTAAAATACACAAGTGGCTCAGATCTGC
Source organism: Epinephelus fuscoguttatus (assembly GCF_011397635.1). Classification (NCBI taxonomy): domain Eukaryota; kingdom Metazoa; phylum Chordata; class Actinopteri; order Perciformes; family Serranidae; genus Epinephelus; species Epinephelus fuscoguttatus. The sequence continues at coordinate 35,683,978 of NC_064760.1, read as the reverse complement.
TGTGCTAGTAAATGTTTGAGGTTTGAGTCTTAAAAGTCCACAGGGTTTTAGAGTGAATGCTCTCCGCATCTATGATCTCTGATTCTGTAATATAATAATGTTTAGCCATTGCATGTACATAGTAGAAAGACTGACTGCATTATAAAGGCTTTTATGAAATGAAACCACATGTTTGCATTAGTTTGACATAACTGTTTCAAGTTCAACTAAGTTTCATGTCTTTGAAGAAACCTTTTGTTCAGTTTGTAGTGAAGCAGCTATATCTATTTGTACTTCATGGATGATGTACACATCATAAACTTTGTAAACCAATGCAAAATTACATAGTTTTCTACTGTGTAACCTAATACGTATCTCACATTAAGTACCTACCCTAGAAATAGTATGCACTTGCCTAATTGACGAGGATGTTAGAGGTTGCATTTATCTCATTAGATGAAATTATGCTGCCAATCTATTCGTAATTAGCCATACGCAGTATAACACAAACAAGTTTAGTGGTGATATAACTTCAGCTATTGCTGGCTTTGCATCGCAGAGTTGTTCTGTTTCAGAAAGGTCTTGATTATATTATGAGAGCATCTAGCAGTGTGACCCTCACTCTTGTTTGTCTACTCTGTATTTCTTCTGTTTTCATTTTTTGATATATGCATTTTAGTTATATCAGTAAAATATATTTTTTCAACTTAAGTATACTCCTACACACCCACCTCCTGAGTCTCTACTTAACCAGGTTATGTTGTATTTTAAATAAGCTGTCCTTAAAGATGTGCTCAGGTACAGCATCGCAAATAAAGTTACGAGTTTGTGTTCTGTTAACTCTGACAGTGGAAAGTTAAAGAAACACACACAGAGGGGTCATATAGAACAGCATTTCTCACATCAGTGAGAGCTGAACTGATTTTTAGGAATGTGCAAAATGAAAAGCTTGTGTACCTTTAAAAGTGCTAGGCATGCTGGCTGTGGTGTCTTCCAAACAGCTGTCATCCTTGGCTTTTTGCACACAACAACTTAGGGTTTTAAGCAAGAATGGTGTGAAAAGCAAAATGTACCACTCATAAGTGAGTCTGCGAGTGAGAACAACTTGAGTATCAGAGGAATGGACAGATTGGCTACAATCAGGCAAATCATATCTCAAGTCAGTTTAGGTGTGCAGGAGACACCAATTTTTGGATTTTTTTTTTCTGGCCTGCAACTGCCAAAGACAATGTTGAGTGTCGTGTCAGCAAAAGGCTAGCACGTCTCTAGTGGGCACAAAGCATCAAGACTGGTTAACTGAGGGTGGAGAGTAGTACTGCAACGTATCGTCACTAACAGTTCATGTGATATCTTATGATTTAGTGCCCTACAATTCACGTTACAACCTTAACATAAAGTTACAGAGGCTGGGTTTAGGCAACTGTAGTTTCTTTGTTTAGGTTAGGTTTAGAAAAAGAAACATGGTGATAACATACCTTAAATGACTCAAAGTTCACTCAAAGTTCACATGGTACCAACATACCATTTTCCCTGGGAATGTCCCTGAGGAAAGTCCTGTGTTTCGTAACCCCTCCACCACCCCAACCTTCCTCCTAACTAGACAGCTCGGTACTGCTTCTGTAACCCTACTTAACGTGTGCTTTGCTAAGTTTACAGGTATATCTAATGTCTAAGTTCGATGAGGAGACTGGCATAAAATGAAGCAGTGAAGTACGCAATGACATTACCCAATTCTTCCCTTAATAACTCACACCAACAACCGGATAGGTTTAGGTTTAACTGTAATGTATTGCTGTTCTTTTTCCTGTCTTATTTATTTTCAGTTGGAAATTATTTCCTTTTCAGTTAGAACAATAATCTTCCTTGTGTTAATGAATGTACACCTCTACAATGGACATTTTGTTATAGAAACGTTACATTTGTACACCTTACGCCAGGCATGAAACAGAATTGCACCTTGTTGAGGCCAAATCTCAACTGGAAAATGATACAAAATTCCTATTACAGACTCACATATAGTCAAGTTTTACAGAAAGCCTGATATAGCTAACAAAATTATTCAAGGTGGCAACCAAATTTAGTTTCTGTGTTTTAGAGCTTCAAACCCAGTGTACTTTAGCCACAGTTGTTTAAATATCGAGCGCCAAAAAAACAATAACAGCAATAATCTGAAAAGGAACACCCCCGAGATCTCGGTATTAGGCAAGAACAAATTAAACCGTCTTTATAATAGTTCAACCTCGTTTCAAAAGTTTTGAGAGATTTGAGAGTTTTTAGAGTTTTTAAAGTGCACTCGAGTTCCTACCACCACCCTGATCAAGGAACTGTCTGTCCTGGCTCCCAAGGAGATGAAGAAGATGAAGAAAACTGAATCCAGTGAGTAGTGAAGATGAAGACTGAGGATGATGATGGTGAAGATCCGGTGAGAAGATGGAGATGATGAAGATGAAGACCAGGAAGCAGTGGGACGATGGCGACTCAAGCAGCACAGTTCTGTCTGTAGTACAGTCTCAACAAAAAAGCAGCCTGCACAAAACGTGCAGAGCAATCATTCAGTTATCCATTATCCATTTATCCACAGTTGAATGTCTTCTGAGGCAATCATCAACACATCATAACGTTACATACTACAGTGCATATCTCTCATTAATTATACATATTACCATCATTGCACTGACATATTTTAGCTTAAACATTCATCCTGTCTGTTCACCTTAAAGACCAGCTTCAAATAAAACCACTTCCATTAATATTCCTATCAGCTTATTAACTCACCCCGACTGTCTTTTTTTTTTTTTTAACACATAATAAAGCAACAAGTTCTCAAGTTTAGCAATTACTCTCAAGGTTAGCAACAGCTCAAGGTTAGCAACAACTCAAGGTTAGCAACAACTCAAGTTTAGCAACAGCTCAAGTTTAGCAACAACTCAAGGTTAGCAACAGCTCAAGTTTAGCAACAGCTCAAGGTTAGCAACAACTCAAGGTTAGCAACAACTCAAAGTTAGCAACAGCTCAAGTTTAGCAACAACTCAAAGTTAGCAACAGCTCAAGGTTAGCAACAACTCAAGTTTAGCAACAGCTCAAGGTTAGCAACAACTCAAGGCTAGCAACAACCAAAATGCTAATCGCTCAGCTAGCAGTTAGCTTACCGGAATATTCGACACACGCACACAGTTTGGACGAGGTCAGCAGCGCCGCGGGGGTTGTGAACTCCTCTTTTAGCTTCCAAAGGATCGTTCCTGATTTATTATCACTAGTTTTTTACTTTAATCAAATCAGCTAGGCAGTTCAACTTCTGTGCAACGAGCAGCCTGCTGATGCTGCTGTTGTGCTCGTGTCTCTCTCGTCACACATACCCATGCCTCCCTCTCTCATTTACGTCACTAGGGGGTGCTATTTGACCATGATAACTGAGGGGAGTATTTATTCTAATACTGTCAGCTGTCTGATGACTTTGTTTTCATAATGTCTGTTCAGAATACCAGGCTAAACTTCCATCTTTACTCCTGTCAGCGCATTGGTTACCTGACTGAGGTCTTCTAAAATCAGTGGGTTATGCACATATTATTGGATCATGAAAACATGGGATAATGTATTAATTTTGGTGCGTTACTTTTCGTAGTAAAAGGTACAAACAGTACATGAGAACAGCCTGCAATATTAGAACAGTACTTGTTGCACTCATGAGAAAGGTGCATTCCTTTCTCCTTCAATTTATTAAGAATCAGCACATGCAGCTTACAAATCTGTTTAGAGTGGAATTTATAGGCCAAAATGTTAAGTGTTAAAATGTTAAATGTAAAAATATTCATGTTATTTTCTGCCCAAAGATAACTCATTTGGAAGTTGTAAAATACCGCTGTTTTTCGCCAAAAGCCATCTTTCGTGATTCTATGATACGCCACCAGGCATTTGTAATGCGGCTGGACGGCACCTGCTGCGGCAGTATGATATGCAGCTGGATGGTATCAAGTAGAAATGCTGCCGGTAACGATGTTATATAGGGAGCTGGAAAGTCCTTATTCACCTTATTTTGCGCAGAAACACGGAGGCAAAACAGAACGCAGCCAGCTTCCGTTTTTTTGTGCTACACTTCCGGTCCAGCACTCTTAACCACTGTGTAAATGGGAATCACCTTGTTGTTTACCTTGTTGAGTTTAGCTATATATATATGTATATGTATATATAATGCAAATAACTCTGAGATAAAACCTACAAGCTTCTCTTCCTATGACTTTGTATGTGTCTTGTATGTTTTCTTAAGCCTTTTTGATACACATTATTCGTTTTTTATTATTAACGAAATGTTTTTTTATTGACCGTATGAATGGTTTTGTTTTCAAATAAATATTTGGAAACAAATGTATGCTTTGGTCTACTTTTACAGAGTTTTGCAATATGTATAGCCACCTGTAGGGCCTATGTATCAAAATGTATAACTTTCAGCAGCGCTCTGCCGCGGTCGGAGGTATAAATGCTCAGAAGTCTAGTGTGTTTCATTTTTGTAACTTAAAGGCTTCAGAAAACATACAAGACGCAGTTTTTAGTAAAAGTCATAGGAAGAGAAGCTTGTAGGTTTTATCTCAGAGTTATTTGCTTTATTAAAACCGTTGTGGTGACTCTAGAACAAGTGCACTGATTGATTGATCACTTCCATAAAATATAACGAGAAATTGGAGAAGATTGAAAAAATTGTTAAAATTAAATTAGGGAACTGATCAGAGATGCATTGTGTCTGTGTGTTTTTACATCTATTGTTGCTTTTAATTTGCAGCTATACTTTTAATGAAGCTGACATGTCATGACAGTCAAGAACCCCCCGGGATTCCAGGGTTATGGCAGCCAATCAACATTGAGCTGCAAGCAACAGGACCCAGCGAAATACCACTCCAGATGAGATTTCTCATCTCAAGTGACGAGCGAAAAATCGCTCTGTCGTTCGGATCCCAAGCGATTTTTTTCCTGGGTGAGTATACGCTCAATCGCCTGTTTGCATTGACTTTGTATGTAAACTCGTTGCGAGCAAAAAAAAAAATAGGTCCGGTGTGAACACACCTTCACCAAGTGGTTTTTGTGCCTAAACCTAACCAGACCTTAACCACAGGGCATCATGATGATTTTGACTTCGGAACAATGGGTTTAATATGGTTGGAACAATGGGATGTCGGACCAATGGGCTGTGTTAGGAGTGTATGTCACTGACAGAAACAAAGAAAGAAAGAAAGAAAGAAAGAAAAGGGGAAAAAAGATAGAAAAGCAGTGTACACCTCACATATTTATTTCTCACAGTTGCACACACGTTTGGCTGGCATGCAGAAGCACCGTCTGTGTGTCTGTGTGTTGAGGGTGCGAGCCGCAGCTTCAGCTGCTCAGGTAGAGAGGCTGTGTAGCCCGCTGTGTTTTTCGCTGATTCGGTTCTGCAGGTTCTCTGCTGGTACACTGGAGACGGGGATCAAGCAGTTTGTCTCACTTGGGATAGATTGTGCTTTTTTGGTTCATAGTTTTTGATTGACGTGCGATTTATTTGCGTTTAGAGGAAATTATTTTTACCGGCAAACCGGATAACGGAAACGTGGGCACAGTTATCTATATAAAATACACAGACTAACTAACTAACTAACTGATTGACTAACATAAACAATTGAAAATTGAAAAAAATTAACTTGCACCGTTAGCTCCGGTAAGGGAAAGCACGAGGGAAAGCAGCTGACCGGAAGTCACGCACAAAAACATGTAAGTTGATCACTATTTACTTCCGTGCTTGAAAATAAGGTGGATAGAGTGGGCAGGAGGGGTGGTGGATGGGTCCAACAAAGCTTTTACCCAGGAGTGGGGTGTTCACTTCCCATGTGAATGTAGAACCAAACTAGGATGTTCTTTTCTAAACCCATTCCCGTGCCTTTGTTGTGTAAGCCTTACTGTGTGCTTTTGATGCCAAAACCTAACTACATGCTTTTGTTGACATCCCAGCATTGGTAACGGCATACCAGAATGTCAACAGCAGATGCAACCTAGCATGTAAAATGTAGACTTTAAAAGCCACTTACAAAGATATGTGATGACTTAGGATGAGAGCGTGCTGGGCCTGTAAAGGTCACTGTGTGGGCTAGAGTTTAAGAATTGTACATCCATTATGCAAGCTAATGCTGTGCAACTAGTGACCTGCAGCTCTAACACACAGATATTCAACCATTTAAATACTTTAAGTCATGCTCACATCCGACTCCTGCCTGAAATGTAACTATTGGCCTGTGTTGCGTTTAGGCGTTGTCACATAAGTAACAAATTCCAGCACTTGAACAGGCCAAAGCACAACACAGCAGCATGCCAAACGGGCCGAGCCCGAACCGGCTTAATTGTTATTATGCACTACTACTTTACAGCCTCATGGACTGGTCATCAAAGCCATAGTGTTGAACTAACCTTCAATTTATTTAGAGAGTGATGACGAATGAAGACAAAAGAGAAGATGTGTCCACAAGTGCTGTTAAAAATTACATAATCACAATGAAGAGCAGTGAGGACCTGTTCAAACAGTTTCAGCAGAGTCTAGATTTTCTTTGGTACCTGAGATGTCATTATGTTGCCAGAATCCAAGTTAACTTCCTTGAAAAAAGGTGTGTAAAATATGGACTGGAAATTTAATAAAAACAAGACTTTAGTTTGCGAGTGAAATGTGTCTTTAGACACACTATTGGAAGCACAGCCACCCCAGTGAGCTGAAAAGCACTTGCCTGGAAGCTCAAATACTCTAATACTGAAATTTGCAAGGATGTCCTTTAAAATGTCATAATGCAGTTGCTGCTTTGTTTTCTTCCACTTGTGTCCTGCCCTGCAGCGTATCCTTCTAAGTTGTGCAATCTCCTTATATTTTACTGGGGCTCTTGGTTTATTTGTGACTTTTATTACTTTTTTTGGAGCAACACAGTCAATGGTTGTCCTTAGCTTTGAGCTTTTCTTCCTGGTGGTGCATCTGAGGAGGGTAAAAACAATTCACTGCTTGTCCTTATAAAAGAACAAAAAAAAAACAAAAACCTTAGCATTTATGATTAAGGTATGGCTGTGTGTCTATGTTGCTTGTTCCTTCAATCTGCATGACAAATGAAGGGTAAAGCTGAAGAAAGACAACTAAAAAAATGAACAGTGGAAAGAAAGAAGGGAAGCCAGAAAGTACAGCGTTAAGAAAGGAATGCAAAGGGACAGAGAGGGAAAAAAGAGAAAGGAAAATGAGACATTAAAGTTAAGATGAAAGTCGACAGCTGGAAGTAAGGAAAAAAGGTTGCAGAGAGGTTTTTACACGTCTATCACCGCCACAACCGAGAGCTATTCATGTGTATTTGATTTCAAAAATAGCGCTTGGATTCGCTCAGAGAAAGGACCCCAAAGAAATAATACACAGGAGACAACACGACTGAAAACCACGTTTTATGAAGTCACGTTTCATGGCTTTGAATTGTGCAAACTGAAAATAACTGACATTTGTGCACTCACCAAAGGAGAAGAAAAAGTAGGAGAAATAAACAGTTTCAGGTGTTACTAAGTAGTGCTGGTGGAGGTGGGGGAGAACGAGCGGTAAATTTCACAGACAAATCCATGAATTTGTAGCATTTCTGTGCATAATGTGACAAGGTGCATGGGAAGTGGGCGGTAGAAAGGTTTCATCAGAAAAACTTCTGATTCTTTTCCCTGCTTTCCCCTAACTTTTTATGCACCACGACATTACAGAACATAAAGTGCATTCGTCGTTTATGTTATCTTTGGGCAGGAAATAACATGCATATTTTTACATTTAACATTTTAACAGTACATTTCTGGCCTTTAAATTCCTGTCTTAACAGGTTTGTAAGCTGTATGTACAGGAGAGTTTGGCAGGTATAATGGCTAAGATCCTAAGATACTTAATACATTTAAGCATAAATAAATCCATCTTTCTCATGAGTACAACTCAAGTACCATTTTAATGTTGCAGGCTGTTCTCATGTACTGTTCATATATTTGCCTATGAAAAATAATGCACCAAATCCCACATAAAGATGAGCCTGTAATTTGTGCGTAACCCACATATTTTGGGAGACTGCGGTCATGTAATTAATATGCCTACAGAGTAAAGGAGGATGGTGGATGGGTCATAAAACACAGGACTTTCCCCAGGAGACCGGTGTTTTAAACTGTGTGAACTCTGAATCATTGTGACGTGTTCACCATGTTTCTTTTCCTAAATGTAACCATAGTAATCTAAACCGCTTTACTTGCCTAAGCATTACCTGCATAACTTAATGTTAATTATGTAGCTTAACATTAAGGAGGTAAAATCAATTGTGAAGTGGTAATTTGTAGGTTATCACACAAACCGTTGTATGAGGATACACTAAAAATGGGCAGTTATGGTATGAATGGCTATTATTTTCTTTAATGTCAGTTATTCTGGAAAACTCGGAGCAACCGCATCAACCCCAACTTACGAATTCATGATGGCTATACATAGTGGCTAAAGACTTTGCTAAAGTACTGTTTATAGCAATTCTATCTTATTTGTTTTACATTAGGTCAGCCATACCCATAGTACTGTTAAATTTTTATCCGTGAGCATGTTGCTATGCTGTCTGTATGTGCAAAATGCCACATAGAGCATTATCAACTGATATTGCTAACAGTGGCTATGGCTAGCCCAACGTAGAACGGTAATGTCCATGTTTTTTTCCGACTTGTCCACCATTGTCAACTAGAATACAAAAACTGTTGTCAACTCAGAGGTGACATCATTCCCACTTCCGACGTCCGACCTCCGAGTACAAAACAAACGCAGCATATGTATTATGCAGAATGACATCATCTATGGAAAGGACATGACCTGCTCTATTCTGCCTCTGATTGGCTTACCCTGAAAATCTTACCCAAATCCTTACCAGTCTCACTTCTCATGTGTAAAACTCACCAACCCAAACAATTACGGCAACAAGCACTAGGTAATGGAAGGCACAATGGGGTGGATCACACCTTCCTTATAGTAAGAAGGTCATTCTTATCTTGCATTACAATCAGCTATATGCTTCTGGGGCATTTAGAGCAATGCATGTTCGTATTTGGGATATCAGGCTGTTGAACAAATGGGCTTTCAATCCAATAGGATATTTTTCAGGCTATTTGGGCTTCAGAATTATGAGTCCTGGGAACAATGGGCAGTTCCCATCATGAATTTAGATATTTGCTTTGAGTGCTCAGTCTCAGCATCACACCTCAGTCCTTCACTTCAGCAGGTCAGACTTTTAGCTAAGTGCATCTCTATAGCCTGTGCTGGTAAAATTGGACATCCTGTAATTGCAGTGCCATTTGAGATCACAGGGAGCCTGAGATTGTTGGCAGGTGTGAATACTATCCTTTGAATGTGTTGTTAATTTGACTTCATGAGCTCCTTTCTTTTACGTTTCAGGCAACTGCTGAGGCTAATTTTTTTTTTTTTCCTTAAATTTCTAAAAGTACAGACAGCAAGGGTTTAGAAAAGCACTATGACTTGCCCTCATAACCTGTAAATCAAAATTTAGTGGGTTTTTGATTCCACACTAAAAGCAAAGCAGTCAATGAGCAATCATTGTGGCTAAATGGCAACCCTCACGGGCAGATTGTATATCAAAAACTGGGTACAGCGTTGGAGGTTGGGCCCTTTTCTTTCCTAAGGAAGTTGCTGAGTGGCACATGAAGCAAAAAAACGCTGCCATATGGGTATGAAATTGCCCAGATCTTTTTACATCCATGGGCCCATAAAGGAAGCGCACCTGCATTTCCTGTAACCCTACCTCCCAGCTGCTTGTTCTTTGGCTCCCTAGAATGAATGACCGTAGGAATAGCCAGATTTGGCTATTTCACAATTCTTTTGGCGCACCACGACACCACATGACAGATGCCAGGTGAAGTCTGTGGGGGCTCGAATTTTATCAACCCTGGTTGGCTATTGAGGCGACACACTATAGTAATTCATGAGCTGGTTGAGAACTGTTGTTGTGTGCTGACTGGTTAGAAAGTAAAAACTGAGCACACAGGTCAGTTTGCATACAACATACAAAATTTTCAGCTTGAAACACAAAAGTCAGCATGCTCACCATTCCATAAGCCCTGCTAAAAACTTTCTACCGTAGCCCTGTTGGGAATGTTTGACAGCAGTGTTTCCAGAAGCCAAAAAACAAATAAGCCTGCTTGTACAAAATAAGTAGGAATTATTACATTTAAGGGCAAGTTATTGTACATTGAAATCCAAACTGTGGCACATGGAGAACTGAGTTTGCAACCATTGTTTTTCAGATACATCCACAGGATTACCAAGTTGCCTCCAATGGGTGCCACCTACTGGCAGACATTTATTATGCAGCTGATACAGGACACTATTTATCCTAGTGTGTGGGAGACATGGAACAGTTACGGCATACTGAGTGCTAGGCAAAAGTTGAGGATGATTTGCATGGACCACATGAATTGGTTTGACAAATATACCCTACCAAACAGATATGATTGGGTTATTTATGACAAATCTAGAGTCAATTTTCTGTATTACATTATCGACATATTTAATGTACAGTGAATAATAGGGCCACATCAGTTCCATAACGTTTACCATTATGATGAAAAAAACCTGAACCTATGATGCCATGCAATTGGTCCAATGGCTCATAACTCCAAAGCCCCAATAGCCTGGACAAAGTCCTACTGGACTAAAAGCCCATCCTTCCAAAACCAAATGTGCATTGCTGAAAAGGACCACCTCTCCAAAATTATGCAACACACTCTCCTAAAAAGAAGCACATGGCTAATTATAAATGAAGGCAACAAGTGCTAGCTAATCAGAGAGTGAAGCAGGGCATGCCTCTTAGTGGAAATGTCTGATAACATCACTCTGCATATTAATTAGCCATGTGCTTCTCTTTGGGAGAGTGCAATCAGAGATCTCTTTAGAGCAATGCACTTTTTTCTTTTCTTTTTTTTTTTTCTTTTTTTTTTTTTTTTCAGAAAAACTGGCTGTCAGACAAAGCAGCTTTGGTCCAGTGAGGCATTTTATGGACTATTGGGGCTGTGGAATTAGGTGTTGTCAGAACAATGGGCAGTCCCCACAACGATGACACGTTACAATCATTTTCTTTTGAGGTTTTCTTTTATTTTTTTATTATTATTCATTGCGCAGGGCTGAATAATCATAGAAATATGTTAACACTGCATGACAGACCTGCTGTGCCTGGTCACGGTTGGCAAGCTATGATTCAATGATCAAAGTTGACAAATGGTCAATTTTAACTGATTCAAACACTGTTGTGTTTCTTTCTATATGAAAATGTGAACTCTAAATATCCCAGAAAAGCTTTTTTTGTGACAAACAGAAGGGTCACTTTTGATATTCATGTACACATCACACCTCACGCAACTGGGATTCAGAGACTCATTTGGAGTCATTTCAATGAAAATTGTGGGGATGTTCAAAGAGAAAGTTTCAATCCAAACTGCAAACAGAAGTGCACTTTAGACAGAAAGTGCTGATGGGGTAGATTTGGTGTGTGTGTGTGTGTGTGTGTGTGTAGTGTTGTAGCCGCTGCGACCTATCTTCAGAGCAGTAATTTTATCTTAGTGCATATGTTCTTATCACTGCAACCAAATACACACACACACACACACACACACACACACACCACTCCTGAATGCCGCTGAGTAACAGTCTCCTGTGATTACATTGTGTTGCTCTCCTAGGACTTAGACACACACACCAACACACACCTGACTGCTACCAAGTAATCGCCTCCTGTGATTACATTGCATGTTCCCTGGAGACCTGTACACACATGCTGCAACACACTCGCACACACACACAAAAGCGCACGGTGCCATTTTACCCAGAGGAATAATCTCTGTGGCTGCTATTTAGAGTAAGCGAGTTTCCTCTAACTGGATTACTGCAGCCACTCCTGCTGCTGTCACAGGGGAGATAGAGCAGCTACAGGGTTGGAAGGCTTTCCAGTGATGGGAGAACGTCCAGAAGAGGTGGGGCAGTGGCGGTCAAATCCAACCTTGATCTCAAGACTCAAATTTGAAAGATCTTATTTTAGATATGTTGGAGTTAGGTCTCTCAGGGCATGTTCACAACATTCTTCTTTGCCAAAAGAGAGGGAAGGAAAAAGCTGCCTCAATCACATTTTGTGCTGATCATGAAAACAGTTAGCCAAGCACTTTCTTTTCATACGAGGACAACTGTCGCAGCAATACCTGCTATAATCAGCAAACACGGCTTTGGTGCAACTTCTGAGCTTATGGAAACTCCAGCAACTTCACTTCATCAAATATTCTGGACTTTGTAACAGCTATGATTTTCTTCCTGAATATTCTTGTAATTCTTGTAGTTGCTAATGAACTGCCATATCCCTCCACGTCTTTTGTTGTATAGAAATGCAGTTGCCATCAGATGTTCTCTAAAATGTTGAACTGATTCATAGTTTTACAGCCACACTTGTGGTGTTGCTCTAGAGATGGTAATAGTAGTTGGTTGCTCCACTACTTGGTCCGGACTGCAATATATCAACCATCCCGTCACTTAAATGCCACCGTGAGGTTGACAGTTCAGGCTTTAAGTAAAATATCTTTACTAGCTAACTATTAAATTGGTTGCCATAAAATTTGCAGATATTCGTGGTCCTCAGAGGATGACTCCTAATGACTATGCTGACCCCCCAACTTTTATTTAGTGCCATCAACAGGTCGCACTTTTCACTTTGCCTGTGAGATATCTCAACATTCATTTAATGGATTGGTACAACATTTGGGAAAGACATTCATTGTTGTCACACAAGTTGTCAGTGAAGATTCTCAGTGATCCAGGTCATGGTAATCATAAGTGCTATATCGTAGGCAACTTGACTTGCTTGCGTTTCTTGAAGTCGTTTCGGCTCTCATCCAAGAAGCTTCTTCAGAAGCTTCTGAAGCAGCCAAAGTCACCAAGCTTCTGAAGAGATGACGAGAAGCGAAACGTCTTCAAGAAACGCAAGCAAGTCCAGTTGCCTACGATATAGCACTCATGAACGTACTAAGTTTGATCCCCATTTTCCCCTCCTCTAATGCAACCATGAGATTGATATTTCTGATTTTAAGTTAAGAGGGATAATATTATGCTCATTTTCAGGTCGTACTTGTATATTTTTACATGCTTTGATGTTCAAAAAACACTATATTCCTCATTTTGTATGTGCCGTAACACCTGTATTCACTGTCTGTCTAAGACGCTCTGTTTTAGCACCTCAAAAAACCCAGTCAGGGTTTCCTGGTCTTCTGAATCTGCACTCTCGGCCTCAGCATTTCTGCATCATCATTGAAGCCAGAAGAATAACAAGAAAAAAAGCAATACTTTTTACAGAGAAGAAAAGCCACCAATAAAAGCTTCAAAACCAAAATCTTAACAACCGGACCTGTTCGAGCAGAAATATGATTGTAAATCATAAGAACTTTGTCAACATCTGCAACCAAGATTACACATTTATTTATTTTTTCCCCACCCAGCCATTATCACATATTGGACATTTCATGGCACTTGCAGATCGAAGCAGGCTTTCGCCAAGATGGCGCGAAATGAGTCCTCCTCTGCTTGGCTCGTTGGTCTAGGGGTATAATTCTCGCTTAGGGTGCAAGAGGTCCTGGATTCAAATCCTGGCTGAGCCCAGGAGCAAGACAAGTGAGAGTTTAGGTTCTGTACAGTATTGCATTTACAAACTCCATGATACACTTCCCTGCTGGCTTCCGTCAAGTGCAAGAGAGGTATAGGGTTGAAATCCCAGATAAACCCAACAGCAAGAGTTGGTGAATGTGGACTTGATAATAAGTGAAAACAGAGCTGTACAAGAACAGTGCACTTTACAATTCAGACATTACCATTTTTTACCATATAACATCACCTTGCATTTTAGAAACACTGCCCAGGTTCAACTCTCTTAAAAGTCGACCTTGTGCTTTGTTTCTTTTTTGTTCGCCAAGCCATACTCACAGATGACACATGCTAAATACTGGAAACTGTACGCAGGGGCGGACTGGCCATCTGGAGGTTCTGGAGAATCACAGAACGGCCGGTACTCCAGGATGGCCAGCGATAATCTACTGTTCCACGTCCAGTCCGCTAGGTGGCAGCCTTTAAATTGGATGCCAGCCGGCCCATAGACATCTATGAGCCGACCGGCCGCCAATCAAATTGAAGAAGAAGGAAGCGTATACCGTATGCACACCGGTTGTTGTGGGCTGGGCCGAGTCAAAGGCTAGGGCTGTGTCTTAGTCCCAGTCCGCCCCTGACTGTACGTCAATTGCAGATCTAAGCTAGCCTGGTTCCAGACCATAGACCCCGCCCACTCAACTGAGTAGGCTTGCATCTCTGGTCTGGCATACTTCAATGAATTTGCGATTTATCTCGTCCAAACGATGGACGGACCAATGAACGCCGGGGGTCTAGCAATTAGCCAATCAGCGTTAATGGAGGACCAAATTAAGGAAGCTGCTAAACTGGATTTAACGGCGATGCAGCTGGGCCTGCACGACGACGGAGATATTTTAAACGGGCAATGCTTGCTTGTTTTCGGCACCCCCAAGGCATGGATACTAATGACATAAGATTCTGGGTGAGTTGTTGATCTCTACTGATTGGTTAGGGAAAAATCAAATTCACTCCCCCTTGTAAATCGCCTTCAATGGAAGCCATGTCAGACTGAAGGTTCTGGGAGCTTCAGTCTGACACTCAGGCTAGATCTAAGCAGGCTTTTGTCAACTCCGCACAGAATGATACTTCTTCAGCTTGGCTCGTTGGTCTAGGGGTATGATTCTCATTTAGGGTACTTAGGATATGAGAGGTACAGGGTTGAAATTCCAGATAAGCTCAACAGCAAATGTTAGTCAGTGGGGACTGTATAGTGAATGCAAACAGTGCAGTGGATGAAGTGTGCACTTTGAAAAAATGATCCATTACCGTTCTTTACAACAAAACCTTCTGTTACATTTGAAGTTATTAGTAAGTGGCATCAGTTGCCTGGGATGTGGGTATTGTGAAAACAGTGATGGAGTGGCATGCAGTACCTTTACACTGGAGCTAAGAGAAAACATGGCAAAATGAGCAAGGAGAGAGAAATACTTCTCATCCAAATTATTTTGAATTAGCAGAGCATGGCTTCCATCGATTGATCTCTGGGTTATGGGCCCAGCATGTTTCCGCTGTGCCACTTTGCTCAGTGCTATGAATTTAAAAATCTGGGGTTCAGTGTTGACAGCACCTTTGGGAACTTGTAGGTGACCAAGATTTCGGCAGCAATGGATGCTTAGTCATCTGAAATCACGACAACATGAGCATGGAAGGAAAGTAAAGAGACATCCTCTTAAGTTTTTACAGTCAGCAGAGGGTGGTTTGGATCGACCGGCACCTGGTTTATGAGCGTAGCGCACTTGCTTCAGTTTTGTGTGAATCTTTGTGAACCTGTGGGAACTAAGATGAACCAGTATACAGGTTGAAAAGTTAAGCAGTGTAGGTTACATTATGTAAATACTTTCAGTAGCGTGCTTAGGGCACAGGACCATATAAAGAAATCCATAACAAGCTGACGTCAGCTTGTCTTGAAAGTGAAAAAAAACAAGACAAAATATTGAAGCCTGAGAGTTTTTGTTTAAAAAAAAAAATAAAGTCTCCTTCCATTGACCGTTGTGTTAAAGATATATTGTTGAGCTAGTTCTGCATTTGTTTTTCACGTGAATTGAAAGTATCAATTTGTGTTTTGAAGTTTGAAGTTTTTCATGAAACATATAAAACCATTTCACTACAAGGGAAATTTAAACCTCTGTATCCATGCACAAATATTGCATGCAGTTTGCAGCTTATTTATCACATAGGCAGTTTTTCAATGCTTTAGTCAGAAATGCTCTCTCATGATCTCTGAAATAATAGCTGTTGCAGTAGTTGCTCAGTTGTTTTGGTTGCACACTTTCTGTATCAATATGCTTTTGGATGCTAAAGATTCAGCGGAGAGAGCAATCAAACCCCCAGGGGCATACAGAAGACGAGCAGCCGACATTAATCACTGAGATATGAAAAATACATCATTGCAAGAGACGAGCCTACATATGGTAGATATTGACAGATAGGGAACCAAACAGGAGTGGAGGGAGTAAACAACACGCAGGCAGCAGCAGTGTAGCAAGCAGGGATGAATGAGATACTGACAGTTTACATAAACCACCTTGTTTAAGTGATGTGAATCATCATTTCATGTTGTGTTTTGGCTCTTCATGCTCAATCTCTGCTGCTAATTCTACCCACCACCCCCAGCATTAATGTTTGAGGGTTGACTTTTGCTCACGATTTGACAACTTAAGCAGTAGGGAAGACATACAGTATAACCACATTCATGCTTGGTGGCGTGTTTGCTTTCACTGATTGGGTTTGTGGTAAGAAAAAGAGTCTTCAGCCACGCTATGTTGAGCTTTCTCCGCAAGGTATGGCTTAGCTTGGCTAGCTTTTGGAACCAGGTATTTTTTTCTGTTGTGTTTTTCACTGCAGATAGTACCTGCTCAATGTAGCCAGGGGTTGTAGCTGATAGCGGAGATAATCTTCAACGTAGCACAATCACAGTGTGTTCTCTTACTGGATCATTTTTATTGGCAACCAAACAGAGGAACGTCTGTAATTCGTCAGTTGTAGTGTGGCCAATAAAAAAACAAGAAAACAACGTTTCTAAGTGGGTCAAGTCAAACCTCTGGCAGTACCATGCAATGCAGCACTAGTGAGTCTGACAATCAGAGGCTAAACTCAGAAATGCCTTGACTAAAATACTAAAGTCAGCATGCTAACATGCTCACAATGAATATGTTAACATGCTGATGTTCACCACAATACCAGAGCAGCGGAGAAAAAACATGGATGGATTACCATGTCCTTATAGTTTAGAGTATTAGCATGCTAACATTTTAAATAACCACTAGACTCAGAATATTACAGACACTAGTGAGCATCATTTCATTAGCTTTGCAGGTATAAATGTATTTGGTCATAAACCAAAGTATAGGAGCAAATAAAATGTGTACCTTATAATGATGCTAGATGATGGGGTTTTTAGAAGAAATGCAAGCAATTTTATTTCAATTCATCCTCTGGTGAACATGAATGTGTGTACCTGATTTTAAAGCAATCTACCCAACAGTTGAGTTTCCCACTTTGAACCACACATATCAACCTGCTGGGGATACAAGAGGAAGTCATTAGGATGCATCATCAGGAAACCATGATGTCTGCACTGCATTTTGTTCCAATCAAAAAGTTACAGAATCACTTTATTCAGCAAGATTCATCCTCTGGACATTTTGAATGTACCAAATGTTTGTAGCAATCCATCTGATATTTGTTAGGACATTTCAGTCTGCGCCAAAGGGATGGACCGACTAACCGACCAAACAACCGACTACAAGCAAGTAAAACATTACCCATACAGTTGATTTTGGTGGCATGTGTCCTGCACATTGAGCGGCATTCAATGTGAGCAGGATGTTCATACACCTTCATGTTACCTGCCAGTTTTTAGCTAATGCCTTTCACAGTAAAATGCTATGCATCTTAAACAGACAGGCCGTCAGCATGGCCCAGGAAGCTGTAGTCTTAATGCCCATGCTTTTCACTGAGGTGACACCAAGGGGTTTGTCAGAGCACCCATGCAAAGGCAAATATGCACACTGACTGTAGAGAAGTAATAGGAACTGAAAATGAAGACGACCTCTTATTAATGATTTAGACTGAGTCAAAAGTGCACTTTGCTATATATAGACAACTATTCATCCTTAATACATAGTTTTGGTGGAAGCATTGGGCTTGAGTTAGGGCAGCTAGGACTGCAGATTCCAGTATTAATGGTGGCTTGACATCATTTGCACAGGACATAACGACTTGGGTTGAGAAGGTCAAGTAAGTCTTACATTGGAAGGCCAGTGTGACAAAAGATGCTGGAATGCAGCAGCGCAGTGTTAAACAGTTTTCCACAGACTGAATGCATGAGGTCTGGATGTTATGACAGCTCTCAGGGTTGAAGTTATAAAAGTTTGGACTCTCACTCCTAGCAGGTGTCAGAGCAACAGCGGCAGTAGCAGCAGACGAATCAGCGAGACTGCAGTTCTTTGCTTTGACAGAGCCTTCTCCAGACAGTAGGAGGGAACTTTTATTTGCCAGACGAGAGCTGTAACAGCAGGTTTTTCATTTACCAAAGTACCCAGAATAACTTCTCCTGCCTTGGAAGAGTCTACAACAGGCTCAAAGCAAGATGTCCCGAGAACAAGGGAGAGCTGAAGGCACCACAAACAACAGTTTCTATGACAGATAATGAACAAATGTTGGATTTCCATAGAAATATGAGTTTGACAACAAGCAGAACAAGCAGTCAACTGCGGCACAGCAGGAACAGCAGGGGTGATCCTGGAACTGACAACATAAATGAAGCGGCTTGTTTGAAATGCCAAATGTGATAGGTGTTTTTATGGATCAGCTGATGTGATGCAAAGGACTTTTTTTTCTTTCTAGAAGAAATATGATGCTTCGGTTTTAAAAAGAAGCCTAGAATGTCTTGGCAAAGCTTGCTTTATTCAAATTCAAATTTTTTTTAAATTAAATACAGGGTAACATGTGCGTATAAATATACATGTATGAGTCCCTATACCTGGATCAAAAACAGCAACACAAAACACAATGGGCTGGGGTATCACAAAAGAAAGACTGCTATGCCAGTCAACATTTCATACGGTGAGGAATTCATTTGGTTGGATGCATGGACGTAGAAATAATACAAACAATGGTTCCATAGTCTGAGGTCTCAGACAGCAAAAACCCACTGTGCATTCATTCATCTTAGCTGGATTTATAACAACGTCTGTCTGGAAGGGGTATTAGGACTGTGTGTGAGAGACACATAGAGGGAAGGAAAAGAAGAAAGCGATAGGGATGAACAACAAAGACAAATGTGAGAAAGAGATGACAAAACCCACAGGGAGAAGACGTAACAGAAAATGATAGACAGCGAGGACAGGAAAATGAATGTGACTGCGACAGCACCAAACAAGAACCAGCATGTAGTTTGAAGATTATGACGGCCCCTATTCTGGACCTCATTTATTTTTGTTTAGGGAGTCACATCCCTTTTCTAAGCACCTTCCATTGGTGCCTTCTTCATCTATTTATTCCTGACTGTCTCATTGCCCTTTCTCTCCACCAATCCTTCTCGATACTGTCTCTCATTGTCAGGCCTCCCTTTATCGGATTCTTTTCCCCCGTCACAATGCTGTATCCTTCACTGTCTCTCTTGTCGTACTGCTTCCTTGCCTCATCACGAATAAATCACAAAGTGCCTTGAGCGCAACCTCAGAAAAATGCAAACTTTCGTTCAAGTCATTCTACATTATGGCCAATGAAATCCAGCCAAGTAACATGCAACTTTCATTAACAGTGGTCAGCATGCTGTAAACCATCAATCCTTACCTGTTGGCCCATGGGCCACATATAGCCTGCCAGTTATCCTGATCTGGTCCACAGAATATTGATAAATTCAGAAAATGTGAGGCTCCTGTATTTTGGATATCTAGCATTTTTATCTTTCTATATTAAAGCAACACCCCAAAAAATACTTGAGTTGTAAATACTTTTATTATTAATGATTAACCAACCCCAAACCAACCCCTGGGTACTAAAGATGGGTTCAGGTAAACTTACTAGAAAATATTTTAAAATTCTAATAAGTTTTAATAACTGAAACACTGCGTGCAATAGTCCACCTTCCACATTTTCTTTCAACACATTCACACTCCCACACACCATTGCTTGGTCAGTGGCCCTACATGTCAAACTATAACATGCTAGGTATCCCTCCAGTGTCAGTTTCGGATGCTCAGGGAAGTCATGCCACTTTACGCTGATTACATGCATTGCTGCACATACTAGCGAACTATATTGATGTTAAAATAACTTTAGTTTTACATGGGATACAAACAATAGGTTCCCAGGTGAAAGTTCAAGTTTGTTTGACCCATCAACCTCCTCTGCCTGCCACCCTCACACCCTTCATAGTATGGCAGTTGCTTGGAGCATCAAAAAATGCTGCCACTCAGTGTGTCTCATACTGCCACTAAATGGTGTCTCTGGGCATCGGTATGTCAGGCCCACTGACCAAACATTGGTAGCTGACATGTTGGGAGTGAGACCTATTGTCTCTTCCTTCCTCACTCTTTCTAACACACACACACAGAGGCGCAGTGGTGCTCAGTCCTTGACTCTGTCCTTGTCTCAGTCCTGCATATAGTTTGTGCTTCAGGTGATTAATTTACACATTTTTTTGAGGGTTGACTGGTGCCAATTGGACAGGTGAAGCTACAATGAACTGCCAATTTTTGTAAGTGGAATGTGGCTTATCTGTGGCTCTCATACCTGTCATTCAACGTGTTTTTTTCTTTCACATGCTTTTACTTAATATCCCCCTTCACTCAAGATGTGTTTTTCCTATGTTTATGTCCCCTAAAATGTCTGACCTTGCCTATACTGACTTGTATCTGTGCTAAGTTTATCACTAGAGAGGTGTTTTCACATATCTCTACTAAAAGGGGGGTGATGTCTGTGTACTTAACTTAAACCTGAGATTCAAACCTACCCCAGGAAAGCTAGATCAGGTTCGTCACTGATACAAAAGCCTCTGTATATTACTGGAAACACATACTGACAGGTGATCAGACTTCGACACAACATCAGCAAAGAAAGCTGAAACCTCCAGCGCAGAGCGGACTTGTCAGTACAGAGCAGAATTAACACTAGCATAATGACAGTTTTGACAGCAAACCCTCCACTGTCTTCCAAAAACCCATCATAGCAAATATCATTGTAAGTTTCACAGTCATTAACACTGTGTAACCATAATCCACCTGCTACTTTGATTCATGTAGGTGCAGCAGCACAAAGTGCAAAGGTCTAGCTGAAGGGTGTGGTGATAAATACCCTCAAATCCAATCACATAGTCTCATCGCTGGTCTCATCACTCTGAAAGAGCTCAGCCAGTCACATTGAAGCATGACTCACTGCTCAACAAATGGAAAGACACTCAAATTAAATCAAATTGGTGTCTGGATGATGCAGAGCAGCACGACAGCACCACCGATCTGCAGCCGAGGCAGATGGTGTGTCTGTTTATTTAACTTGTGCAATGATGACAGAAATAAATAATATAAATGCTGATGAGGCCGTTTTTATGATCTCATCAATAAGTATCAGTCAGTTTGTATTTACATTGTAAATGGCCACATTATATCATAAAATGTGACACAACAGTGTTATACATTTCAAGAATAAAACAGAAAACAAGAAAGTTGAAAAGGAGGCAGCATTGATGAGCTACTGTAATTCAAGGTCTGCCGCATAAACAACCGAATATCAAGTTATGACCGACCACTCTGGGGTGTGTAGAGGTGTGTGTTTGGTGACTCTGTAGCAGCTTGGTGTCATTTGCAATTGATTTAATGAAGGTAAACAGTGCAGGGCCGTGTGTAATGGCACCTCTCAAATCAGAGGCTGCAGATTTATCAACATAGGTGTCGTGCTGCCATCAGAGAGCTGCAGGGACTTAATGAACTGAATTACTCATATTCATTTATAGATAAATGCAGATACATTTACTGAAGTTCCTGCTCTCACCACATTATACGTTACTGATATCGAATTAAATGTGTCTAATGGCTGGGAAGTGTTTGATTTAATTAGTTTTAGTATTTCTTTAGTGGCTGTAGCAGGAGAGCAGCTTGTCTGAATGGTCTGCTCCTCACTTTGTGCCTGTATAATCCAGTATGATCTCTGTCTTACAGTGCTCCCAGTCACTGATCCTTCCCTCACTGTATAGCCTTCTGTACTTATGAGCACATTTTTGTTCACAGCATTCACAGCCTCTGTTCGAGGAGCTTTATATATGATGTGAAAAATGATCACAGGAGATATAATGGCCACAGAGGCTCTGTGTCATGTCCATCGCCATCCAACGGGTGCGTGCGTAGGTGTGTTACTTACAGCTGATGTCTTTTTGCCAACAGCACTACAGATTTGTCCATGTGCTATCAGTTACAGATACAAACACTTAAGGATGATACGTGGGATGGTCAGGCTACAGGGAGGAAGTAAGTGATACCAAAATGATCAGTTGTCGGTTAAGACTTCATTTCACTAACCTTCTTCAGCAGCGTGAGGGACTGGGGGCTTATAGGGCTTAGAGGTTAACTAAAAAAAAAAAAGAAAGACATATCATGCACCCAATAGATTAGTTTCTCTCAAATTGTGGTCACAGATTTGTTACAATCCATGCAATTCTCCCTTTCCAAGATAATCCATCCACCTGACAGGTGTGGCATATCAAGACACTGATTATAAAACAGCATCATTATTACACAGGTGCACCTTGGGATGGTCACAATGAAGGGCCTCTCTAAAATGTACAGTTTGGTCACACAACACATTGCCACAGTTTTCAGGGACCGTTCCATTGGCATGCTGACTGCAGGGATGTGCACCAGAGCTGTTGTCTATGAACTTAATGTTCATTTCACGACTATAAACTGTCTCCAATGTTGTTGCCCTGAATTTGGCAGTACATCCAACCGACCTCACGACCGCACAAGTGGCTTCTGATGTTTTGTGCAAAAATTCCTTGGTTGCGCAAATCATCATCTGCTCGGGTGGTTGGTCTCAGATGATCTTGCAGTTGGAGACACTGGATGTGGAGGTCCTTCGCTGGAGTGGCTACATGTGGTCTGCAGTTTTGAGGCCAGTTGAATGTTGAGGACCCATTATGGCCCGATCAACTGCTCCTGACCAGCTGTCAGGAGTTAAGATGAATGAGTTTTGGTTCGCCATCATCAACCACAAGTCTATTCCTCAAAGCAGTGCCTTTTATTCTCACTGCAACTGTGTGCAGTTGCAAGCAGAGCGTTTAAAAGTGCCATAGTGACATGATGCATCATGTGGATGGAAAATATGGAGGCAAGGTTGGACGAGCTGTGGCAACAGCATATGTGCCTCTGTGATGTTTCCTCCTCCCCCGTTATTGTGTAACGGCACCCGGCGGCGCCAGGGGAAACACAGTGGGGCGACAACATAAGTTAAGGGGACGAAAGTCCAAGTAGAGTGGGTGGATCCAGCAACCACTGACTTGATTGTTGGTGATTTTGTTCTCTGTCTTCATTATGAGTGAGAACTGTGGTAAGAATTTATAATAATACATAAATAAAAGTTGTTGTAATGCAGTGTATGATGTCTGTTGGAGACTGCATGTTCATAGACATTGTGATGTGCATTAGAGTATATTCTTTTAATTGTTATATTATGGGATAAATCATTTTCCCTTTTCAATTCTTTTCCCATTCCACTCCTGCCCCCCTTGTCTATTCCAACCTCTACTGGCAGCTTGACACATGACTGTAGTAAACCTCCTACGGAAGCTTTTTTTTTTTTTTGCTCCCTCAGCCTTTCTTTCCATCTCTTCTCCATCTCTCCATCTCTTCAGTGTATGTGGTGACATATGGTCAGTGGCGGAGTGTAGGAAACCTCTTAGCTTCCTGCCACCTCACATTACCACTGTTACTGACAGATAGAGAGGGCTACACACATACACACAGGGATACTGTATGCAAGACACAAACGTCATCGCAGACGCAGAAGGACCCGATTCCTCAGGAATGCATTCACACATCCAAACACACACTCACGTATGTGGTTGACTGCCAGGTTTAAGTATCTACTGCATCTAGCGGTGTGTGTCAGGACCATGATAGGTTTTCCTATACTTGACATTTCCCTGAATAAATATTGGAGCATTTCCAGTCACTGGTATCAGTCTACAAACACCTTAGGTCACAGTCATTGTGTGTGTGTGTGTGTGTGTGTGTGTGTGTGTGTGTGTGTGTGTGTGTGTGTGTAGGCATTAGTCTTGGCTGTCACAAGGGTCAGACGAGGGTGAGATGTCTATCACAATCACTCTTACACAGACACACACACACGCACACACACACACTAAGCTTGGAAGAAAGTGATTTTTTTCTTATTGCCACTGCTGCCCTGGCTAACATCAAACATTCAACAGCCATAAACGCCGTGAAACATCTTGGTGGCTCTCCTTCTCCATCATCTATAACAAGGGCGATGGAGTCACCTCAGTTACACCCAGTGTCAAATAAAAGCAGTTTTTCGCCTGGTTCAGTGCACTTTTTACTCATTTTTTGAGGGTAGAAGAAGAAGGTTTATCTTGAAATACATTTATTGTGTTTGTTTTGAAAGCCAAATTACATTTCTTTGTAAAACCTTTCAAAATCAACCAATCATTGTCATGTTAATGTTGAAACATTTGTGTAATTACAGTCAACAAGACCATTTCTGCTGTTTGACAGCCTCTGCTTCTATACTGCATTTCAAAATACTCCAGCTTTTCAGCTCAAAAGGCCTACTGCAAAATCATTGTCAAAATGTTTACAGTGGCTGTAACCAATTATCTAAACCATTTGTTTTATGTAAAGCTGCATTAACCAATATGGTAACACCCAGCTTAATTTCCAGGCAGCTGTTTAAAAAAAAAAAAAGAAAGTGTTCATAAACTTATTGTACACAGCCTGCCCAGCAGGATAAACAGACAACTGAAGTTGCTAGCTTGTGAACATTGTGGAGTATTTAGCAGCTAAAGAAATAGTAGTACCAGGGGTCGCGTTAACTGGATATTCTCGGTCATTGACCGTTTTTTTACAACAATGACCGGAAAATCTGAAGACTGTCTGTCATTTTGACCGGTTGCAATTACCACTCCTGCCCACTTGGCGGCGGAGTGTACAGTCAGTGGTTTAAGTGGCTGCCGTTTTCACACTGCAAAGAAATTCATTCTTCTGCTTCATGTAGCATTGTTGACGTAACGGCCTGGACACACCGGACGCGTTAGTGCCGCGGAAGTCCTGCGAGTGTACTTGCAGGCACTTGACTGTCCACACAGGCAGCACATTTCTCCTGCGCTCGACACCACTTGTCTGTTTCCGTCAGTACGTCAGTTTTGACTTCAACAGGTCATTTTAAACATGGGTAAGTCCATATTTCAGTCGTTTTTTTATAACGTAATAAGTTAATGACAATTTGTCATTGCATGTCCATGTATTGAGCGTGTTGGATAAACACTGAATGAATAGGGCATATTGTTCTGACCATTTCATTTATGTAGTTATGTCTGTAGGCTCGGTGACACAAAATTAAAATTGTAATGAAGTGATTAGGGTATTGAAAAATGTGTTCAGTTATGCACTGTTGTGTTATTTTAAATCATAAACACGGTATTTTCTCCTCACGTTCCTCAGTGCGAGCTGGTTATTTTATTTTGAAAATTGGCCAGATTCTCTCGTCTTTTCTGTGTCCGACTTCCTGTTTGGTACGATCCGCTCTATCCAGCTTGACAGAAGCGCTCACGGCACGGGTGTGTGGATGTCTGTTCATCTTTTCGTTCATGTCCTTATTAATGCACACTTTATAACTTGCTTGTTGGATTTATTAAAAACGAACGAATGAAAACTAAATGTCTTTGAATAGGCTGTCTTTATTATCATTTGAAAACGAAAATTAAAATGACCGGTAAAAATAGATTGTGACCGGATTTTTACGACCCTGTTGGTCAAAATGGCCGGCGACGAAAAAGTCTAGCGCAACATCTGAGTAGTACAGTAGAACATATCTTACTATATAATGACGAAAACTCTGTCTGTGTGTGTGTCTGTGTGTGTGCGTCTGTTCCACGTTTTTCTCCTCACTGACTTGGTCAATCCATGTGAAATTTGGCACAGTGGTAGAGGGTCATGGGAGGATGCGAATGAAGCAATAGTACATCAACTGGCCAAAGGGGGGCGCTATAGCAACCGATTGAAATTGCAAACTTTGAATGGGCATATGTCATGCCCCATATGTCGTAGAGACATGAAACTTTGCACAGAGATGCCTCTCCTCATGAGGAACACATTGCCTCTGATCTTCCAATTTGGTAGATGTGTAGAACAGGACGCCTCAAGGTGACTGGAGAAATTTAACTCTAATTGGCAACTGGGTGGCGCTATAACAACAGAAAAATGCTTAAAAATGGCTAAAATGCGACCGATCGCTGTGGCTCCCCCTGTGGACCAATGTTGTTTTTTTCTAACTTTTGGTACGACTAAGTCATGGTATGGTATGCTGTACATAATCACGGAAACTGTCAGTGTGTCATTCTGTCAGTCAGTCATTCTGTCTGTCCCACGTTTTTCTACTCACTGACGTGGTCAATCTATGTGAAACTGCACATAGGCATTGAGGATTGGCATAGGTAGAAAGTGACAAAGCTACCAGTGGGTATGGACTAGTTACAGTATTTTGGCTTTTGGGTACACATCTGGATGGATTGATCACAATTAATAAAGTGACATTTAACAGGAGTAAAGAAACAAAAGCAATAACTCTATCCAGTGTATCCCACTAAAACCCATTTTGTGTATTTCTGTCATGTAACACACCTGTTGAAGGGTTAGGGTTTTGAATTTGTTGAATTTTGAATCCTGCATTGCTTACACCAGGGATAGCCAATTTGTTTTGCCTGGGGGCCATTTTTGCAAAATGAAAGGAGGCCAGGGGCCAGCTAATAAGTGAAAATGAATAATTAATATATAAATAATTAGACCGCTATTTAGGGCTCTGGGGATCCTGCCTAAACACTTTTCTATGAACAAGCTCTATTTTTCTATTCTATTCTTTCTAGTTTTTTTTTTTTTTTAAATGCACTCAGGTGCCTTATTTACATCTAAAATACAGTAAATAAAAACATAACTAAAAATCAATCAAATAATTTTCATTGTGAATTATAAAATCGTCATGACACATCAAGCTATTTGAGTTCATGTTTATTTGTTATTCCTGTGTTTCCTGTTTTATTTTGGTAATCATTGTCTTGTCTCGTCTCAGATCCCATGTCCTGTCAACTTTATTTTAGTCCTTGTTTTCCCCTCCTTTCATGCCAGATCGTCTTTACCTTTGGGTGAGAGTTCCAGTGTTTTCTTAGTGTTTCTTGTGAGTATGTTTTTGATCATTTTTGCCTTTTGACGCCCCTTTTTGCCTGAATTGGATACCTTTGCCTGTGTTATTAATCACCTGTGTACCGACCTGAGCCTGATTAAGGACCCTTAACTTTTATCTGAGTTTGTGAGTCTGCTTTGTGAGTCCTTTTCCAGTTTGTGCTTAACAAAAATGGTTGGTGGGCCAACTGACACCCTAACGAGGGCCAGATTCGGTTAACTGGCCGCGTGTCGAGGATCACTGGCTTCCATGCATATTTGTTGACTAGCAGTCTATTTTTGCTCTGCCACTACCACCACTTAATGTCAATCAGCAGAATAGTGTGAAACTAGCAAAAAAGACCTGTGTGTCCTTTTGCACAATACTTACATGTCACTGAGTCACCATACATTTTTTTCCTTACAAACCAATGAGATATTAATACATGTAGAAAACATCTGACGCCAGTATAAAGTTTGATAATGGTAGAAGGTCAAAGGTCTGATGTCACCAAAAATCAAGTCTAATTTGTTTGCATAACTACAAATTAAACGTTATTCACAGTCTGCATAATAAACTATCCTTGGACTCCAACTTCAGATAAGGAACCATAGTAAACTGAAATTAATTGGGAGCAAACTGACTAAAGAATATGCAGACATTGAATGAAGACAATGACCAACTTCAAGGTACTTTCAAAACCAGGAAGACCTGTCAAAAGGGTAGACTTACAACAAAAGTTAAGGTGAGGGAGATGCAGTTGGTTCAGCTGTATCACCTTATAAATTGCTCTGGATCTGATCCTCAGCTAAATGTCTAAAATGAAACATACAGCAATATGTGTAATAGTCTGGCTGCCAGTTTACCTTGGGAAATATCATTCAGTGTGGGTGAAAGAGACCACCCTCATGGAATAAACAAGGAATTGCTTTATCAAAAGCTCAGAAGCAACTGCGTCCTTTTAAAATGTACAGACAGTCAGGAGGATGTTGTAGATAGCTGCAGTGAAAGAGTGGAAGAGGAAAAGGTGAAGGAGACACAACACAGAAAGCAAGGGAGAGAAAGATTGTACGTTATTGTGCTCGGCACCAAGGACACCGCTGACAACATGTCTTTATGCTTCTGTCACGACTCATCAACCTAAAAATAGTCTTTTAATCACCAAGCACACAGAAGCAGAGAACTGTTGGACTTTCCAGCAGAAAGAGGAGGTTAAAGATATATTAGTTTAGATTTTCTGCCCGTAAAGGTATGAACACTGTATGACGGAACAAAAAAGTAGATAATCATTACTGATACAGTAATAAGGCAATATAAGCAATATTTATCCTGCTTCACTTAAGTTAGTTAATGTTGATTGGTGTTACTCACTGTCAGACACAACCTGACTACACTGTATACTCTCATCTGTCTGAGTGGCCAGAGCCTAATAACCACAGACTGCATGAAATAATGGACATAGCCACTGTGATGTCATCCATTGGTATGTGGACTCCTGTTTCAAAGTTCCAGGTTTGGTAGTTTGGCCATTGTTTTCTTGGATTTTTGGAGCCAGAAGTGACCATACTTGGATGAAAGGGTGAAGGTAACTCTAATGCTAGCTGCTAGCTTGGTTAGCACAGTATATTCACAGCTATTTTTCCGCTAGCTGAAAACCATTAAACCAGAATGCAACGTTACTTCTTACGGCGTCCATTAACCAGATGCGAATCAAGACTTTTTTAGGTGACCCAAATGTTCAGCTAACTTTCATGAACTGTTTCATGAAAACACACTGAAATAGCAACAGGTGGTGGCAACATGGTTACGCCACTGTTAACCGAACCCAAGTTGTTGCTGTAGCAACTTGTCAGCAGACAACACTTCACTTCACAGCGGCCCTTAACAATAGCTTTAAGCCTTAATAACAAAGAAATGGATGAGTTATATAAAAAAAATTAGCCACCCTACAATTGTTATGAAAGGGGAAATTAGCTATAGAGACCAAACAGTTTTTCGTACCGAGCTGGAAATATGCTTATTTTTGCTGTAACAGTGGTCATTATAACAGGGCTGTGTATTGGAACTGTGTAAAGACCTCAGACACGAAACTGGTGGACTCAAATGCACGACTCAAGCAGTGGTTGGTCTAACAAAAGTATTTTACTTGGCAAGAATTCAATCAAAACAAAACCACTCACAATGAGGATCAAAGTACAAGGAAAAAGGCTCACTTGGAGGATCAAAAATGATCACAAAACTTAAATCAAACCTGATAACTTGAAAACCTGGCTGGGACGTTTAACGAGACTATCACACAGACTGAACAAGACGAACTGGCAACAAGACAAAGGGAGACAAGGACTATTTATACATGAGGTAGGGGAACACAGGTGAAACCAATCAGGGGCGGGGTAGACAATCACAACGGCAGGAAATTCACACAAAGGGAGGAAGTCAGGGTCTGAAACGAGAAGGAAAAGATGAGTAGTGCATGAAACATGAAACTAAACTAAGGCATGACATTTAGCCTATGCACTGGCTGCATTTTTCAACCCCAGAGACTGCTGCTTGCTAAAAATGCTTGTGAACGCGTTAAATTGGCTACAAAATCAAAGCATTTTAAAGGACCTACGTGTGTTTGTATGTGTAAGTCCTTGTGTCCATATGCTCATACATATATGGGGTTTGATAATGAACTTAATGAACACTTTTAAAGGTAATGCAGTATTTTGTATATACTACAGCATTAAATTTGAAGTGCTAATATGTTGCAATTTAATAGTACAAGCAGCTAATGACAAGGGGGTCAGAGACATAATAACTAGATAAAGCTTCCTCTCAGTATTTGTGTGTGTGTGTGTGTGTGTGTGTGTGTGTGTGTGTGTGTGTGTGTGTGTGTGCTGCTGCTGCCCTGCAGATGCCAGCTATCACACAGATCTAGTAAAAATAGAATCAGCCTTTATCAAACATATGTGTGCCACAGAGAAACAGTCACGTGGCCATATTTATGCAGTCAACCCTATGCATAACGTCATCCCTGACCTTTATCCAAAGTAACAGCCAGCAATTACCATTGAGGATTTCCCTGACATTTTAGCCATTACTAGCTCACAAAGACACAAACATGCATACGTGCAAAGTAGCTTTAACCCTTCACTTTAGTGCCCTTTGTGATTTAAAGGAGCATGGAGGCAGGAGACTTTTTTAAAAAAATACTGCAGCTTTTACGTGACTTCCAAATATTTACCGCTTATTTATAATGCAGTAAAGAAGTGTTTTTCACTGTCTGGTTACTTGCTTGTCATTAAATGTGAATGGACAGAGAGGGTCAAACCCTACCCCTTTGGCTACATGAGTCATCATCATGGAGAAAGGGCTAAAACCATGAGACTATTTTTGACAGTGGTGAATCAAAACAGATTGGGGTGATGCTTCACTGATGCAGACTTTTGGCATCACATTTTATGTGTGGATATCTTGTTGAAGATTTATTTTCTACAACATCTGAAGTAGATAAAGGTCCCACTCCTAGTTTGATATTCTTTTGGGCAACTGATCATTATCTGGTGTTAATTATTCAATATTTTAAACCTTACCCTGTCCTTATTGTGGTGTAATTACGGTGTCAGGAAGGATAGGTCTGGCTGTCGGTTCATATCTTCTCTTGTAGGGGAATTAAGCAGAGATTACTTGTCTGTGATCTGCAAGTATCTGGCATTAACCAACATACGGGCACGGGTGACCAAGATTAGATAAGTGGTATGTGACCTCAGGGGTGCCACTTCGATCCTGGACTGGTAGAGTGGAGCTGGGCAGGAAATCAAAAAACAAAAAAGCACCACATGCCGCTCCCTCGTAGCCAACAATGTCAGGGCATCCCTGCAAAAACTGAATAAATAGAGATTTAAAAACAAAGGACCACTGATGATTGCATCACAGTTGGATAGTTGGACAAAAATACATATAAGTTTAAAGAAAGTGCACTTAAGCCTCACTTCAGCCAGTGTTACTTCCTGTTTTTCAGTTTACGTTCTTTCTAAAATAGAGAATGATAATGTGGCTATTGGTCAAACCTAATCTATTGCCATGGCAACCAGATCAACAAATCCTAATACAACCGTTGTTATAATATCTTATGAAAATGCATGTACAATGGTTCGTATGACATCTAATGAATTGGCCACCCAGAAAGATTTTATGTTCTTAATGTAAAGTTATTCACATTAAGTATACATATTTAGGGCAGCAGTAGCTCAGTCCATATTTTCCACACAAAAGATTTGGGTTGGAAACTGGAGGGCGGCAGTAGCTCAGTCTGTAGGGACTTGGGTTGGGAACTGAAGGATCGCCAGCTCAAGTCTCCATCTGGACCAAATATGGAGCATGGACTGGCAGCTGGAGAGGCACCAGATCAGCTCCTGGGCACTGCTGAGATGCCCCTGAGCAAGGCACCAAACCACCAAGCCGCCTGTCCATGGGCAGCCCCCCCACCCTGACATCTCTCCATGTATCTGCATGTATAGATCCTGTTAAAGCGTGTGTGTGTGTGTGTATTGTATATGACAACAGACTGAAACAATTGAAATTCCACTTGGGGATTATTTAAGTCCATACAATTTTGAAAAAGTTACATAGGGTAGGCTCCTGCACGTACAATGACTTTGGTTAGGGTTTGGAAAAGAAACATGATTGGATGTCTTTAGGTTTAGGCAAGTAGTCACTGTGGTTAAGGTTAGGGGAAAAAACATGGTGACAACATACTTTAAATAACTTAAAGTTCACTTGGTTTGACATGGTTTTGAACTTTGTTCTCCTGGGGGAAAGGCCTGTGCTTGTTTGACCCATCCACAACTCAAACCTGCCTCTGTTTATAAAAATACTACGTCCTTCTTTGTACCCTTCAGCACATTGGTCACATAATCACACCCTCCCGATTATGTGGGTTATACATGAATAACTGGCTCATGATTACGGGGGTAATATACAAATTGTGGTGGTATACGTACAAACAGTGCATGAGAACAGCCTGACTAGATTGCTGTTCTCGCATACATGTCAAAGCAATAGCACAGATATCAGTATGGATAGCAACAACAGTCACTCTAACATAAGCGATGAGGCAGATGATTTTTCCACCCACCCTCATCCACAGGCAAAAGTCCACCAGTTTTTGCATCACCTGGATTGGGGAAGCCAAACACCATTCAACTGCACACACTGCCCACAGTGTGATAACACAGAGCTGGTTGAAAATTGGCAAAGCTTCACTTTGCATAGTGTACTATAGTCTGTAAACGTTAACTGACCCATATTGCACAAAAGCTTAAGTTTCACAGTCCTGCACAATCCCAAAACCAAAGATCACCATCTTTTTTTGCCTGTGACTCACACAACCCCAACCTTTAAGTGTGCTGCAGGTGTAGCTAGTAAAAAGACACATTCCATGGCAAATCCACTCTGTGACTGGTAGCAAATGAAGTTTCATGAACCATTAGTTGTAACATTGAACCCACTAGATAGCACTCTAGGTTTCAAGAAACAAGCTCAAGGGTGTGTTTTCAGCCCTTTTTAAACAGAAACCACCAACTAGTGGGCTCAGATTATGAAGGAAATCGTTCATATAGCTTTTTTTGGCATCACAAACAAATGGTCAGGCAAAGAACCATGACAGTGCTTCTACAATATACAGTATAATAGTTTAGCAACACCCTTAAGTAAAACACAAAATTTCGTTATTTGTCAAAACTATTTGGCAGACAGTGTTGCTTAACAACGCTGTCAGGAAATGACGCAGAAAAAAAAAATGAAATATCATTAAAAATATCAGAATACACTGGAGCTTGGCTTTGAAACCCACCTCATGTTTTACCAGCTGCCTGAGAGAAAGAAACTTTAAAAAACAGTAAAGTCAATGTGGGATTTTCCTCAGCTCTTCATATTTTCAGTGCCACAGAGTCATGTTTATATTCATATCGATAATCATATTGCTTTTTGCTTGTATTAACAAGCATCACACTAAACTATTCGATTGAAGTGTGCTTTAAGAGAGGGTGCTGCTGCTTGACAAGTCATATGTGAGGGAAGTGAAGATTAGATGTGTTAAAAAGAAAGCCGTGGCCTTTACATCCACTCCATGCAACCTGCTTTTTGTTGGCTTCCTGCTGTAACCTGTGATCATTAGACTGAAAACTACCCTGCGTGAAAGGTTAGTGGAGGAAACACAATCCAGAAGGCTACTTAGATCCAAACGATCTGTTAGTTTGGACGCATCAAAATACAGCACAGGAGTTTATAATAGGCTACTTTTATCTTCTATAGTA
The DNA here is from genome assembly GCF_011397635.1 of Epinephelus fuscoguttatus. NCBI lineage: Eukaryota > Metazoa > Chordata > Actinopteri > Perciformes > Serranidae > Epinephelus > Epinephelus fuscoguttatus. The sequence goes on along the minus strand of NC_064760.1, from coordinate 35,650,603 downwards.
GACACACAGCATTAATGTTACACTTTAGTATACTAGCAATGCATTCCTGCACATATTTAATTCATCTGAGCAGCACTTAGCTGATGGTGTTACATTGCTTTGTATCCATAAGAGTCCAGCCTGGCTAAAACTTAAAGTTACAATGAAATAAATAAGTCAAGTAGTATTAAAAACTAAGGGTAAGTAAGTAAATCTTAAGTAATATTGGTAAAATCCAGACACATGCTCACATTAGGGGATCACTCACACTCAGGCAGCAGTTTCATTTATCACTATGAGACTGAAAATAAGCCAATTTATAGTAGGGGGTTGGGGAAATCTGATTACTGCATGGAAACGTGGGTTTGTAACAAGGTTACTGAAGTGCATGTAAGCAAATTCTCCAATTTCCTACCAATAACTTGCTTCCCGTGTGCATGTAAATCAAGAACGTAGTGATCCCATTCTACAGATCCTATTGCACCTGCACCTGCGTCTGTTGTTAGTACCATACTGCTGCTATTGTTGCTGTACTTCAGATTTTGTGATAAACGATTTGCTTTTTTTCTGTCATTATAATCCTGTGGTTTTATTGAAGAAAGGTCAGCAATAATCATTAAGGTACTGTTACCTTATCAAGTGCATGTGAACATTCTCTCATTGTTGACATGACTGATATTTTATTAACCAAATCCTTGATTAGAATATTCAGTAACTGTATGACATAAACAGCTAAGTGCATTTAATCAGTTTTATCTGGTTAAATCTAAACATTAAAAAGCATCACACATTATTACACTAAGATATACAATGAAATTAACATTACATTTAACATTACATAACTATTACTCTGTTACCATACCATACCAAGCCATACAGATTCAGTGTATTTATTCTAAAACAGGCCGTACAAGCCAAAATATTGTGAGTAAAATATATTCATGCAAAGTAACAGAGTGAAACTCAGTTTGACAGGAATCGTTACTGGTGGAGGAAGCCATACATCAATTTCAGAGATGAACTTTTCATAAGAATTTTGACATTTGAAGGGGGTTATGCGGTCACAAAGGGGGGACTTAAATATTATTTAAAATGCTCTCTCTTAATCAACTTTTTTTCTGTGAGCTTGCTCCAGCCAGTCGACTTCAGGAAGTAAAGGAATTGGAAACCAAAAGTAGTTCTAATCTGCCTGTTAATATCACAGCGGGTACTTGGAACTGATTTTTGTTCACATTGTTAAAAGAGAGAACCCAACAGTGGCATTGTTTGACAGCTGATGTTTTCGGGGTGCCCATGTTGCCAGGGCTCGTGTCAGAATTTGAGATTATTCCTCAAGATAAACTTTTCCTACACTATGACATCCATTCAGAGGCATGACAAGAATGCCCCGTGGACTGTATTTCTGCCAGGTCCTGGTTATGCTTGGTGACTCCGTGGGTGTGATTTGCATAACAATGTCCAGGGCTTGGAATCATAATGGTTTGTGTAGATTAAAGGCAAAGATAAGCACATTCCATCACATATTTTTATTTCAGCATGTACCCCTCCTTATAAATCGCAGCACGAGGCAGTTAACATAAAACTAAGCAAATGTGATCACGGTCCATGTTCACTCCTGCAATTTGGCATAAATGGATGGTGAAACACCCTCAATCAACCTGTGCACTGTTCATATTCAGCTCATTAATCCTATAAGAAGCAAAATGAGAAAACAGAAAGTTAAGTTGTAGCTTTCAAAGAGAACATGGGAAGAGTCAGAATCTTCATTTGACAAATTTAATTTAAACAAAACTAAGAATATACAGCCCTTTACTCAGGCATGGGAGTGTGTTGAGGTAAATGCTTATGTCAGCATACTAACATGCCCACAATGCAAATGCTAACATGCTGCTATTTAGCAGGTACAATTCTTATAATCTTTATTTAGCATGTTAGCTAATCAGCACTAAACACAAAGTAAAGCTCAAGCTGATTGGAGTATCAGTTTTAAAGGTTTATTATTATTGTAAATTCATCTTGAGGGAAACATGGATGTCTTCACTAATTTGTCACTGATAAGTGATAGTAGTTTGGATGCGTGGCTAGTGATGCAAATTGAAGTAAGACTTTTTGTTTTTAGTAACTGTTTTTTTTTTGTCTTCTTAATTTTTGCTGTTAATTTGGTTGTCTTGTCCAAATCAAATGAAAGCTGAAGTCTGCCGAAATTCATTTTCTGTGGGACAGGCAGCAAAGTATAATTTAGCAACTCAAACAAGGAGCAGCTATATCACATTAGCTCTCTGGATTAGCATATTGCAGCTACTGTACTTAGACTTCCATTTTAAAGCCTCAAGTTTGACATTTTCGTCATCGCCATCTTGGATTATTGGAGCCAGAAGAGAGTTAACCCTAAGGCTAGCAGCTAGCTTAGTAAGCACAGTTCATTTCCAGCTGCTTTGGTAAACTGTGACAATGCCAATGCTAATTTCTGGTAGTTAAAAAAAATAAGGCTTAAAACCATTTTAGTGTACTTACTGGAAAAACTGAACATCCGACTCCTAAGAGAGTCTTTTTTTTTTTACAACCAAACGTGGATCAAAACCTTTTTAGATGACCAAAATGTTACAATTAACTTTCATGAACTAAAAACAAACTGAAATAGCAACAGCTACACCTGTGAATCTGAACAATGTTCGCCCATGTCAATGGACAGCAACTCCAAACATCCATGCCCATAGTTATGCATAACTAACTAAATCTTCATACAGTTTAACTGAATGGGTTATATGTATAAAAATTCACCGCCTGTACAGTTGTCATAATCGAGGAAGTACCTTGGTACCTACAGTATAAAGCCTGATACTCAGATTTTGAATGTATAAAATGATTGGAGAGACTCAACAATGCTTACAGCCAATGGTGGAAAGAGAAGGAGTTCTGGTTCTCCATCCAGCAGCTGTCAGATGCATTAGAGGGAAAACCTCAATATTTTTAAACTTGGACCCTATTTTTCCACTGGTCCAATATTGAGACAGCAGTAAAACCAACACATTCTTACTTTAACCTCATCACACATTGACATTTGGTCATGGACTTCCTACCTCCAGATACAACATGCAAGGTACCCTGTTTTTTTTTCTTTCAAAAGGGTTTAGGGAACAAAAACACATGGTTAGGGTTTCGGAAAAAAAAACTGGGTTTGGCTTTAGAATTACAGGATCCGAACCCTGCTTTTGCCACCTTAACTTTCTTTCTTGTCCCGCTGCGTCTCCCTCTGATGCTGCCGGGGGGGGGAATAGAGGTACCAGCGTGTACCTGGGTACAAAAAGGGTACAAATGCGTGTACCTTTTTGAAAGACATTTCTGTACCCTTCAGTCCTGGTCCATTTCTGTACCTTATCAAGTTGTACCAGTTAAAGTACAATTATGTACCCGGCAAGACATAAATGTACCTTTAAACTATTGTACAGAAATGTTCCCATTGAAAAGGGTACAACTGGGTACTTATAAGGGTACCCCCCCCAGCGACAACCTATTCTGGACTTTAAAGAGACAAAAATGTACCTCAATTGTCCACAATATTTGCTTTGTGACTGTTTATTTTCATTAAAAGATGATAAAAATTTCATTGTGAATATATATTGTCACATAAAATAAATACATGTCAAAGTCTTAAACCATCACATCAACATATTTACACAGAATACCTCAAGGAAACAAACAATCTATCATCAACTAAATATGTGTCTAGAGCTTGATAGTCTGTCTCATTTCCTGGATTGAGCAGAATCCAGTCACTGTCAACTGTCACTTGGTAAGCATGGAAATGACTGTCATAAGAGCAAGGAAATAACAGTTTCCCACACAATACCCAATAAGTGTCAACGTTCAGAATGTACTTGACTTTCAAGAACAAAGGGATGGCTTTAGTGTGTACATGGCCTACTACAAAAACATCCTCAAGGGCATATTTGACACCACTGACAGATATAGCAGACACACGCTGAAGCACTTTATCCTGAAACTGCACATCTTTAAAACTTTTGTTTAATTGCAGAGCATTCTGTAAATCACGTGGCAGAGATGAAAATGGCACACAAATGCTTTTGCTGAGCGCATTTTCAAAGTCACCTAAGAACCTATCTGAAGAAAACTCCCAGCATTGTTTCATTTGATGACGGTTGCTGAGAGTCGCAGTTATGTTTACAAAGTTCCTGCATTTGCTGGCTATATTTCTGAAATATTGATGCTTGCTTTCATACCTCATACACCACAAAGGGTGAAGAGGACCGTACATTAATATCAGTCTAGGATAATGAATCAAGTAGTGACACTTTGGTGTTAAAACATCTCCAAAGACTTCAGTAGTCTTATCAAGGAATTCTTGAATCAGCAATTTTAAATGAGCAAGCTCATCTTTTCTCACTTTTGTAGCCATTATGATATCCACGATTTCTGAATATAGTAAGAACACATGCCAATATGGACTACCAGGTGGAATATGGTGAGCCATTAAAAAAGGCAAGAGCCTGAATAAGCACTATTTTTGACTGGCTGATCCAACTATGTTAGAATTTCAAAGAATTTTTTCAGTCAGTGGCACTGGTTTGTTTGATCTGTCATTCTTCCCGATGTTTAAATTTTTCAGCTCATCATTGATTTCATGTATGGTTATGTGCTTTTCATTATGAGCTTTACAAATGACCAGCTTCATCACCAGAGGCATAACTTCCTCCAGCAAGTCATGCATTACATCTGGGGGAAGACATTTTGTCACATCAAAGTAAGGCAGTGCATCAAATGTACAATTACCATAGACACCGTAGAAAGCAGCACTCTCTTTGTCATTTTTCACACAGTCTATGTGGTATTTATGTACTTCAGTTCTAAGAACAAAACTGTCCTCAAAAAAACTTTTGTTGTATCTCTGAATGTGAGGCCATACAAAATCGACATATTTGGCCAGTATTGAAAGACACTGAAAACCGCCCAATCATATGAGCAGAGAGGTTGTCACATGAAATGGTTGCTAGAGCAGCATGAACTGTGTGCTCTACTTCATCAAGACAGACAGTGAAACCCTCTGTGGACAGCATCTTGAGGTCAGCTATCAAGGGTTGTCGTATAGTTTCAAGCCCACACTCTTTTAAATGTGAATGGCGAACCATTAAGGCTAAATGAATGTGACTCAACTTTGAATGATATTTTGCACTTATGTTCCCTACTGTATAATAAAAAGCACAGATTTTGTACTTATTTCTTTTAGCACCAAGTGGGTTCACAATTTCAAACTCGTCTTCATAAAAATGAAGTCTTAGAGCTTGAGGGTGATCTTGGAAAAATGAGTGCTCTTTAAATACATCCCATCACTGTAATCAGTCACAATGTCATCATCATCTTGGTTTCTGTGGTTATCCAAAACAATCTGTTCCCACACATCCTCCACCTGACAATATTTTCTTAATACCTGTGTGATTGGAACATAAGAATAATTACCAATTTTCATTCCTGAATTGTCTCTTATTGTGTAGCTGATGAACTCATTTTTGATTTGCAGTGCTCTTTTATCATGAATGGTGACCGAATTAAATCACATGCTTTCTGGAAAAAGTCTGAAGTAGACAAAACCTGCTCAAGTTCTGGACTATCCCTGATGTGGAAACCATTCTTATCCAAATGATAAGAAATAAATGAGTCGTAGTTTTCTTTGAAAAAACACAACAAAAAATTAAGATCATCAACAATAGCCAGAAGCCAAAATGACTGTAGTCATGAATTAATAATTTATTTGATGAGAAATTATAAAAATTACAATTTAGGCCTGAGAACATGTGATGTATGATTTTATGCTGTTAGGGCATTATTGATATTATTGTGTAATATTTGGAAAGGAACCCTTACATTGTGTACTGTGACAGCATTTCATAGAGTCTCCCAGTTATTTTATTGCGGTACTTTTGTTCCTTGTGGACTGGCTCTTTGGCATCTAAGCGGCTCTGGACATCTTGTGGGAATTGTGGAACGGAAATGACGACAGGCAGTCATCCGCAGTCTACTGTCTCTCCATCCACATCATTGTCTGAAATATAAATATGTAATGTAAATAAAAAAGCTATTGAAGAGACAGAATCACAGAAACTGTGGACATACAAGGCATGATAACTAGACTGAAAATACATAAATAAAATGCTCAGTTTTTTGCAACCAAATAAAATAAAGCATTTTATCTTCAAAAGTATGCTGCTACTGATGAAGGAGACCTAAGCCTGTTTCTCTGCTTACTGTAGTGGTAGCAAAATGTATTTTAACTATCCAACTCTAGTTTAAAATAAAAATAACACAAACATCTATACTTATTATCTATATCAACTTTAAAGGCAACAAGAATCTACATCAGTCAGTTCTTCAAACAGAAGATCTGATTTTACTTGATGAAAAACTGTGCATTTTGGTCCTTGCAATATTTATTTAAAACAACAACAACAATTTTTCATGGTACTTCCTGACATTAGCAATAAAAGTGACACAACACTATGTCCTCAAGTCATCCTAACACAGAACAGGATAAGAACTGTTCCAGAGTGAGCAACATGTGGAAAAACAAGATAATTGATTGTTTTTGTAGGTGGTAACATACAAAGAGGCCGGTATATAAAACCAATGTAATTTTTAATCCCCAAGTCCAACAGCTTTAATGGAGAATGGAGCAGCCAATAACCTTTATTATATGTTAATTCACATCAATTGGGTTATTGGTTAAATCTTTACAGTTTACCTTGTATTCATCACTACTGAGAGCACTGATCCACCCATGGTCTGTCTGTCTGTCACGATCTGTATCTTAATCTCTTTTTTGTTTAAACGTGCAATATGTAATTTTCTGCCGCTATGGGGTCTCAAACCAAAACAATAGCAGAAGACGGAGTTTGATGATGTCACGAAGTAGCGTGGGATCATGGGTGTTGTAGTTATATAACAGATGCAGATCACTTCACACCGCTCTGCATCATAGGCCGCTGGCCGGAGCGCTGGAGCCCCGGCAGGCAGCAGTGCTTGCAATACACTGGTGAAAATGAGCATCACAAGCATCTCTTTGCATCTACACCACGTCAATTGTGCTGGATTCATCATTTCAGCTGACACTTGTTCTGCTGAAAAAGCCATAGCTCTCTTTTTTAGCGACTGTCTCGCTAACCTCAGTTATTTACACTCTATCCAGAAATGCTACTTACTTTAGCTGAGCGGTTAGCAATCTGCTAGTTATTTGAGCAAACTGCTAGTTACTTTGCTTCACAGTTAGCGATGGCTTCTCCCTCTCTGCTGCTCTATCTTGCTCAGTGCGTCTTATGTTTAACTATTCCTCCTTCCTATGCCTCTTTTATAAATGCAGTTCATTTACATCAGCTCAACATGAGAGAAACCTATCGTTAGATGCTCAGCAGTGGAGGCCGCTGGCCGGAGCGCTGGAGCCCCAGCGGGCAGCAGTGCTTGCAATACACTGGTGGAAATGATTAATATTTCCATAACATCAGCCAGATCTTTGTTTACCTGTCTAGTAGAACACCCACGAGGTCAGTGGTGAATTGTAGTCCTAAATGTTCACGAAGCTCTCTCTATCTCGGAAAGGCCACACCAATATTTATCCTGGATTTAAGTTAGCTCTCTTCTTATCCTGAATTCTTCTGGGGTCACTTGGTTGACCCGTACGTTTCCGTTTTACCGGGTTGTTTACTGGGACAGCTTCGGTGTCAGAAGGTGCAGCAACCGTTAATGTATAACCATGATCCATGACTAGTTAGCTTAGCCTAGCAATGATAGCATTCATTCTCTGACGTCACATGCGGTCTGCTTCTTCTTCTTCTTCTCCTTCATTTAATGTATATGGTAACTGGAGTTACGTCGCCATTGACATGCGCCATAATGACACAGTCCGTAACTGTTATTAATATTTCATATTTATCTGGGTTTGAAAAATTGTTGGAAACTCTTAAACATCATAGGCTAGTTAGCTTATCTCTCCATGACAGTTTACGGTGCTGCAGGGCCATGTACCCCATGAAGCTGAAATGGTACAAATTTGTACTTTTCTTTGTTTCATATCACTTTGAGCGGGAAAACGGGAGTCCTTGCTAACAAAAACTTCACAGTGATGTGGCTAATGGCTGATGCAAAAACTTTAGCTTACTAATGATATTTTTGATAACTATATTTACATATTAGCAGTACAGAGAGACGTTTTTGTATAGCTACCGCCAGTTAGTCACTGTAATACTGGATAAAACTTAGCTAACAGCTAGCTATTACCCATGTTAAAGATAGCTGTTCAGATATTTGCTAAATTTAGCTCATTGGTTAAAATTAATGCTGTAAAAATCAAAATCACACTTAACTTACCTCTAAATTTTTGAGCCTCCTCCTCTGAAACGTCAATACCTCCTTCCACCACCAACTTTTCTAACAGTTCCTCCGTTGACAGACCCCTGAGCGCCATGCTTAACTTCCCGTCCTTTGACCTCAGCACTGGAGTCTGAGCCAGCAGCGTCTTTGGCCTTTAGCCTGTGGTATTAATGCGCCGCTGTTTCTTGGCAACCATTTTGCTGTATTGGGGAACTATATTGCTTGGCGCATTTTATGTTGCTGTGTGTTTATTGACTTGAGGAGAACTCCATTTAACTCAACTTTATTCATATAGCACCTTTCATACAAATATACAGCCCAAAGTGCTTCACAAAGCAGGAAACCTCTTAAATAGTTGATAGTGCCAGGATGGTGTAAAAGTGTGCTTGAACCCGTATTTAAAGATAATAAAAGCAAAATACAAAACAATAAGTAAAATCTTGAAGGATAAATATGATAATAAAACAAGATCATGTTAAAAATGATGAATTAAAGTTAATAAAATAAAAGATGCTAATAATTAATTAATAAATGAATAAATAAATAAATTTATTTATTTCATCATCATCATCATCATCGTCATCATTATTATTATTATTATTAAGAATAATAATAATAAGAATAATAATGACTCTAAATGCCTAAACTATAATTATACTACTATTAGTATTAGAAGTACTACTGATAATAGTTATTGTCTATGAGCTACACACATTTTTCAATGCTGCAGGTACCCTTAGGGTTGAAATGGTACAAATTTGTACTTTACATCACTTTGAACCTTTTCTGATCGTCTAAAGGTACACTTCTGGCCTCTTAAAGACCAATATTGTACTTTTGAGAGAACATTCTTAAAAAATGTACCTATAGGTACAGAAATGTTCTTGTCTCGTACCTCTATTTTTGAGTGTGTATGATCCCCGGGTCCTAAATTCCCTGCATCCCTATGTTCCCCGGGTCCTATGTTCCCTGCATCCCTATGTTCCCCGGGTCCTGTGTTTCCTGGGTCCTATATACACTGGGTCCTATATTCCCCAGGTCCTATGTTCCCCCCTATGTTCTGCAACCGGGGAACATAGGACCCTTTTTCCGAAAAAGGGTCCTATGTTCCCCGCTTTTCCGAAAAAGGGTCCTATGTTCTCCGGGTGCAGAACATAGGGGGGAACATAGGACATAGGAACATAGGTCCTATGTTCCCCGGGTCCGATGTTCCCCCCTGAAATGCGAAAGAAAAACGCACTTACCTCATGTGATTGCGTGATTCAATGCCCAGAGGCGCAGACAACGCTCCTCAAGAGTCACGTATATTTAGAAAGGGCTCATTTTCTCCACTATAATTGTCAAATTCCGCGACAGATAGCCTATGCGGGGCTTCCATGATTTAATTCCAGCATCTTCTTGCATGGTTTAATGTTGCATATAAGATATAGCCCATGGGACGCTCCTATCCAAATACTATAATGTAGGTTATTCTAGGTTGCAATTGGCTATCAGTTTTATGTGAATGAATGGTTGCCATTGTCTGCGCCTTTGGGCCTTGAAGTACATTTTTCTTTTGCGTTTTGGGGGGAACAACATAGGACCCTTTTTCAGTCCCTATATTATGGGGGAACATAGGACCCGGGGAACATGGGACCCTTTTCGGAAAAGCAGGAAACATAGGACCTTTTTTCGGAAAAAGGATCCTATGTTCCCCCATAATATAGGACTCCCAGGGAACATAGGACCCAGGGAACATAGGTACAGTCCCCTGCCAGCCACTGTTAAACTGTAATGGTGACTGGCCACATATCATGTTAATGTTAAAGGACAGCTTTTATCGTCGGTGTCTGACACTGCAAGTCACTGCCAAGTGTCAGATTTTGACGACTAGGTTGGTGAAACAGCTTGCAATTGTGCACCGTCAATTTACGTCCAGTAAAAATCTTTGTTTTTGCCACTGATAGGCTCAAATTGTGATTAGAAGTGTCTGACAACATTACAGGCAGGACCCTACGTTCACAACCTTGAGCTGGCCTGTTTGCTACTATCGCTAAGTCTCGCTCAAGAAGAAGTCTTGCTTGGAAACCCGCGAGAGGTGACAGTGGAAACATAGTGAGCGGGGGAGAGAGGGGTGTTAGGAAGAGTTTGGTGTGTTGAAGCACAGATAGCCTAGCTTAGTGTTTGCTTCAGCCAATGTAGTGGCTGACAATGTGGGAAAAGTCTCAAAGGTTCTCCTTTCTCCTTTAACAGCAAACAGACCAATGAAAGGTAAGGAAAAACATGTTTGTTTGTTTAGGGTCTTTTCTGTAATGTCAGACAATTATAATGACAATTGGAGCCTGTCATTGGCAAAAACAAGCATTATGAATGGAAGAAAATTGACAGTGCACAGTTTCAAAACTACCACAGTTTTCCTTTAAACTGTACTCTTGATTTTGTACAAAATCAATTTCATGCATAAGACAAGTCTAGAGAACTAATGGCACCTTATCACTTGCAATTGTAATGAGCAAAATATGGCAGTTTGATCTTTTGAAATTGAGTTTAATAGACAGGTTAGTTGGGTCACTTGGGAGCTGGTCCAGGCGCGGTCGGTGTCAGCAGTAGTCCAATGAACCTGAAATTGTAGGCCACAAGGACATGTCACAACAGATGCTGTGATAGAGAGGTAGAGGGGAATATTGAAAGGTGTAACTGTAGAACATGTCATGACTTAAAAAGAGACTTTATAGTGACAATAAAGCTTTAAAATCAGTCTTTTACTGTTCACATGTGCCAGGCAGTTTATTCATTCTAAGCTATTAAAGTTGGTGCATTGCAGCAATACACAGTTGGATAGCTGCTGCTGTTTGCTTATGCTGTGGTTGGAGCTCATGGGGGTCATCAAGCTTTGGTCCTCACTGAGAAAGGGAAATCCATTTCTAATGGCAGGACTGTATAGGACTGCACGTCCTAATATTGCTGCAGGCCCTCTTTGGGTGGTGGAGCAGTCTCCCCCCTGTGGCACTGAAGCAAATCTATTTCCCCTTCAGTGAGCCAGTGGCCCAGAGGGAGATCGGCACTGCTGAGTATTACAGCGTCCCTGTCGTGTGCTCTGGGGTTTTACAAAGAGGGTTAGTGGCCGTGTGTTCAACAGGTATTTTTCATTACCTGAGGGTACGCAGCATGTCAGCTGGGATTTAGAATGGTGCAGAACTCACAGATGATCGAACGAGTTTCACATTGCAGCTAACCAGGCAACCAGCAATCTCCCGCAATGTTCTTAAAGAGTGAATCATGACTGGCCACTGTCCAGCGCCCTTTTATCTAGTCCTCCCTCCTAGATCCATATCATTGTCATACAGTAGTTGGTCAGCACCCAATGCCTGTATTAGTCAGTGCAAATCATTTGTGGTTATTGATTTATTGACTTTTAAGGCTAGTCTTAAGACCCACATGTTTTCTCAGGCCTTTGAGTGTCTTTAATGTTATATGTTTCATTGTCTACCCTTCCGTGTTTCTATTTTCCATCCTCTACTGCTTTTTTGGTATTTTCATGTTATCATATATAATTTATGTTATTTTATTGTACAGCACTTTTTTTTAAAGGTATACCTATACAAATGTTCACTAAAGTAAATTGCTGAATTTAGGATATTGTTTGCACAAGACAGATATAAATCAAAAAGTATTTAATGTCATCATCTGAAGTTATGAAGAACACAATACGCCTTTTTTTATTATTATTTTCTGGTTTAATTTCAAAAAGCCATACAGTTTGATGGCCACATGGTTTGGTTGCTCAAACCTACGTAAATGTGGAGAATTTGTTTACACATGTTCTAAACTTATTTTGAAAAGAGACAGTATGCATTTAGCCAGCTGAAACTGCACATTTCCTGTGAAAAGTTTAAGACACAATGTATATAACAAGCGTAAAATAACATACTATCCCTGAGCATCCAAAACTGACACTGAAAGGGTATTTAACGCACTATAGTTTGCCACACAGGGCCATGGACCAAGCGTCAGTATTTGACGAGTGATGAATGTGAAGGTGTTGTGACTACAAGTGACTCCTTACACATAGCCCATAATCAGTGTGAAGTGGCTGATATGATCAGGCAGATTAAGCCTGTATCATTAGCTATTCTTGTGCCAGACAAGATCATGTATCACCATAATACTGTTTGGATACATCAAAGATGAGACTATTGTATTTTACTGCAGTGTCAAACAAGCAGTTGTGATCTTTTTTATTTATTGTATTTTACATACATTGTAATGTAAATGATTGGAGCTTCTTAAATCACGTTTAGGCTATTATTAGAATATTTTTTCAGAGGAAATGTCATCTATCTCTATGCGTAATGAAGGGTCACAGTGAAGATAAAACTGTACAACTTGGCAAAAAAATTAATGCTAATAATGAAAAAATAAATAAATAAATAAAATCACAACAGAAATTGTATATTTTTCCAGTAAATCTTGACTAAATACTTATTTCACAACATTTTGAGCAGTGCTAGAACAACTTAACTTAAGATGTCACTGATCTCAGTTCAGGGAAGTTATTGTGGTGCTACTGACATTATTTTCTAACCAGCTCATACTTAGCACGGATACTTTTTTTAAAATCATTTTTGTTAGAAAAAACATTACCACATTGTTACCATGGTTAATGTTACATATGTTTGTGTGGTAACATTATCATAGTTACATTAGGTAACACGTAAGGTAGGTTGGTTAGGCAAAGTAAACACGGTAGTTCTATGATTACGTTACCACGGATGCATCACGTGTTTCGTAACCATTCTAGCATTATCATGGTTACATTACATAACATTGCATAAAGTTGTGTTAAGATTTGTAATATTACCATGGTCACATATCGTTATATGTTATGTTACCATGGTAACGTTAGAATGTTTATGTTACTATGCCGTTGCTACCATTACCATGATTATGATACCTACATTACCATGGTTATTTGGTTTTATGGTTACTTTTTATGGTTATGTTACCATGAGGTAACATAACCATGGTATGTTACTTAAAGGGATAGTGCACCCAAAAATGAAAATTCAGCCATTAACTACTCACCCTTATGCCGATGGAGGCTCAGGTGAAGTTTCAGAGTCCTCACAACACTATCAACACAGCTCCACCTAATGGAGGCGTACGGCGCCCCAGATTCAAACGTCCATCGGCATATGGGTCAGTACATAATGGGTGAATTTTCATTTTTGGGTGCACTATCCCTTTAACCAATGTTGTCATCACGGTAGTGGCTTGTCAACGTACAACACCCACCCGTCCCTCAAAGCAGCAATGGTATTCATTATACATAGTGTTAAATCTTAATAACAATTAAATGGGTAAGAAAAAATTCTAAAAATTCATGGTTGTATAGTTGGTATAAAAGGGGGAAATTAGCCAGAGACCAAAACTTTTTTTAGTACCAGGCTGTAAACTTATATTTAAGCTGTAAATTTGGTCATTTTAACATGGGTGTCTACAGGGATTGGCTCACTCTCGGAAGCAGCCTCAAGTGGCCATTTGAGGAGCTGCAGTTTCTGGCACCTCTGCATTGGCTTCATTTTCCAGCCCTAGAGTTTGCTGCTTGGTTGCCATCCACTTTGATCTGCATGTCAACTCAGGTAGAAGCTCAAACATCTGATCTACTGTATCTCTTATGAAATGGACACACAAACATATGCACATACACACATATGGGCTCACTGTACATAGGTCCATCTTTCTTTTACTTCATTCCTCTCTCTCTGTCCTTGCTGTACTAGTGTAGTGAAAATGAATGAAGCAGAAGCAGAGCAGTGCCGTGCATATCAGTGTGTTCTTAATAAATTATGAACCAGATGTAGAAGGAAAGAGGCAGAACAGGCCTGTCTTTCCCACTGTGTGGCCGAGAATTCACTCCAGACAAAAAAAGGTATATATAGAAGGAAAGAAATCAATACTGCTTCCAAAAGTAGTGTCTTACAAAGCAGTTAACTTGCAAAGTAAGACTTTAACATAAAATGAGCAAGGTTTCCAGGACCTATATCTGTTAATATGCATTGCTTCTACCATGCTTTGAAAACACATTATTATATGTTTTTGGAGGAGAGGTGCAGAGGGCCGTTTAATGAAGCTCAATGTCACATAGTTATTTGCACGATAAAAAGCACTGTTCCACTCTGCCACAAACAGAAGCACCTAAATGATTATGAAAAGTGATCATCTTAATAACAAAACCTGTGGTAGCCCTAGCAATGCCATAAAAAAAGTAGGCTATATACATGTAAGTAGTTGCCTTCGTCTTTCGGGATGTTTTGTGTTCACAGTGGCATTATGAGCATTTACATCAACGATTCTAAGCATATTCATCAAGACTGCAGCTGGACCTTATGTCATAGATAATGACAAATGGGTCAAACATGATGAAAGCAACGTTTTAACAATCTGGAAATCCATCGGTAAAAAAAAAAAAAAAACAACTTTTTTCACGTCACTATATCACCGTGTAGACTAATCTGATGTTTGTTAAGTCTATAAACACAATGATTGAATAAACATTACTAAGGTAATAAGGTAATAACTCAATAAACGGTCCGTGAATAAAATATTTTTTCCAGCGGATATCTTAGTTACAACATGATTGAGCTAGCAAAGCAGTGTTGTGTTGCTATGTGTGGTATTTATTCAGTTATGGGAAATCACGATGTCTAGAAAGCAGCAGTGGCTGCAGCTGACAGGGACAGTTAGCAAAGCTAACATCAGGACGTCATCTGTTAAAAGCCTCCCGTTGTCGGATACAACATGAAACTACTCCAGTTAGCTCAATCGTGTTGTAACTAAGACATCTGCTGGAAAAAAAAAAGTTTTTCACATTGACGAGACGGTGTTTTGGGTGGAGCAGTTGCTATGGACGCAGAGCTTGCTGTTTCTGTAGGTACACATTTCCTGGGGACACCTGACCGTCTCGGCCATGTCCCCTCCCAGTGATTGGCTAAAGCACAGCATCGTTCAGACTCAAAGCCCCCCTCTAGTCGTCTTTCACACAGGGCT
This sequence comes from Epinephelus fuscoguttatus, assembly GCF_011397635.1. Taxonomy (NCBI): domain Eukaryota; kingdom Metazoa; phylum Chordata; class Actinopteri; order Perciformes; family Serranidae; genus Epinephelus; species Epinephelus fuscoguttatus. The sequence continues at coordinate 35,635,219 of NC_064760.1, read as the reverse complement.
GCTGACAGATTCTACAATGTAAATTGCAGAATCTGTCTTGAGAGATTAAGGTACTAATGATACAGTCAAATTTCAAAACCAAACCTAAACTTGACACCAAGGCTTTATGTTTATTTCTCCTTTAAGGCCAAAGTTAAATGCTTGCTTTAGAAAGGCTTTCTCATACATAAAGAACAACAAATCTGACAACAGCATCAACAGTTATAATCAAGAACAGATTGTGGTGCTCTTTAAGAGAAGGGGTTGTGGAGGACGAGGACTGCATCCACCATAGATGGTTTTCAGTCATTTGGTAACCTTGGTAACCCCAATGCCTGTTGCCATGTGAGTGAGGGAATTTCACACAAGCCAAAATGTGGACACACATTAAATATCTCCTTTGTAATACTGCATTGAAAGACATTTGTCTCTTCCTAGCTGGTCATCAAGGTTCAAGATTCAAAAAGTTCACAAGAACATCAGGTTTTATCTGAGAATGAGTTGCAGTCATGATTCATAATGCTCATGTCTTTCTTTTCTTTTGTGTGTGAAACCTGTATGACATTAGAGAAGATAAATACACTGCTAAAAAACAAGGTAACACTTAAATCACACAAAATCTTGGTGAATGTCTTTTCTAATGTACATTGTCTAATTTGTTGAGAACAAAATGACGTAACAACAGCCAATGGAAACCAAAACCATCAACCCACTGAGGACTGGATTCAAAATCACACCAAAAATCAAGGTAAAAAATTGAAATCACAGGCTGATCCAACTTGGGTGAATTTTATCACGGCAACTCATGATGTGACTTTATAGTTTGTATGGCCCTGATGTGCTTGTATGTACTCCTGACAATGTCTGGGCATGCTCCTGATGAGCTAGTGGGTGGTGTTCTGGCAAATCTCCTCCCAGACCTGGATCAGGGCATCAATGAGCTCCCCGACAGTCTGTGGTGGTACTTGGTGGCATCAGATGCACCAATACAAAATGTCCCATAGGTGCTCAATCGCAATTAGATCAGGGGAACTAGAGAGGAAGTCAATGGCATCAGTGTCTTCGTCATCCAGGAACTGTCTACACATTCTGATCTCATGAGGCTGGGAATCGACCTGCACCAGGAGTATCCAGAGACCACTGCACCAGTGTAAGGTCTGACATTCGCTCTGAGGATTTCACCTGGTGCCTAACAACAGTCAGGGTACTGTTGGTTATGACATGGAAGTCTGTGCGACCCTCCAAGGATATGCCTCTCCAGACCATCACTGACCCACCGCCAAAGCTGTCCTACTGGATGATGCTACAGGCAGCATAAGGTTCACCATGGCGTCTCCAGACTCTTTTCTGAAGAGAACGGGTCAACAATGGTGGACCTGCCAATTTTGGTGTTCTCTGGTGAATACCAATGAAGCTGCATGGGGCTGAGCTCTGAGCCCAGATCCCACTAGAGGATGTCAGGCCCTTATGCCACCCTCATGGAGTCTGTTTCTGACATTTTGGTCAGAAACATGCACACCAGTGGCCTGCTGAAGGTCATTTTGTAGTTCTCTGGCAGTGTTCCGCCTGTTTCTCTTTTACACAAAGGAGCAGATACTGGTCCTGCTGCTGGGTTGATGCTCTTCTACGGCCCTGTCCAGCTCTCCTTATGTAACGGCTGGTCTCCTGGTACCTCATCCATGCTCTTGAGACGGTGCTGGGAGACACAGCAAACTTTTTTGGGGTCTTGCTATTGCCTCTCCATTGCACCTATTGTCACTTTCATTCACACCAAAGCAAGTGAAACTGATTCATAATCACCTGTGCCTCCTAAATGGGTGGACTGATATCCCTGAAGTTTAAGTGGCTTAGTTTTATGCTGAGATGACTGAGTGTTACACCCAGCACCTAGCACTACACTACTATTTGATTTTTCGGCTGCCTTGACCGCCTTCCAATCTTGTGACTTTCAGCAATAGTTTTACCTTATAGTTGGTCATGAACAAAGAAACCTCTGGTCTTATGTTTCTTTAAAGCTGTTCTTCCTCTGTAGTATTTTCTGCAAGGAAGCAACAAACCACAGACAAGAAAACTGCTTCCCGTTTTCACTGATATGCACAAGCCCAGTGTACATAACTGGTCATGTGATATGCGTTTTCAGACATGTTAGTATGGATGGAGATCATTTCTGAAATGATGCTAAAACACTCGTGTGTACGGAGATCAATGAAAGCTTATTAGTGTGGAAATAGCCTTGGCTCTTCTAACAGAGCTGACAGATATAACCCTCCATTCACTGGATGATTTCAGATTTAATCAGATTTTCTCACTTGGGAATTTGCCCTCTTTCATTCATATTAATACTGGGAGGCTAATGACTGCTATGATGGCCCACTGGTGATGTTTAGAATTACAAATGAGAGGTTTCAGGTGGATTCTAATATTAGAAATAAGCTGTTTCAATTGTTCCAAATTGCTCTTGATGTTGTTGTAGCAACCATCATTATTAGACCACACAACCACACACATCCATGCTATAAAAAGGACATGTGACGATGGTTAAGTAGGGCGTAAAACTGTTTTCAAAGTTTCATTTTGAGTAGAGAAAAACATACTTGACTGTTCCAGTTAAACAGTATACATGATCTCGTGCTGTGAAAAATACTATAGGTAAAAGAGAGCACATCTGATTACAGACATTCAGAGTACAGCAAAACAAATAGCTCTAAAGTTAACTGCAATGTGCCAGAACATGGTCAGAGGAGTCATGGTGCCTCCAAGTCCGTCCCCATGTGAACAATTTGTCGAAGTGAGCTATTTCTTGATAGCTGCTCTGACAAAAGGTTTAACACAATTAAAACTTTTACTTTTTGCCAGACTTTGTCTAGTATTGGAAAGTGGGTCAGTGGAATATCAAAGAGGTACAGATTTACAGTGAAAGTATCAGCATTGATGGAACAAATAGGGCTGGGTATTGATACTTTTGAGGGATCGACCAAAACAACACGGTACCAAGTAGTACCGAAACATCTCCAGTCAGTAAACTTTCTGTTTCTGTCTCCAGAAGCGCTATCCTCTGGGCAAATTGTCAGTTCAATGTTTGCCTGGTAAGAAAAAGCTACAGAGCTGCAGCAGCAGCTAACATCCAACACCACAATAACACCAATAAATGGTCCCAGCAACTCACAACAACACCAGAACAGCTCGACTCTGTCGTTAACCCTATTGATGAAAAGCCATGCAATGCTAACAGCTGGTTAGCAGTTGGCCATTTGGGTTGTTTTAAGGGGATAAAGGGAGGTGTTGTGTTGGTCTACTGGGTGCCTTAATCCTCAAGTGCTGTAAAATGAGTGTTGTAACACCTCTCTCTATGGACTCTCTAGTGTTTGAAGCCAATAAATTGGTATCCGTGTTACTTTTAAGATACTGTCATCAGTACTGGTATTACTTGTATTATTTCTGACTGGTGTTTCTGGAAAAAATGTGTATGGTAGTCAACGGAAAGAGACAAATAGGTTTTTTTTGGTCCTGTTTGAGTTGTGCCATAAACTACATGTGATGTTTGTCAAATTAAAATCTCATTTTGCAAGTCCAAAAAGTCACAAATCCTCATAGGTTTGATATTGTACAATTTTCACATGTATGAAACTGCTCATTGAACTACATGTCCTGTCACCAGCTAGCAAGCTAGCTAGCTAAATAACTTAGCTATGTTCCATAGACAAAGGTAACGTTAACTTACCTGATGTGTTTTATTTAGCAACTTCTGGTCTTTTTAGAAGCTGGTAAGTGAAAGAAGAAGCAAGACCTCTTGCTCGTGTGAGTACCTCCCAGTACAAAGCACACAGGCATCACAGCTTCAGTAAGAGAGAAAGTTTTGACGTCACCCACGCAACTTGTGTAGTCTTTCTAATTCTGTATTTCCCCAGTCCTATGGACGACTGCAAAAGTTTTACAACAAACTGTGACCAAACTTATCTTTTTAACTGACAAATATATGTATAAATCATGGCACAACTAAACCATCTCAGTGGTAGAGTAGTAGAGTGTCCGCCCTGAGACTGGGAGATTGTGTGTTCGATCCCCGGCCAAAGACAAAGACTATAAAAATGGGACCCACTGCCTCCCTGCTTGGCACTCAGCATCAGGTTGGAAGTGGGGGGTTAGATCACTACATGATTCCCAAGCGCAGCACCGCTGCTGCTCACTGCTCCTTCAGGGGGTGGGTCAGATGTGGAGAACAAATTTCACACACTCAGGTGTGTGACAATCAGTGGGACTTTAACTTTGACTTTAATTCAAATGGGATTAAAACTGATTTGTCTCTCACCAGTAAAATAAGTAAATATAGCTAATTACTAAATAGTAGTATTTCTCTCTCCACTGATAATAAGTATTTGTCTCTCTACTAATACTACTATAGGACCATGGAGCCTTTGTTTTCTAAATACGATCTAATGTTGGTCCACCAGAAGAGGGGAAATTTTGTCTCTCTATTGGCAGTTAATGGTAACAAAAGATGAATTTTACATTGAGTCTGTGAATTCATATTTATTTAGTGCTCTTATGGGGGAGAGCAGGAAGAGACAAGGATGGGAATGGAAGATTGGTAGCCATTGCATGGCACAGACATAAGTCAAAATATTACAAGTAGTTGGCAAGAAGGGTAAAGTACAACACACAGTAGTCACGTTGCAGAGCATTACGTCATTTGATGCGTCATACAGGCGGAGAAAGTAGTTATGATACAATATATAAACAAAGGAAACAGGCTCCTTTCATTGCATTATATGAGGCTCATGGAATCCTTTATAGTACTATTAGTCAGGGGCAAAACTCCACTGCATTCACATATGATGTGTCAATCCAGAGAGCAAAAGCAATAATAATCTGGATAGATGCTTTTTTGATGTGCGTCATTGCTGGGAAGTGGGACAGTGACAGGTCCTGTCACCACAGGTGTGTGGGCTTACAAAGAAAATTGTGGGCTGGGCTTTTAATCAAGGTGTCATCAAACCCAACATTATGACAGAGTATATTCAATTAATTCATCTCTGTGGGCTAAAGCTTGAGTCCCCATTTTTTAGCCTATATGTGTTAACAGTTGGTTAGAGTATGCCACATTAGCTAGGAACAGTTGCTGTTTGCAGTGTACCCATACACAAAGCTGAGAAATGTGATGATTCTCAGGCCAGTTATAAGGAGCATCTTTAGTGACATTAGTGATAATGTTATCCTCCAAAAGTGTTACTCACACTAAATCTAAAAATGTGTGTATCATTTGCGTTGATAATTATAAAAGTAGTTAATAATAGCATTGTACAGTGTAAGAACATATGCTTCCGTCAATTTGATGACCACAAGTACAACTTTAGCTTCAAACTTTAACTTCAAAATAAGACACTGTAGGTTGTTTGTACAAGGAGCTTTTTATGACCCATATTTAACTTTATGGTTAAGTGATTACCTCTATTGCACGTGATAATTGTGAATGGAGCAAAGGAGGACGTCGGTTGATGTCATAAAAAGCGTCAAAGTATGCACGTTATGGATGTATTAAGAGAACTTGATACAGCGTTGGAGGCGGCGCTGCATCTACTCATGAAAGTTGCTCAGTGGGGCATGAAGCCAAAAAAAGTTAGACTTCCTGGGTATAAAATAACCCGAATCTTCTGAATCAGTGGGAGGAGCACACTAGAGACTTGCTGGGCCAAACAGCTAACTTCCGCTGGCCGAACAGCTATGTTTTAGCAACACCTTAAATTATTTGATTGTGCAGTTCTTCTAGACTTCTGAATTGCTTTTGAACTGAACGAATCAAATATTAATAGTGAAATGAATCATTATGTGGGGTTGTGACATGTGAGATAGAGTCTTTTCCAATGTAAGTCTATGGGATAAGTCTTTTTGGGCCCAATGGCATCACATGATGGACCCGGAGGTTGTGGTTACATGGTCTTGCCGCTATGTCAAATTGACTCCAAAGTCTAGTACAGTTCCTGGGGGCCTGCCATGCACAGGGGAGGTCTGGGTGGATGGACTGGTCAAACATAGGACTTTGACCGAGGAGACCACTGTTGGTGTCCCTTGTCAAACAAAAAGTTAAGGTTAAGGTATTTTAAGTTGTACTAGCCGACGGAATGTAAATGTATGTACATGTCATCAGTCATGTAGTTACATAACAAATGTACTTATTTTTAACCCAAACTGTGATCTTTTCCTAAACCTGACCACGTAGGTTTGTTGCCTAAAAGCCAAACTGTGACTGTTTCACAGCATAAGCCACATGTTAAAAACTGCAACAGTTAACAGTCATATATGCTGTATTTGTGTTCATCTCCCGCCAGTGGTATAGGGAAATGCTATTGTGGGTCATATAAGTGGGTTGGGAAAAACAACCTTTGGGTTTGTAGGGGTTGGATGACTTGTTGCATAGATCAAACTTACATTATCATTGTTTGGCCCTGTTGCTAAAAAAAGCTACTTCATCAGATAGACAGAAGCAGGCGTACAGCATGAATGATATTTACAGTTAGCCCCCAGTTATTCTTCTTTAACGCGACAGCCTCGATGCAGAGTGTCACCTGCCATCGCTACCATTCAATCCAGAGCAATTCAACATGATAGCTCCAGCCTGGTGTCAGTGGATCAGCTCCTTTTGTTATTTTTAGGTCAGTGTTTCTTGGCCCCACATCACCTGCTACAAGCTGAACACGATCCAACAACAAGAAGCCCATAAGCTTTGATTAATTCATTAAATTGTCATAAGGTTGTTTTGCAAGACCACAGCCAGGCCGCACGTTTCCACACGTTCACGCCCACAACACACGGCTGTGTGACTACACACACATAGATAGAGATGTAGGCACAAACACACACAGGTCAGTGTTCCCAGAAGCAGGTTGTACATACACACAAATGCACACACACACGAACATTTGATCTGACCAGCTGCTGTTTAATTGATACTTATCCTTTACAGTGGAAGTAGATCTAAAAAGGAACTGAGCGGATCACCTGTGCTTCCTTTAGGATCATGTGATACTGTTGTGTGTATGTGTGCACATGTGAGCGTGTATGTGTGAGGTGTTGAATCACACTGAACAATACGGTGGGTAATTAATTTACTTTCTTATCGTGTGTCTTTGTAGCCAAACCTCTCTCCCCTGTGTGTGTGTGTGTGTGTGTGTGTGTGTGTGTGTGTGTGTGTGTGTGTGTGTGTGTAACCTACCCCCTCCCTCTCCTGCTGGCTCTGTGCACAGACCTCAATCTCATTAAGACACCTCTGAACTTTCTAGAATGTCACGGCCCCGTTACCTGAAGCCACCGCGGACACACACTTGGAGGGTTTACTCTACTTTCTGCAGATGCCTGGCAATTAATTTCAGTTAGGAACATGTTTCACATCTGGACACTCTTTATTTATTTACCTCCATGTTCCAGGGTTTATTTATGTTTGTTCAATTGCTTCAGTCCCTTCTTGTAGCCATTTTTTCAGCCTCATTAGTATTTTAGGAAGGGGTGCTTTGAAGGGCTTCCACTCTGGTGTAGGCCTATTTTCTAAGAAAATATTTACCTTAAATCTGCAAGACACTATGTTGTGTTGAAAAGTTAAATCTGTTCCTCTGTCAGTGAACCTCAGTTCTGTTAGATGCTAATCCTGCACTTGGTTTTAGGTGGTAACTTGTCATGACCTTGTATAATAACCTGCAGGATTTCGATCAACAGCCCCTGAAATTAGAGTTCTAAATCTGGAGGTCAGGTATGTTTTCTTAAGTATGACCTGAGGTCAAACTAACATGGCTGCGCAAAACATCAAAATGAAACAGTATTTTAACAGTGTTAAAAAAAAATAAACACATAGGAAATTGACTGTATTTTGGATGTATCTAGTTTGAGCAACTGCTCAAAGTACTCTACAACACAAGCACCACTCACCTATTGGTAGATGAGGCTACCATGCAAGGTGCCAACTGCTCATCGGACTAACATTCACATATGCACTCACACACCATTGGGATCAATTTGAGGTGAGTTTGCCCAAGAGACTTTGACATTTTGACAGCAAGAATCAGGGATCAAACCACCATCATTTTGGTAAGTAGACGACCATTCTACCTCCTGTGGATTAATATTAGTACATATTAGTATGGTGATTCCCAACTGGTCCAGCCAAGGGGTCCAGATTTCTCCTTCATCATTTTTTCAAGGTCCACACAGTTCAATGTATGCAATGTATGCATTTGGCCATGTCAGAGAGCTAGTTTGTTGTCTTTATCATGTAGCTGTTTGCTAGTCACTCACTCTACAGCAGGGAACAGCACTTCAAAGTAGAATTTACTGTACTTTAAAATAAAGTGTTTTTTACAAACTTGACATTCGTACTCACTTGCGGACCACTCAGAATGGACCTGGGACCCACTTTTGGACCAGGACCAACCAGTTGGGAACCACTGTATTAGTACATTAAAACTGCTATAAAAGTTTAATCATGATTGTACGGAGCTGAACACATATGCTCACATGGGTTTACAAAACCTTGGGGCCCTAAATGCAGCCTGAGAATGACAGTTTGACCAATTTTGACGTCCTACCTCCAACAAAATGTGCTACCTTTGGCTGTACCAGATTTTGTACCTCAATGCTTCAGTGCTTCAATTAGCTTCAATTGGTGTGCTTACATCATCCAGTAAGTAACGTAATGTATATTCAATCTTTCACTCCCAACTATCAACTCCAGCTTAAAAATAACAACTTCCATTTCCCCATTTCTGATTTAAACTACACCCACTTCTAGTTTAAACTTTACCCACTATGATGTGCGGACAGGGGTACAAATAATTTAATGGTTAAATAGGATAAATAACAATGCAGTCGGTCGTCCAGAATGTTGCTAAATTTCGTCATTGATCCTCATTTGCTAATGTTTTACTAAATACTTGGTTGCAAAACTGGTTCTCATTCATGTGACAAGGCAGCACATGTAACATCTTGCTCGCTTGCTGATTTTCTGTGCTGCTGATATCTGCTGGTCAGGCTGTGGTGGTTTGAGTCCAGCGCAGGCAGTTAGATTAGTGTTGATAACTATGGCGCTTTGGCTGCTGTTGGTGGTGCTGATCAAAGGCTGGCTTGCAGGATAGGAGGCCAGCACAAACCCCAGGGGGGTCTCATCCCGGACTGCCTCGACTCCCCCGATGGATCAGCAAACGCTGTGTTGTTTCTGTTACACAAGTTAGACTCTACCACTGGGTCTCACCTGTGTAGCCCGCTGTGAAAATTGGAATTCGAATTTCGTCTACCTGGGCAGGCCTCCCAGGTAGAGCCTATGTGCCTGGGCTGAGCTCTGGCCCAACTGAACCCCTGGTTATGTGTGTCTGTGCTTGCGTGCGCATGCAAGCATTGGCTTGGTTTTGGAGCAAGGTAAGGGACCGTCTTTGTACACTGAGTCAAATTCATTCATATGAAATTTTTGCACATATAAAAACAAATATGACTTCACGTTGTGTCAATCATGTTTACACGCTGACTCCAAAACTTTCATCCATCATTTAAGTTTTAAGAACAGGTTCAATTTTCTGCATTTTACTTTTTTTTTTTTTTTTTGGCTTTCGAGAGTTGTTCGACCAAAAAGCAGTAAAGAAAATGTGGCGGCAGGACACATCCACAACAAGAGATAGGAACGGGTCACATGGTATCCTTTCATAAATCAGATAGCTTACTTTCAACAGGTCAGATAGTAATATTTAGGTGGATGATGATGACGAGGATATGGACCACACACATACAGAAAGAGAGTTACAGTGCAGAGACAGAGAGGGACAACAGCTCAGCCCCTTAATGTAGCTGCAGTGCCAAATGCAAGACATGGGGAGAGAGTGGTGACAGACAGGGAGGCAACTCCAGTGGCGAGAAGCAAGGGAGTGAAATGTGTCTTTACATTTTTCCTTGTCTTACGAATTTTCACAATAAATAGAATGATAAAATGCATTGGACTCAGTGTGCAAGGTTTCTGTGTGTTCATTTCTTTCTTTCTTTTTTTTTTTTTGTATGGCAGATTAAATAAACGCAAAAAAATAAAACTGACTTAGTGTGTAAAGGCCTTTTCTCTGTTGGAACATTTTGTGTCTTGCATTTTCCCAAGGTCAGTTGTGTAAGGAGTGGAATTTGGACCCAATAGCAACACCAGGGACAGGCAGAACAGTTTATACTGAGCTTTAAAGCACCACTTCAGTAAATACAGGGAATGCAGACTGGTGAGGTAACAGAGAGTTCCCAGGGGAACAGAATCAGTCTGCAAATTTCTGTGTGGAATGCTGTAGCAGCACAACACAGCGCAGCAGGTGAGTTGCCGGCGTTGGCTAGGCACCCACACACAGTAGAGAGTTCAATAGCGTGTGATGGTAACAAGAGGGCGCAGGCAGAGAGCGATTTCATTAGAGCTGTGATTCCAAAACCAGTACTGAGAACACAGCTGGACAGAGGAGAGCTTGACAACATAGATGAAATGTGGAATCTGCAACAGTGTACTGCCGCACAATGAAGCAAACCACAGCTTAGAAGTGACTGGGCTGGTAAACTCACTGTGGAAAGTTGGGTGATGTTCTTTCCAGAAAGCCACAGGAAACAGGCCAACAGGAACCAGGTGGGCAGAAGCAGAACTTGTGGTGAAAGACGGAAAACAGAGTGGTTTACCAGGGATCAGACGAAGCAGGTCAGTCAGAGGTGGGCAAGGTCGATACAAAGAAAGCAGTCTGGAAACAAATACTGGAAAGTCTTGCATGAGACGAAGAACAATCTGGCAAGGAGCGTCTGTGAAGTGGCAGGAAGTAATGATCCACAGGTGAGCAGCGTTAGCCTGATAAGGTGGGCGTGGAGGACCAGCAGGAGCGGGAAATGAGTGGACAGGTGATAGGCTGAAAGGTGCCAATGTGACAAGTTGTGTTTTATGTGATATTTTGAGACCAAAAACTAACCATGAGCCACAAATATATACATATATATATAAAAAAAAATACTGTGTGTAAATCAGTTTATGAGTGGTCACTTTTAAATTTTCTTCTTACCTGTTTTTATATCAGAGCACTGTTGAAATATACTTCTAGTTATTCAGAGCACCACACTTTTAGAGCACAGAGCCATATTTGGGGCACAGACAGAGCGAAAGAACACCAGGCACAGTGAAAGTAAAACTTTACCATTTGTTAGCTCAAACAGAAATAGAACATTGTACTTCTGAGCACAACAGCGCTCTCGTTTTAGTGTTGTCTAGTGTTTGTCCAATGTAAACTGTGCAGGGCAGGCATTCCAATACTGCTCTAACCTGTGTAACTGCAGCAGCAGAAACTTCACTCGGATTTGATTAGTCATACCAGAAACTAATCGAATGATCAATTCTCCATCTCACAGGTTTTTTTTATCTACTTCTTCCATTAAACACAATTCAGCATGCAACAATATTTTTGTCCTATTTTTAAGTTCTGACGAATAGAGTGACTGTGCTATGTCTTTGTTGTGAAGATAATTTGTTTTACTGCTGAAATGCAGGAAGTTTTGTGGGTTTCTTATATACTGCAGTCATTCTAAAGAGGTTCACAACTTGAGATAAAAAGGGCTGCACTTTGGCATACTCATGATAAATCTCAGCGCTGAGAAGGAGCGCTTCCTTTCCACTGCTGCTGTGCTCTTTTCCATTGTAAATCTAAGTACAGCAGGGTGAAGGACAATGACTTCAACTGAATTATCTCCCAACTTTCTTATTTACATTCATCAATAAACCACTACAATGTTCCTCAAAATCTGACATTTTCACACTTTTCATTCTTTCACTTTGCTTTTGAAGTTGTTCTGAGTGCCTCCCTGACTCAGCTGTGATTTGTCAAAGCAATTTGAGATTCACAGGAAGGTGCGCGGCTCCTCTAAAGCAACACAAGCACATGGTGAAGATGGAGCCTCTATTATGATGACAAATCTGTGTAATAGCTTGAGAATGTAATTTGTTCTACAGCAACTTAATTTAAATAATATTTAGAGACATGGTGAGGGTAAGGTAAAGCAAACACACACACAGACACACACACACACACACACACACACCACACCATTCTATGTCTGTGTTAAAGAATACTGCCTTTTAAAGGAGCTCAATCGAGACCTGAACACACCCCTGACAATCTATCATCACTTTGTAACCCTGCACTGACCATATCAGCTGACTCCTTCACGCACATTGGTTGGTTGACTGATTCATGTCAACACACCACTTGTTGAAACCCAAGATGAGTGTGTAAGCATGTGTGTGAACTGTTGTGCCTAAGTTATGTTCATTAATGATGTGTATGTTGACATGCACATTCATGTGTACATGTGAGCTCTACATCAGAATTTAGAATTTGGTCAGCAGGTCTATTTTGAAAATTGCTGGGAGGAGAACAAGAGACTGACTGTGGTGAGATATTAGAGGAAGAGCCACAGGCTGTTACCTTGTGTGAAACAGCGCACATCCAGGATACATTGTCAAGGTAAACAACGCCTTTCCTCTGCTGTGCTATCCAGGAGGAAACCACTCGTGCTGTGCCAGCTCTGCTTGAATGCTTACAGTTGCTCACAGCTCAGCTGGGCACACATCAAAGAGCAGCATCAAGCAGCCACAGGGTTCCATGGCTAGGTGGGAGACAACAACCACTGGTTGGCAAAGTGACAAAGTTGCGATAGTTAACGATGCTCACATTCTTCACTTGCAAGCATATATGTTCAGTTCACTGTTCATCAAACACATGAGCACTTTCAATGGATGTGGCGTTTTTTGTGTTCATGCACAACAATGGTCAGCACTGTGGGCATGGAGAGAGTGAGAGCATGCAAGTCAGAGCAGTGGTTGTAGAAATACTGCAGTTGTGGAAATACACCTTTCACTGGTAGGTTAGATTACAGTGTTGACTTCTGGAGCCTCATTAGGCTAAGCTAGCAGTTCAGATGCCTTCAAACTACCCTCTGTACAAGAAAGTGGAGAAACAGGTTTTAAATCAGCTGGTACAGATATTAAATCTCTGGTTTTATGAATTCTGGATGATGCTGTGTCATAACTAGGAATGTAAATGAGTAGTTTCTTCATGATATGATATGATATTGATTCTTTGGACAAGATAATATGCCATAGCAATAAGGCTGTTACAGAAGGAGGAACCCCTTTCTTTTTTGCTTTTGGCCAAATTAGATAAAAACAACTCCAAACTAATGTAAATAATTGTAACTGGAAAGCCCTTTCTGGAGAAAATCTCTTCAGTCTACCTATAGACTGTACATCTAGAAGGATGAACGTGTCTTTACTTACCTGTAGTGCACAAAAGTGAAGCTAAAATATCCCAGATACGGCCACTGCCATCTTGCTCTGGTGTTGTTATTTGGAGTCTGTGCAGTAGCAATCTCCACGGTATCAAGTTTTCTGTCCTTACATGCCACTGACCAATTGCAAGCAGCGCCACTGAAGGTGAGTCCACTGATTGGCTCACACAGTTGTCAATCATGTTGTAAAGTCTCCGTTTTGTAGCATTAAATAACTAATTAAAATCAAACTTAAGATAAACGCACACTTGAACATACAGCAGTGAGATAAAACTTCCTTAAATGACAGACAGCATGTTTGGGAAAAATGTCTTTGATGTGTACTTTGGGGTTTTAACAGGGCCATGTCCCATCCATTAACATGGACAAGGCGGGCTTTTTGACCTATATGTCAGCCAGCCACCAGGGGGTAATCCAGATGTTCCAGCTACATTTCTGGGGAGCTGTCATGTCATCGGTCTTTACATACAGTCTATGAATTTAGCCCAAACCATCATCTTTTTCCTAAAAGTTCAGGGCTATCCGGCTTAACACCCTGAAGGCAAACTTTTTCCAACAGCCATTAATCAGATTAATAGCAAGACAATTTTGCCTTTAATGGACAGGACAGGTGAGTGTGAGGGGGGGAGAGAGAGGAGGGATGACATGCAGCAAAGGTCCACAGGCTGGAGTCGAACCCGGGCCGCTGCAACAACAGCCTTGTTCATGGGGCGCCTGCTCTACCACTAAGCCACCGACACCCCAATGACAATTTAACAAAAATATATGCTTTCGTTCAGTGATAACTGTTTAAGTTTAAAACAATAGTTTATTGGGACTAACCCATTATTAGCTTGAGCACTTTCACATTACATGCATTAGCCTAGCAGCTAGTGGAGTTTTTCTCTACTCATGGCTTAACATTAAATGTCTTATTTATACTTTTACACTTCTTACTTACTTGCCTCCAGACAGAATTTCAGCCTGCATCACGCTTTTTCAGCTGAACATTCCTGTGTTCCTGAGTAATTATAATCTCATTCTATGACATGTACTTTGTCTGTTGACCTGTATTTTCTCCAACATCCAAAATATTTCCATGCTGCTGCTATATTCCCAAGTAAATTTTATTGGCTGCTTAACGCCGTTATCTGCCTGCTGCTGTTTGATGGTGTCACATACTTGCCAATGGCTCCTTAAACCCCTTGTTATAACTAGAGCTTAAAATGGCCAAAAACATCGAAGATGAGTCAGTTTAGACAGCGGGATAGATACAAGAACACTGGGGTAATGATCTGACATAAGGTAGGAGGTAGGAGTGTCTGTGATCATGGCTGTTTTTGTCCTCAGCATGTCCACAGTGCAGGGATATAACCGAACTGATCTGTTCAGCCTCTGTTTACACTTGTGCATAAGCAGAATGTGCTTGTTTGCGTGTGACATGGTTTAACAGGCCTTTCTTCAGGCCATTATAAGCTATTTTAAAGGCAAGGCCACTGTGAGTGAGTCATAGCTGGATGAAAGGCCCTGTAGGTGTTGATGGCTTGACAATCAGATGACATCCAAACATGCTGTGGCTTTAGATGTTACGTATCCTCCATTACTATTTCAGCCCTAGCAGGCTCAGGGGAGATGTGATTACAGGGCTCCACAATAAGCCTGCAATCTGTAGTGGAAAGTACAAGGGCTGAGGGTAAATAATTGATGGAGATTCACTGTTTGAAGGATTGAGTGACTGACTGTTGTCCTGCACAGAGGAAGAAACCGAGACGAATCAAGAGAAATGGAGGATTTAGATTGAGCGCCCTTTGACTACTTTTTTGTCTTTGTTAACTTTATTCACTTGTTTTGTTGTTTGCTTTATTTTTCCTAATGCCCTAACGTTGCCTGTCGTCTCCTTTCCCATCTGCCTTTGTCTTTCCCCTCTCCCTCTGCCGCTCCTCTCCTCTATTTTGTTTCCTGCTTTTCTTCCCCCTGCTCAGCTCAAGTGATATAAGGTATCGCGACAGCTATTGAAACCTGAGGGATTAAGTAAAGCTATTTTAGTACCTTGAGCTAACACCACAGTATCTCACACACATAACACAAATACGCCACAGACAACCAGGTGATATAAGGTAGACAGACAGAGCTATTTAAACTTTGGGGGGGGGATGTCTATTTTGAAGACACAGGTCTTGCAGGGAGGGATAACAAGGTTGCAGCACGCACACATGTGCACATACACAGCATGTAGTCCTGGGCACAGAAAAAAGATAGAGGTGAGCACGAGCTCATGTACTCCACCCACATGTGTGAAGAGAGACCATGGTGTGACACAGCTACTGTCAAGCTATTTTCACTCTCAGGAAGCCAGAGCACCTGAAGTCAACACCCAGACAAGGCTTGCTGGAACATTTCCTCTCTGCACACCCAGATTGTCGACTTATTTTTTTTCACAAGTCAAAGCTCATTTATTGCGTGTATATGATGTACAATATAAGACATGCTATCAGAACTAAAAGTAAATAGATGCATACCCTGTTCCCTTTGTTCTTCTTGTTATGGATGTACTAATTTAATGGTAAGATACTTTCTATTGTTCTTTTTAGTTTTTGACTAAAAGTATGACTGACCGTAAAGTTAATGACACATCCATAGCCTCAACTGTACTTCGTGTTTACTGCTAATTAGCAGATGCTTACATGCTAATGCACTAAACTAATGTGATTAAGATGGTTAACCTGCTACAAAGCTATGAGCATATTAGCATTGCCATACTGATTATGTTGCATGCTGATTTTTCTTTCTGAATTGACAGCTTTATTCCTCAAACCATCCCTCTGTCAAGAATGATGCCCTAGCACCTAATTCATGCAATTTGCATAAGGTAGCACACCTCTCAATTCCTCAGGACTCCTAATTCTGAGGGCCCCAATACTCTGAAAAATGTCCAATTGAACCAACACACTTTTTGTCCAACAGCCTGCTATCCAAAGGTATTTAAGTAGAGTACTTGAAATTTCAGGTAAGTAGATTTCATACATTTAAACTGTATTAACAATTAACATGAATTGTTTGGTTGCATACAGTTGATAGCTACGTGCTAAGCTAACATGAGGAGGTGATGGTGTGGTTGCCTGTAGTCTGTAGGCAGAGTAGGGTGGGTCATGCATTAAGGTCCGATAATATAATTGTTTGCCATTCGGAGCAATGCATGTTTGTTTTCGGAATACTTGACTGTTGGTCATTGGCTTTTGGTCCAATGGGACATTTTTTGTTGGGGCTTAGGAATTATGAGCTGAAAATGCACCGTATGAACGTGTGCACACATATAAACTCATAAATAGCTTGACTCTGTAAAGTAAATAACCTGTAACTAATGTGCTACTTTGCTTGAATCAACATTCCTATGTAAACCATTTTCAAATTAGATTTAGAAACTTGATTTAAACTACACAACTCAAGAGTGATGCTTCATAACAGAGCCCTAAGAATGCTCAAACAAAACCATACATCATCTCAAAAACTTCCACTTCTTGTTATTTTCAATCAGCTCATAAACTTAGAGCCAGAAAGTCTGTCTCCATATGTTTGAGCCAACATTTAAACTATAATTCTGACGGATTCAAACCAGTTCAAGTGTCCCCAAAGTCTTGCTGCTTATCTTACACAAACCTGGCAACTCTGTATAGATCTTCTCGGTTAGGCTACACTGTGTGGTTACTGTGGAGTTAAAATGACAAAAATTGCCTGAGCTTTATAAAAAATATTGGTAGGGACAATTCAGCAGCATCTTAATAACGTGTCCTGATAATCCCCAAATCTATGTAAATGTTTAAACCCTCTAGACTTTCAGATGTAGCTGTACAGCTGACCTTCTAATGAATTTTCAGTAAAAATGCTACAACACTAAAGCTGATCCTGCACCTTTGGTTTCAACTGGAACTTTATTTTACTAATGTACTTGTTGTAAAAGCCAATCAGTGTCACAAGATCACCTAAAACAGATGATTATCAGGCTTAACTCTGAATCCTTATTTCACTCCATTTAAGGGAAGTTAAATTGTCAAACTAAATGTGGCCTTTCAATCATTTTTGGCTTACGAGGTTTTAGATTTGAAAAGTTTTCTTGTAAATTGTGCATTACATACTGGTTAAACGAGGACATGTTCAAGAGAGACTTTCATATCAAAAGCAGCCCAAAGAGAGATGATAAAAATATAAATCTCAGCAAGTGGTACAGTACATGCATTATGATGACGCTGTCCCTATTGTGAAGCAGTACTGTGAGAGCTTGGTTCTACAATTGATTTCATCAGTTAAATTTCAGGTAATGCATGTTGCTATGGATACTGTAAGAAAGTATCTGCTGAAAAAGAAAGCAGGAAGAGAGTGAGCGATGGAGAGATTAAAGTTAGAGGAGGAATGAGAGTCAGAGGACGTGAGACGCTTTTGTCTAGTGATCCGTGCCAACACTTTCATTTCAATTCATTCATTATTGTAAAATACATAAAAGGAAACAGGGAGGGAGGGAGAGAGGGGTCAGATAAGGTGATAAACTGAGATTCTAAAGTTGGATCAATAATGGTATCAGGAGGGCTGCTTCTGGTATCTGTAGTTCTGAATTGAAGTGAATTTTTCTCATTTGTGTGCCATAAAATACCAGTGATTTTTATTCATATGAGATAAAAATGTCATTCCTCATCTGAAGGCGATGAAATGTATCTCTGCCCAAATACTTCTGACTGCATACGCAAGTGTCTTAGTTCCTCTATACAGGGTTATGTGCTCATCAAGCCACAAGCCATATAACACCACAATACTGAAGTTATTTCTCTGCCAATATGTCTTTTACTTCATGCATACTGGAACACAAATTGCATGCCTAGATCTTAGGAAAACAACTTCCCTACAAGTCCATCTTTTTTTACCCCATAATTTCATTCTGTATCACCTTCAGTTACATTGACAAATATAAAAATAACATGCAAACTCTACTTTCCTTTCCCTGAAAACTAAAGGACATTTTCTAAAGGGTGTTTTAAGGATTTAAAAACACCTAGAAACTTTCTGGACACTTTAAAAACCTTATAAACTTTCTTTGTAGCAAAGTTGGCTGGGTGTTCTCAGAATGGACACCCTGCAGCCTTGGGCTACTTTGTGTTACTGGCAGAGAGATGGACTAAGTAAAAGGGCAGATGGAGAAGAGGGATCAAGAGAATAAGAAAAGAGAGGGAAGTGAATAGAGAGGGGATTAAGAGGTGAGGAACAGAGGGAGGGTAAGGGGAGGAGAGTGAGATACAGTATGCATACAAGTAGTTCATCCCCACAAAGTGAAATTCATTCGTCTGCCCTCAATGCGTAGATGATATTGGAAACTTGGCACATAGTGACAACTAATGGGATAGTTTGTTGGTAACTTACTTAACATGCTAGCTAGCTGGGAATATGTGGATACTAGCCAGTAAGTAGTTAGCTAAGCTAGCTGTTTTGCTAACAGACATATTTGTGCCAGTAACTCCCTTCTAACAACGGACTGCTAACCACTTTTGTGGACCAGTTGCCTATACAGAAACGACTGGGTTAGTGTGTCTGTAGCCATAGCAGGATAACAGTTACAGCAATCTCCAGGGCTGACAAATAAAACCAATGTGGAAGTGCCAAAAACTGCAGTTCCTCAATTGGCAACTTGAGGCTGGCTCCAAAAGAGAGTCAATCTCCATAGATCCCATGTTAAAATGCCTAACTTTAGAGCAGAGATTCACAAGGTACAAAAAACAGTTTTGGTCTCTTTAACTATTTTTTCCGTTCATTACATCGGTATGGGAGGTGAATTTTTACATATCTCACCCATTTAAATGTTATGAAGGCTTAAAGTTATGCATACCCATTGGTAGCTTTGTCACCTTCTACCTATGCCAATCCTCAGTGCCTATGTGCAGTTTCACATAGATTGACCACGTCAGTGAGTAGAAAAACGTGGGACAGACAGAATGACTGACTGACAGAATGACACACTGACAGTTTCCGTGATTATGTACAGCATACCATACCATGACTTAGTCACACCAAAAATTAGAAAAATTTTTTAGCCATTTTTAAGCATTTTTCTGTTGTTATAGCGCCACCCAGTTGCCCATTAGAGTTAAATTTCTCCAGTCACCTTGAGGCGTCCTGTTCTACATATCTACCAAGTTTAGTAAAAATCCATATGGCGGTTAGGCCTAGATAAGAAATTAGCTCTCTAGCGCCCCCATTTTGTTTGATGGGGTCAATAATGGAGGGGTCCCCTCAGATTATGTGTGGTCATATGCCTACAAAGTTGCGTGGTGATCGGTGAAACCCTTGAGATGTTATACACCTTTATGTGATGAGCCACGCCCTCCGCAATATTCATTTCCTTATAGAAGCTCAGTTTTAGTAAGTTTTCCAACTTTTGCCAAGAGGGAACTTTAGATATTGGTCCCTAGATTATGTTCACTGAGTTTCATGCAGATCGGTCAAACTTCCTAGGAAGAGATCGATTTTAAGTGTTTTTCAAAAAATTCAAAATGGCGGAAAATCTATATAACCGGAAGTTATGGGTTCTTGAGGCAAATTTGTTCCTCATGAGGAGAGGCATCTCTGTGCATGTCTCTATATTCATATGCCCATTCAAAGTTTGCAAATTCCTTCAGTTGCTGACCAAGTCAGTGAGGAGAAAAATGTAGAACAGACACACAGACACACACACAGACAGTGTTCATCATTATATTGTAAGATTACGAGAGTGGCCTTTGAGTTAAAGGTGGGTGCTGGCTATTGACATATCGCTACCACAGTTAGGTAACATAACCATGGGGTGACCCCAGATTCAAAGAGTATAGGCATAGCCATAGCTGTTGCTGTTTGATTGTGTTTTCAGTTCATGAAAGTGCTACTGGTTGTCCTAAAAAAGTCTTAAGTTCAGCATTTGGTTGCAAAACCCTCTCAGTAATCAGACATTCACTTTTTCAGATAAGTAAATTTCATTTTGATCGTTTTAAGCCTGTTTTTTGCTAGCATAAATTGACATTAGTATTAGCATTATCACAGTTTACCATAGCTGCAAATGCACCATGCTAACAAAGCTAGCAGCTACTGTTTGGGTAAGCTCAAACCCCCTCCTCCAAATTGGCTCCAAAAATCAAAGATGGCAACAGCAAAAATGTCAGATTACAGGATTCAAAACAGGAGTCCACAAATCAGTGGGTGACTATGTCCATATTTTCTTATACAGTCAATAGACACACCTAGTGCTGTAGTTTTACTCTGCTTTTTTCTCATTAAGTGAGCATTATCAAGATTTACTTCTAGTGATTGACTTAAACTTGCAAAAACCTTCATGGGGACTTACTTTACCCCAGTGAGTGTGCATCCATTTATTGTGGCAATTCCATGAAATTCAGATTTTGTTTTCAAAGATGCTGGTTTTATCTGCAACTACGTAAAGTGAAAGAAAAAGGAAGACAGGGAGGTAAAGATGTTGGTCACAGTGTGAGCTTTTGCTCCGAGTGCATTCCTCAAATCTCTTTGACAGTTTTGTTAACAGAAAGTGGATTGATGCTATCTGTGTCCTTCAAACAAACAGCAGTTCTACAAAACATGCACACTTGAATGTAAAAAAAAGAAAAAAGATTTAATATGAACTCTGTAAAACTAGCAACTCAAGGATGAGTTCAAAGTCTTTCTATAAAATTGTTCTACCAACTTAAAAATCAATTTGTTTTTGATTGTCCAACAAAAAGAAGTTTCTCTGAAACAAACAACTTGAAATTGACAGTGAAAGGAATGTTCTGCTCTAATTACAGAGTACAGAGAAGCTCTCTCATACATCTATTTGTTCCTATTACAGGTTCACTTCTTGCTTTATTCAGGGAGCAACAATCAAATTATTAGACTTATAGGACTTGGCAGTAGACATCTCATCAGAATGAACAAACTCACAAACACTCATTGTAGACATATCTAGAGTTGTTTGCCTCTAAATAACTGAGCGTACAAAGACCAGAAATACCCTTCCTTATTTTTCATAAACAACATCTAATAAAAAAGAAAAAGTTGTTTATTTTCCAGACTGTTTCTTTTCAGGAACTGAACAATCCATCTGATCTCTGGGTATTTTGACATTTTATTGTGAATTAAAATTTGTTTCACTGAGTCCCAGGTTAAGGATGCATTTTCTGTCTGTGGGGGGCGATGTCAACAGCCAGTATTAAGGGGAATGATTGCATTTCCTTCATATGCAAGCAGCTTAATATCTCTAAATCTATGTCCCTTCACTTCTTTGGCCCAGTCCCATGTCCTCGTTTCCAGTGTAGTAGATGATATACACAGATAAATGGGGTATGCTCTTCTCTTTCTCTGGCCATTTACAGTATACTCACCCATTCGCCAAAAACCCATTAGAATGTACAGGATAGCATACCCACTTCATCCTCAGTAACCTACCCATTTACCTAGTAGTTAATCCTCATCAACTACCACTACACCCTGGGTGCCACCTTACCTCTCAGAACGCAGTTAGAGGGGGTAGTGGTTGAAATCTTCCCCTATTAAATTGGACAGTACTAAAAGACCCTGACACATCATCAGTAGTCGTCAGTGCCGATATTTTTGTAAAAAGGCACAAGTGTTGTTGGACACTGTGAATATGGGGTGTTCTGCTATGGTGATTTATCTTGCTTGGGTTATAGGCATCCTTTTACAGTTTTCAGGACGTTTCAAGCTCAATCGATCAAACAAGTGCTTTGTAGACTAGCAACCAATGCTCCTACATACCGTGCCAGTCTACACAGATAGAGGAGCATTAAAAAGTGCAATAACTTTGCTACAGGACTTTACTTAAATTTTGGCTTCACATACCATGAAAGAGGGGCAGGTGTGACAAGGAAATATGTCAAAATGCAGCAATATCATAACCTGGAAATCCAGATGCCTCGTCCCTAACAAAATTCAAATTTGCACTGCACGGGAATCTGGCCCTGACAAACAGAGCCTATCAGACCAATCAGAACAGTCTATCTGACAGAGACGGGCTCTGGGCGGGTGTAACATGATGAGGACAGCACTGCGCCATAGGAGTTGAAAAGTAAACAGCCAAGATGGCGGCTGCCGAAGGACCGTGTTCATTCAATTTAGCTTTGGAAGAAACGCAAAGCTAGCTACACTTATCAGAACAGAAGACTGCCCTAGAAGCCTTTGTTTCCAGGAAGGACGTTTTTGCTGTTTTGCCGATGGGATACGGCAAAAGCATATCAGTTAGCCCCACTGTTCCGCAAACAAATGGGGATTAGTGCAGTGAATACTTCACTTTGTTTTTTGCTCTGATTGGCCATCGTGCTATCCAGTTGCATGCGGCGGCATTTGAAATGCCTCAGTTAGTGCCGCCCCTTGGGTAGGAAGGGTGTATCAGTGAGGGCCAGACTCAAAATCTTTCTAGATTTGAGTCTGGATTTCCAGGCTAGCACTGTCATGCACAAATCAGCAAAATCATTGTAACTTTAACTAGCTAGCCAGTTAGCTACCAAGACATTGGCATACTAGCGATTTCTTTTGATATGCTTGTTAATAAGAAAAGTACCATAGTAAAACAACATTTAATGATAGAGGATAATATGATGGTAAATTTTCACATCTTTATTAATGAAGAAAATACATTTATGGGTTTCTTTCATTGCTTGCACAGCTACTTTGCCAATGATTTTTCATAACACCTGGTTTGAAGGGTACCCCTGAAAAACACTCATCTGAAGGGCCATGTAGTCCTAACACTACACCCTACCCCCCTATCCCAACAAGAATTGGAACACCCTACCCCCCAGACATGAAGGCAAAAAAGCTCTATTTCCACGGTATGAAATTTCTCACATCTTCCGCATTGTGGGGTCCAAAGAGCAAGCACACTGGAGACTTATGGCAGCAGAGTGCGGCTGAGTGCAGCCAAGCGGCTAACTTCCACTGGCTGAACTAACTTCCAATTCAGTACTCTGATAACTTGAATGGGGATAAGATCATTTAATCATGTAGCTCTCCTAGACTTACGAAATGTTATTGGACCTGATTTACAGATGTCTCTTTCACAATACAAGTCTATAGGAAAAAGTCTTTTTGGGTCCTCTGGCTTCACGTGATGGACCTGGACACTTTTGGCGACTGTGAAACTGACTTCAAAGCCTGGCACTGTTCAAGGGGCTTGGTTCTTTCCAAGAATCAAGCTTTCCTTTCGTTTCTGTTGCAATTACGACCAGGAGCAGTCACTGTTTCCTGTTAATGGTCAGGTCATTGCTAATAGGTGGTTTGGTGGAACAGGGTGATGGTGTGTGCGAGCATATCTGAGTCTGCTGTATCGCTCTCTTTCTCCTATCTTTTGTTTGTCTCCTGCTCCCCTGACCTCTCTTTCTCATGCTTCATCTTTCTCATCCACCCCTTGGTGTGGTTCCAGCCATGTGGTGCAATTTAACTCAGATTTTCTTTGTTTCTCTGCTTAGATTTACGCCTTCATCTGCTGTTCCACAGGCTTTCAAAGCTTAATTAGCAGGAGTTGTGAGAGTTTTTTTTGCCATGTAAGGCTCTAGGGATAGCAGTGTTTGTCTGTTGATCAGTCTGTCCCCCCATTTTGATCCAGACTGACAGATCTAATCTTTTAACACTGGAGACACAGAAGAAACACAGAAGACATGTAACTACTAAAATTTGTGTGTGTAATATAGGCAGCTCTTCCATAGTGGTTTTCCGTTACATTTTTTAGTAGCCTAGCAACAATTACAACAGTCAGTGTCAAAGAAGTAGCTTGTTGCTCACTCCCCTCGTAGCCTCCCTAATGTGCTGTGGACCCTGCAAGACATTCTGTATTTAAAACTAAGAAAAGAACTGCACAAAAGCGCAAGGGCAGTAGACACACTAACAAAATATACCCAGTGTATTGTAGCAAATGCTTTATGTTTTAAGCATGGGTTGTCACTAAATACTCAGCCTCAAATATTAAATGTTCTGTTCATTTCTCACTGTCAAACCTCATGACTCTCTGCTCTATACTCTTTTATCTTTCACCTTTCATGTCATCCTTCCTCCTCCTCTAATCTTCAGGACCTAGATGCTATTTTAGTCATTTGTTTCCATTAGTATCAGGAGCAGGCAAAGCACTGTTTTCTTCTGATGGCCACTTTGCTGATAGGTGGCCCAGTGCAACAACACAATGATGAGGGGGGTGGCACAGAGAATACAAATGAAAGCAATGGCTGACCCTGCTAAATATCAATGGCAAGACCCATGCTTGTAGTGTGTTTTTACACTCTAACACATGTGTTTTACTAGCGTGTGTGCTTGTCTGTACATATGAAGTAAATGACTGGAATGGAACCAAGTTAAAACAGATTGATTTCTGCTGGAAAAACCTGATTTCTTGACTTTCTTTCAACATGCGCATGGAAAAGACAGAGGGGTAAGTCATCACCTCCTGGCTCTTTGATGCAGAAAGTTGTGATTATTACACTGACACATCAAAAGCCAGTGTTGTTTAAAAGATGAGAGGTGTTAATGTTATATTTTTTTGTGTGTCAGTGTGCAAAAACATTGGAAAGTAATGTTTTTAGATGTTGAAAATCTTGGTCAAGGTTATGCGAGGATTGTCTTATTAGGGAATGTGTAATCATACCTTGAGGCAGAAGGCAAAATGGTACAAGCAGCAGAAAAATGCTTTTTTTAAAAAATATGAAAGATCTATAGGGCCATCTTCACCTCAACTAGGTATTTTGAGAGTGTTTGACAGGTCTCCCTTGCCACAGCAACCACCAGCAGGTTATTAGTTGACAGCTCTGCTCATCTCTTACCCGAGTGTCCAAGGCATAGATGTGATGATACAACAACACACTTCATCATCAGTCCTTCATTCTGGTACCAAGAATACACTCAGGAATGACCTGATGCTCAAACATAGTGTTTGTTACGGCCAATAAGGAAACAAAACAAAACAAAACATTGTGGTTAACATGTAACAGGCTTTCTTCACTGCTGCCCAGTTGAGCAGTAAAGTCCCCCGGCAGAACAATGGAGTCCTCAGGCAGTGCCCTCTCTAGAAAGGCTGGGTAGCCAAAGCTACATTTTAGTGCAAAGATGCAACAGAGCCCTTAACTTGCTGACAGGTAGCTGTATATACACCACTCCCTCCAACAAAGTAGTGCTCAGCTGGGGTCTCAGAAGTATCCTCACAACTACCTAAACATTTCCTGGCCCGACTTTAAAAAAGGAGTCCAGCTCCCATTCAGGAATTTGATTTTCAAAGCTGGTGCTGTGTGTTGAGGAGAGGTAAGCCTTAATGAAGTGGACTGTCAGTATAAGTCCACTTCCTGCACCGAATGTCATGTCTTCAGAACTATAATAACCATGGTTCAGCACACCAAGGACCCACTTTTGCCTACTGTTCGACTAGTTGGTGGGTTCACAGAGCGGTGGTTCCATCATACCTGTCTAACAGGCCCCATGGATGGATACAGCTGCCAGGCACTCGCCAGTAATCCTCTGAGCGAGGTTGCTGTGTGCTGACTCCCAGGGCTCACTCCCAGGTCCTCAATTACCATTGCTTTGTCAGCTCCCATGGCACAAGATACTGACGTACAAGGTTCTTTTTAGCATCTTGATGAGATGCACCAGGCTTTCAGCGTACTCCAATGTAATCCCATCTGCAACGATATTAGACGCTCAGAGCAACTGCTATGAAGAGTGACAAAAATTGCATAGGGAGGAGGTTGGGGTGGTGGATGGATCAAATAAACACAGGACTTTCACCCAAAACCAAAATTCAGTGTTGACTTTTTTTTTGACTTAACGTTATTTTAG
The DNA here is from genome assembly GCF_011397635.1 of Epinephelus fuscoguttatus. NCBI lineage: Eukaryota > Metazoa > Chordata > Actinopteri > Perciformes > Serranidae > Epinephelus > Epinephelus fuscoguttatus. The sequence goes on along the minus strand of NC_064760.1, from coordinate 35,609,104 downwards.
TTTTGTAAGTACATATGTCATGTCACGTATTAAGATTACATTATGCTACGTCTAACCATAACCCTATAACAATTTTTAACCCAAGCCATGATCTTTTTTTGAAATATAACCAAATAGTTTTGCTGCCTAAACCTTACTGCGACCCTACAGTCTTCAGTGTCAGATGCCAAATGAGGCATGACAAAGCATCAGTATGTGAAGACCTTTGGATGAAAACAGGTTGGCTGACCGTGCTTTCTATGGACACACAGATTTCATCTTACCCTTATTCCTGATAGTCTGCCAACAGGCATTTCTACACCCATCGGTAAAATGCTGACAATCTTGGATTCCTGCTTTTGTTGGCTACAGGAAAAAAAAAAGTGGCTGCTAAAACTGGTGGTCATCCAGAATTTATAGAACTACAGTTACATCCATAACTGTCAATATGGGTTGGTGTCAAGAGTTGGTTACAACATTTAGCTCAAGTGTTTTGGCCTTTTGTTTGGAGAATGATGATGCAGAGGGGATACAGTCTACAATGAGGAGGCAATCAGACACCCGTAGGTAGGTTTCATAGAGAAGTGAACTGTGTACTCTATTGTAGGAGGAGAGCTGTTGAGGGATTATGTCCTTGTCACAGCACTGTCATGGCACAAATGACTTACTGATTGGTCAGGGTATCTTCGCAGAGGGAGTTGGTATCTGGGGAAGCATGAGAGCTCTCAATGTGAAACTCTTCCCACAGAACCTGTTATATGGATACTTTTAATGTACTTTCTAGCTGATTTACAGGTCCTTGCTGTTAAACTGTTTTGTACATGAAAACTATAAGGAGGTCACTCAAATCAGACTTGAATTTACTCTGCCCCAAATTCATGAATGTGGATAGCATTAAGCTGAGCAACCTACCACATGTCTTCATGCACATCTCAGGCAGTGGTTTATATTCTCAAGACAGTATGAAACAAAAATGCACTCATCGACCAAAATGCTCTGCAGTCAAATATATTCTGCTACAACACACGTCTACATTTACTTTAACGAACCTCCTTTTCTGAAAACTGTTTAATTTCCCATGGGATGCACTGTAACCAGATAAAATGTGGTTTTACATTTACGTCACATCTGCAACCCCAGGAGGAATTATGCCAAACTGAGATGTGAATATGACGCATAGTTGCACATCTTGTGTTTCCTCTTGCTGCTGCTACATATGGCTTGTGGTTATTTTTGTAATAGTTTCACCTTTTTTTGTGATGCACAGGAAATGACATTTTTTACATACAGATGTCATTTATACTGAACACTTTCTACGGAAGTGTTTTAATAGGCTACAGCTGGAAATGGCGCCTTAATAATGCATAAAGAAGCTGGATTCCATTTTTTTACTTTGCCTGATTTTATTAAATCTTACTCCAAGTTTTATTTATTTTTTTTCTCCCTTCAAGGAAATAGTTGATTAAACGTAATGTCTGCTGTGGCTGCTGTAATACAGTTTTCACCTATAACTCCTACTCATATATTTTACTTAATAAGTGGAACTTGTTAATAACATATGTTAATGTAACCCCAGCCTGCTATGTTGATATTTTTGTGTATTTCTGTGTGTTGCTCCTCTGTGGGTTTTCTTTATCAGTATTAGTTGCAGCAGGAATATCATGTACCCAATGGGAAAGTTTCATGTTTCATGTTATGATACCTGCACTAGTGTCTTGGCCGGATTCCTTAAGTACCGTGATGGACCAGGAGGGTCTGTGTTTCGTGAAAGCCACACTGGGACCGGGAGTCCTTACCATCACTTATATCAGTGTGTTTTGGCTGAAAAATGGTAACTGATGGAAGGTATTAGACGGTGACTTAGGCAGCGTGGCAGGTCAAATCCCTGCTGGTGGTTCCGGTGACTCATCCTCCTAGCTTAGTGTATGTGTTTGCTGCCGTTCTCCCCGGGAATAGCCCAACAGCAGCATGACGCACAGCATGCTGTCACACACACGTGCAGTGCCTGCCTGCAGGGATTTGTTTGCAGGCGATGGGGGGGAGAGGGGGGTCTATTTATCTCTCTGTGTGTCTCTTTTTCGTCCTCTATGTGCGAGGTGACCAACAGCTAGTTCACCCTGACAACCACCCGCATGTGTCTTTTAGAAAACAGTTACCAACACACGTGTGCAGTTTGTAAAGCCCTTTACCTGAAGTGGACACACATAAAGTTAAATAACTAGGGGGATGGGGAGGACTCGCTTCCTGTGCACAATAGGAGGCATAACAAGTAGACCTTAAAGTACTTGTCAGCACATATCTTTGATCAATCAAATTGCTTGGGTGAGCTTATGGGACTGTGACTGGTATATAATGTGCAAAATACAATATATGTGCTAATGGAACTATGGCACATAAGAGCTGCATACGCCTTAAATGCAACTGTATATAATATTCCCTTTGCTGTGGCAGATATTATGAAAGGAAAACAGGTCAGTAAGATGTTGTCATTTTCGCTTTTTCATTTCTCTTAATGTGTCCGCAAAGAAAAGACTCCTTTTTATGTCTTTTTACCAGGCTGAGGTTGAATGTCATATCTGTATTTAGAGACAAACTTCGGAGCGAGATACTACTGCTGTCTTTTAAAAATATATTATCTGTTATATGTAGCCTAAATACTTGTAAAGCACAACTAACCGAGTCACCCCAGATTTTTACTTTCTCCTTCTTAACCATTTTCTGTGGGGAACAAATCGCCTTCAACGTCAAAGGTGCTATAAAAGCAGTTTTCAATGAGGCAACTTGCATGCCTCAGTCCATTTCACAGTTTGTATGGCTGTGCATTTTTCTACATCCCTGTGGGTCAAAGGAAGGCCATTTCATGTGTATGAAACATACATAAAGTGAATAGCACAAATATACATTAATGCTGTAACTAGTAATGTTTTAATAATTGAAGGTGTGCTCACTTTAAAGCTGTATTAATTCATATTTTTGTATTAATGGTGGAATGGTGGGAATTATTGTTTGTAAAGTGAAAGTAATGAAACCACAGAGAGTTATCACCTGACTGCAGTTCCTCTCAGCTCTATGAAGTGTTTTTGCATCTTTCAGCCCTCTTTACAGTAAATGGTGCCCCCATTGCTGCCCCCAACCCCCTACTTGCCACCCCTGGCACACATAATTGGAAGCCGACATTTCTGATTTAAAGAGGCTGTGGGTTGCTTATCTTTTTAAAATGGCACAGACGTAAATTTGTCTTGTGACCTAAGGCACCCATTGGTACCAACCCTATTGGCATGGCATGTTGGGAAGGGAGCTAAATAATGCTCCATATGTAGTCTAAATTTTGTTGAGGGAACAACTGGAGTAGACATTTTTTAAAGGGTTCCCTTGAACTCTCACCTCAGGATATCTGAATGAAAATGAGTCCTATGGTTACCCACAAGTCTCTCCTAGACTTGAGTAGGCTTGTTCCCAGTAAATGTTTTGTCCATTACAGTCAATGTAATTAAAGCTGTATATTTCTCTTTTATGGAAATGGAAGACTGGCCTATTTGAAGAAATCACCTAACACATGTATATACAGGATTGCTGTAGAACTCAAAATGTCAGTTAATCAGGTATTAGGCTGTGCACATCAGATAATTAGTAATATTAACTGTAAAATAAGAAACAAAAGTATATCAGTATGCAAGTCCTTAACTCTCTGTGTTGATGTAGCCTATATACTTAAACAGCATAATTTATTTCCTGAAATTCAGTTATGTGATGTCAGATAACTTTGTCAATTCATGATCCATTTTGTCTAACCCCAACCCTTTTTGCGCAATAAGCAGTGCCTAAGCAAAATCATAACAACTGCCTGAAAGTCCATGATGATAAGTAGCTGGCTACCAACTGTTGCACGGTGCAATAGTAAACAGCAGAGATGGGGACTCAAGTCATTGTGACTCGGACTCGAGTCGACTCAAGACGCTGTTTTGATGACTTGTGACTTGACTTGACAAAAAATAAAAGACTTGAGACTTGTCTCAGACTTGGAAGTTATAGACTGGGGACTTGACTTGACTTGAGACACGATGACTTGAATGACTTGAGTGTTACTCACATCATGTTTTCGGTTAGAATATAAAAGTAACAATTAACAAACATTGCAGCGATGAAGTCAATGTTTACTGACAGTTACTTATATCTTGTCTTTTCACTTTATTAAGATCAGATTCTGCAGGTAAAATTACAATAATAAGGTGACTTGACTTGGACTTGACTTGACCTATTACAGGATTTGACTTGACTTGACTTGACATAACCTGTGACTTGACTTGCTCAAGAAAAAATGACTTGGGACTTACTTGAGACTTGAAGGTTAAGACTTGAGACTTACTTGAGACTTGCACATGTGTGACTTGGCCCCATCTCTGGTAAACAGTGCTAAAGAGGGTGCTGCTTTTAAATGTCATCAACACAAGATAAGCCCATTATCAGTTACAGAAAACTCTTCAGGCAGGTAGCCCTGTTGTATGGAGATGCAAATCTCTCCTGCGCTGGGTTCATGTGCTGAGTCAACTCAAGTTAAGCCAAACCAGCACATATGTATGAAAAAGGACCATTAGTTGCTGAGCTTCTAGCTGTTAAAGCATATTTTTTCATATTATATTTTTCTCAAGAGTTGGTAGTGACCAAAACAGAGCTAAAAGTGTACCGAAATGAAGAAGAAAAAACTGCAGCTTTAAGTCGACTGGAAACTTCCTAATATCCCTTTTGCTGTGTCTCTGCTCTACACTGCATACATACCTCTATATATTCACATGGTTGCTTTAATGATGTTAAACAAATGAGTCAAAGGAAGGTGCACAGTGGTCAGACTCACATTGCTGCAGTGACCTATACTACATGGCAGTCTTTCAGTAACTGAACAGACGCTTGTCTTAAATTAAACCAAGAGAAATAGCTCTAATAATTAGTTTTGAGGAATTTGCATAATGTTGCCCTTATTCGAGGCATCTTATTTAACATGTAAATTTATGTAAATTAGCTCAGAGCCAAATATCTGAGGAACACCAAAGGCTCACAGTGGATTTACCATCACTGGTACATACTGGCACAACATGCCAAAATTAACTAGAGAAATTAATTTGGTCCTCTGGGCTGTTGCTGTAAATACGTACATGTCTTCAGTCAACCCACATAGGAAAGTGAGCATTAAATAAAGGTTCCATAATGCTTTAAAATGCAGTATTCGGCAACCATGCTTATCACTAACATTTCTCTTGATGCATGTGTAATTTAGAGAGAAATGTAAGGTGTAAAAATGCCACCCCTGTCATGCTTGAATGTAAATATGCACAGTTCTAAAAATGCTTTCTGACATTTAGTTTAAACCCTTTTTGCACTGTCTCAAGGCTTTAAAACCTCCTTTTTATCGTTTCTCCTCCCTGAATCCAAACCTTCTTTTCATGCTTGCAGTGTTGAAATCAATGCAGGATCACAGCTATCTCCTGAATTCACCTGCTCTGTGTAGAGCTGGCTCACCTAAAATTCTGTATATGTGACTAAAAACCTGCCCAGACAGGATTAGTTTTACTGAAATATTAGGTAATGTCATTTTCGCTTATTTTATTTTGGTCAGTAAATAAAATTACCTAGATTTGGGGTGTACAATCTATATTTCAGGGAAACTGCTGCAAATTGCACCGACCTCAGAGCATCTCTCTAATCAGTGTTGCCGCTATTGTTTTATTCACAGATAATGTTATACACAACACAAGTAACAAAAACAGACAATCAAGAGGCTGTGCATTAAACATCATTTTGCTTCCCCACATTCATTAAAGAGCTACACATAATCATTGGTGTGCAGAGACATTCAAAAACTCAAAGACAAATCTCTATGAGGACAGAGTCGCCTGTCCCTCTGACAGCTCCACATCTTGTGAGCATTAGCTGCCAGCGCAGTGTGTTTTGCTGTTTCATGGTGGGAAGGCAGCAGTAGGACCAGAGATGCCTGCAGGCTCAGCAAAGTGGTAAAAAAAGACTTGTTCTGTCATGGGGCTGAGGCTGGACTCCCTGGAGGGAAAGCAGGGAGGGGAGGGTGAGTCCAAGCCGAGCGCCCTCCTAAGCCCTTTTCACATGGGACTGGTGTCATATGGGGACTTCATGTGTTTAATGAATTACCAGCCAAACTTAATGGATAAAAACCTACATAACTTTTTACTATAAGAAATTGAAAATATATACCCATTTTTAATTAGCAAAGCAATATTTTGATTCAGAAAAAAACATCCATCTAGCTTTGCTGTCTTTATTTATGCTTTCGGTTGAAATATTCAAATGTACCTCATCATCTAAAGCTGCAACACTCTGTGCTTAAAGAGGACCTTATAATGTTTATCGTCAGGTTCATACTTCTATTTAGGGTTTCTACTAGAACATGTTTACATATTTTAATGGTTAAAAAACACCTTATTATCCACACACACTGTCTGTGCTGGAACAATTGTATTCACCCTCTGTCTGAGAAGCTCAGCTTTGGTACTTCTCTCATTAAGCCCCCCTTCCAAATAAGACCAGTCTGCTTTGACTGGTCAGTGTTTACAGGTCTTGCACATCTTGGCATCTCTGCACCATCACTGCAGCCAGGTAATGACTGTAACGGAGTCATTAAAACCCAATAGAAGCACTGCAATGGTTGACTACATAACACTCACGACGAGAGCCTCAGAACCCAATGGAAACACTCTGAGAGGTCGCTACAAAACACCCACAGTTAAAGCTGAAAAACCCAGTGGAAACACTCTGACGGGTTGCTACAAAACACTCACAATTGGAGACTAAAAAGCAGATGGAAACATTCTGACAGGCAGCTACAAAACACCCACAGTCAGGGCCTAAAATCCAAATGGAAACACTCTGATGGTCACCACAAAACATCCACAAATAGAGCTTAAAAACCAAATGTAAACACTCTGACGGGTTGCTACAAGACACTCACGATTGGAGACTTAAAAGCAGATGAAAACATTCTGACAGATTGCTGTGAAACACCCATGTTTAGTGTCTAAAAAGCCAATGGAAAGACAGCAATGACTTGCTAAAACACAGCCAGTTTTGTTGCTTGTTGTTCTTCAACAGTGGTCTTCAATAGACACACCATCCACCATCCCAACCACTTCCCGATGACAAATTTACCTCACATGCTATGTCACTCTAGAAACAATATGATGCGTATGAAATGTGTAAATAATAAATATTTGTGGTTTACAGAAATGTTAAATGCCAAAAAAAATTTCTGGTCACTGGCCTGTCGTAACACCAGTCATTCAGGATCACCAATATTTAGACAGCTGTAGAGAATAGTCAGAGACCAACAATTAGTTGTTTCTTATTAAACACAGACTTAAGACATCATTTTTAATTACTGATGTTAAAATGTGTTCAGATTATCTTGAATGCTTACTCTACGTCTTACTCTCCTTTTTTCTGTTTGGTCTGATGCTGCAATGACCCAATCTCCCCACAGGGATCATTACACTTTCTTCTCACTGATCTCTCTCTGACCTGCTGTCTTCTGCTCTTTTCAACACCACAGCACCGAAATTGATCTTCACCTCCTGTGTCATTATCCTCACAAAGTCTAATTGTGATCACACTCGCTTGTGCGCTTACATCCTACACATCCCTTATCATCACCCTTAATTACAATCCATACATCAACAGGTTCCTTTGTATTTCAAGAAAGATGTCATAAGACGCTCTCTTCTCTCATGAACACAAAGAAAACTCATTACAGGATGCATGGTAGGAAGAGACTGGCTGGAAAAGTGTGTGTGAAATTAAGTCAGGTGGATTATGTGCATGCGTTTGCATTGTGGGTAAGTGTATCGTGCCTACATACTCTTAGAGCTCGGGCAATTGTTAATGCAGGCTTTTTTTTTTTATAGATAATAAATAGGGGTTGTCTTGAAATAAGGTGTTTTGTAATGTCTTAAGATATCCCTGTGTGGGTGTGTATCTGCAGTGTGTTAGCAGTGGTTGTTGGTTGTGTGCATGTCTAAATATTAATAAATTTGACTTCATTATGCTCCTGACAGGCTGTGATTACACGTTTTTGTCCCTTTTGTTGTTGGTGACGGTGGATGTTCTCGTTTCCACTGCCGAGGATGATGGGAAAATAAAAAGGTCTGTAAACACTTCCTCTTGTTATCTCTCCTCGCCTCCCACCCTCCTCCTCTCAACCACCATCCACCCTCCTACATTCCACTAACTCCCCTCCTCTCTGTAGTGAGCCATGTGGCGGCTGTGTCATTTATGGCCTAATGATATAGAGATCTATTAAACACTTCCTCTCTCCGTGTCTCTGTTCTTTGCCTCTGGCTTCAGCAGCAGTCAGCGTTTGTTGCAGACGTGTGATCGCACAAACTGAACCGAGGCCTTTATAAAAATGAACTGAACTCAGGTCAGTGTGGTGTTGTGTGCCTACATTTGTTCATTTGTGGACTCACTCGGGAAATAGCAGTACTCACTGAGAGAGCCTATACAGTAAATGCCGATCCCAGTCTTTAAAAAAAAAAAAAAAAAAGCAGGCATAACAACTTTTCCTGACTGGCTTCATGCTTTCATTCAAAGTGACTGACAGTGAGGAAAGAACAGTGAATGTTTGCAGACACATAGCTTGTCAAACATTTCCCTGAAGCTTTAGATATGGTAACAACTGATAGCAATAGAAGATAAAAACTAGTGAGCTTACAGTGCAACAGATCAGTCTCCATGGCAACTGGGCAAACTCCATCTGCTGATGCACATACAGGCCCGGTACACATATTTTTTAAAAGAAAAATATTTCCCTCCAGTGTTAAAACAAACAAAAAAAAAAAGATCTGTTCTGCCTCACAGTAAGAGGGTTTTTTGCATGTTCTCCCCATGTCAGCGTGGGTTTTCTCCAGGTACTCCGGTTTCCTCCCACAGTCCAAAGACAAGCAGGTTAACTGGTGACTCTAAATTGCCCGTAGGTGTGAATGTGAGCATGAATGGTTGTCTGTCTCTATTTGTTAGCCTTGGGATAATCCAGCAACCAGGGTGTACCCCGCCTCTCGTCCATTGTCAACTGGAATAGGCTCCAGCCCCCCCACGACCCCCAACAGGATAAGCAGTTATGGAAAACGAATGAACAACCTTAATTTTACAAAACATCTTTGTCCACACTGGAACGCAAAATGACTCCAAACACTGGCTAGCATTAATTGTCTTGCACAGGCTCCCCTCATCACAAAGGAAGTAAAATGTAGAGGCTTTAGATTTATTTGATCATAAAATACACAAAAATCTGCTTTACCTAGAGAAAGTTATCACCATAGACCGTATAAAGTAATGGCCATAGCTATCGTGACGTCACCCATTGGTTTGTGGACAGCCGTTTTGAAGACTCGAATTTGGCATTTTGGCTGTCACCATATTGTTTTTTTGGAGTCACAAGTTACCATATTTGGACTAGAGGGTGGAGCTGTCAAGGAATGAGGGGTGCATGTGACTCATAAACTGTAGCAATGCCTCGTAGACAACCTGTCAAGCGAGTGGCCCCGCCTTTAAATGTGCTTTACTTTAAGCCTTAGTAAAAAGTAAAACTGTGAGTATTCACCCCTGCGCAGTTGTCATACCTCTCAAAGTCCAACCCCACGTCCATGTTGTGAGAAGCAGAAACAGCTAGAAGTACAGGAATTGCCAGGCAAGGTGAAGTATGGAGGATGGCCACTGAGGCCACCCGGGCCGCTAAGGTAGCCATGAAGGCCTGCCTGGACCCACCTGGAAACACACTGGCCAATGGGGCACTGGTGAAGCTAGGTGGGCCAATCATCCGCTTAGTGGATAAACATGATTACAGAAACATTCATGGAAAACATTCAGCAAGGTTTGGAAGTGGAAGGTGTCTCCCCCAGAAACACCAAACCAGCTGGAGGAAGTTCATGAATGACCTATGCTCCCCAAAGAGCAAAAGGGTTTAAGTCAAGTAAGTCAACAGTTGTCATAAGTGTAGAAATAGGCTAGCGAGACCAAAACCAGGCTGTAAACATAGTTATTTCTGCTGTTAAGTTGGATATTTTAACATGGGGGTCTATGCTGACTAACTGGCTTCTGGAGCCAGCCTCGAGTGGCTATTCAGGGAACTGCAGTTTTTGTCTTCATTCATTCAGAGGTTGCCGCGTTACCATGGGAGACTGTGATACTAAACTCATATATAAACAAACAAACAAACAAACAAAAACAAAAAACACAGTCCCAATGTCAGGGTCATACTGGACTGCACAGACTTTGCTCTTGAGACAACTTCATCCCTGACATTGCAATCAGAAACTTTCTCAATTTATAACACCAGAACACTGAAAGGACTGATCAGAGTGGCTCCCCATGGCTGGTCACCTTCATCTCACTCCAGTAAACTGGCTGCATCTCTGACAAGGAGATTACATAGATCAGTGGACTCTTTCCCTTGTTGCAACCAGAAGATGACATCATGGCAGACTAAGGGTTCCTCAGTCTTGATATACTTGCTGATATTGTAGAACGACTTTATTATTCATGCATGGAGCTCAGTTCTCAGAGGAGGCTCAATGAACACAGGCCATTGCCTGCCTCAGAATTACAGTGGAGAGAATCATTGTCAGAATGAAGTCATTCCACATCTGGGACTACCCTGTGCTCACTCACTCTAATAGAAAGTGTCAATCAGATTTGGCACAACTGCTGTGTCCTGGTCAATTATCAGATCAGGGAACACTTTGTTCTGAAGAGTGATTAGGACTGGGTATTGAACCTCCAAACTTTTTTTGTTACCTACTGCAGAGTGTTTTCAAGGTTTCGATCAAATTGCTCCTGATTTAAATCACATTTAATTTAGTTTATTTTATAGTTTATTTGATATGGACATCACAGTAGCATTAGAAATGTACATTTATGCCCAAGAACCAGATGCTTTTTGTTCAGTGTTTGTAGCAAAATGCTCATTTGCAACACCTATCCACAGACATGCATATTTCATTTTATTCAAGCAAAGTTGTGTGCAAGTTACCCTGGGTGCATTGGTTGTTGACGATCTGGCACACAGTGTCAAGTCCTCTTCTTTCAAGATAAACTCATGGTTGGGTTTAGGAAAAAAGAACAAGGATTTGCTTTAGAATCTTGCAGAATGCGAACACCGCTCTCTCGGGTGGAAGTCGGTGTTTGTTGGATCCATCCACCACCTGTCCCTCTCGCCCCACTCGGACTTTCGCTGCCTTAACTTTTGTCCTTGTCTCACTGGGTTTCCCCCGACGCCGTCAGACGGCGTTAAACTATAACCAGCCCAGTATCATGCCGACGTTAAAGGACACCTTTTTTCTTTGGTTCTGATGCCGCAATCACTGCCAAAGTGCCAGATTTTGACGACTTTGGAGTGAGACCGTGCTTATCCACCACCCCTCCTTCCCGCCCCATGGGGACTTTCTAGCTCCTTATATTATGTTGTCACATGCAGCGTTTCAAAATGTTGTCCCCCTGCCCCTATTTCCTAATGACTGGCCTGCAAATATATATTTTACATTTTTATTTTATCATTGCCTCTCTAGTAAAACTGAACCATCTTTGCTAGTTATTAACAAATGTTCAGAGAGTTCAGAGTAATATCTTTGTGTTACATTTTGTCATAATTTCATATCACATGTACATGGTCAATTCAATAGTTGACTTACATAGTAGCTTGAACTACATTTTCTCTGTAGCTTTAGTTAACCAAAGTAGATTTCTCCCAAGGGTAACTTTGCTTTTGTTCAACTTCTTCCAGTATGAAGTAATTGGTTGCTTGCGAAGCTATGCTTTCAAAGTAGCTTCCCCACACTGTGAGAACATATGTATATTGGACGGGGATTTCAGAGTAAAACTTTTACCAAATTAAAATCTGTTTTCTTTTGAAACGACAATGTGAAAAAAAAAAAAAGATCAAAGCTAATTGTCTTAGTTCTCTGTTTGGTCTACTTAAAGTAAATTTGGCTTGGTTCTTTAATGAAGGATTATATGAGGAATCACCTCTCTGTCTTTCTCCCTCTCTCTTCTCCTCTCTCCATCTGGAGTCATTTCCTCATCTATTTAAGTTTCTTTCTCCCCCGCTGCCCTCCTTCCACATTTAAATGTGATGGCAGCAGTTGAATGACTGTCTTTGCCCCATTGAACTGCTGATATGAACCATCAGCATTACAGAGAGAGGAGGGATGTGAAAGACAGAAACACAGTCAGAAAAGAGGATAGTTACAGACAAGCAGAGAGAAACCAAAGCAGGTAAATTAACAGATAAAAATACATAAGAGAAAAAGGGAAGGAAAGGGAGAGGACGTGTTCCGTATCAAAACACAGGCACATGATGAGGACATGAATAGTCAGCTGTGGAGGATCACGGCAGAGGGCTGACAGAAGTCATTCAGCAGTGACAAACACTGATTAACAAACAGACCAAATAAATAGAAACAGAAAGAGAATGGGAGATATGGAACCTTTATTCATAGAGGCTTTAGCAATATTCATGTAACATTCATTGCTCTGGGTTGATGAGCTGTTTGTTGATGGTCTACGGAGTCCTATACATGAGAAACGCACCATGCTAGTTTTAATGGGCCCACAGAGAGGAAGAGGGAAATGGGTACACATGTCGGCAGGGCATGTTGGGTGTGGGCTCAGAGAGTGTGACGAAGAGAAAGTACATTTTGTAAAGCGGCCACGAAACTCCTAATCATATACAGTAAATATGCACATACATAACAGAACACGCAGGCCATATTTATTATGTATTCTACAGGGAATGTCAGGTGCATAGAGAGAATATCCCACGACTCCCTGCACTGGTGCACACACACACACAAACACAAAGACTGCTTCACAATTACATATGTGGATTATTGAATACATAGTAAGCAGAGCTCTGAAATGTGATCAACATTGTCAAACCAGAAAAACAATCTGGACCTGACTGGAACCTTGAAAGAGCGACTTCTTGAGAACAATATGGCCACCCTGCTCCTGCTGTTTGTTCTGCTCTACTCTATCTGACGCTGACTTATTTCAGTAGCTTATTTGCATATCACCTCATACATTGGTGCACTGTCCAGATGGAGGGCAGGCAAATGGAGGAAAAGACTACCAACAGCAGATGTGGATCAAAAACCTTCATCTTCAGTCTGGAGGAGCGGAGTCAACAAACGTTGTCATTACAGGGTTGTGTTAAACATACCACAAATTGGATACAATTACAGTGTACTGTAACAACTTCTTTGTGTTTATAGCCACAACCCAAATTTTTTATGGTGTTTCACCTGACTGCTGGAACGATTGACCCAGTAGATAGAAAATTGTAGCTTAAGTTAGCTAACTGGGGATTCTCATCAAAAGCTTCATCGTCGCCTGCGGGCGCTCTGGTCGCTCTGACATCGCTCACACTGCCAGCTCCAGCTGGCGCTTGCAGCGGCCAAAGGGGTGGGGCCGAACCCTGCTGATGTGTCCATCTAGGCTGACCGGCTGTGCACTTTACAAGGATGAACAAATATACTATCATTTATGTCTTCACTATGTATCATTCATGACTTTCATTACACAATTAAAATAACACTAATAAATATCATACAGCCTTTATGAGTCTTTTATTATTATGATTTTACCCTCCTATTGGCACGTAGGATCATTGAGAAATGTAATTGGTGGTAAATAAGTGGGAGCTTATTTGGGGGGGGAAAAGCGTAGCCTATATATATATATATATATATAGCATATATACATATTTGCTGAGGAAATGCAGGGCCTGGACTCGTCAATCCGTCTGGGTCCACAGAGTCCTGCAAACCCGGAGGAAGACATGCAGCAAAGAACAAAGGCTGGATTCAAACCCCCACTGCTGCAACAAGGGCTAGCTGCACCTTTCCCATGTCAACTACCAGTGCGCCCCACTTTTAAGTCAAAACAACATATAAACACTTTAACTATCTGTCTTTCAGCGTGCTACCTCAACTACTAATGTACAGTTTTAACCCACTAACTATCCCACTATTGCCAATGGTACTACTGTACTTTCAGTAAAGCAATCATACTATCAAATTCACAAAAACTCTGTCTGAATACATTGCTCTTCTTAATGGGTTCAGTTGACTATTTAATCTGCAATTTCCTATGACCTGTATCCCAAACACACACCATGTGAAATACGTGGGTGTACGTGGGCAACTGTGCACTCAACAGGTATGGACTAGTATGTAATTAACTTACGTTACGTACGTGATGTAGGTTAAGTATGTTATGTAAGTTAACTTTTGTACATAAGTTATAATTAAGTCAACATTGACTGAAGATTTTGCACGGGACATGAACAGCCGTCTCTTGATCAGTCCTGTGTTTGTTTGACCCATCCATTCACCACAGCCTCCTCACCTTACTTCCTCCTTTACTCCTGTCATAGCTACTACGGCCACTAGAGGTCGCCGCCCAACACTGAAGGTAGATAAGGGTAGTATGATGATGTATCTTTACAAAGATGACAATACAGTCATTTTTTGGGGAGGCCAGTCTGATTACATATGCAATAATTAAAGACTGTTACTATAAGTGATAAGTGAGTTTGTAAATTATCAGACTTATACAACTGTTTGCAACATACTTGAATTTAAATGTTTACGTTACAAAAGCTTAGAAGATATTTCGAAAATTAAAGATTCACTGCACATGTTTTTACTTTTTAACCTCAAAGTAATACTTCTTGAATGGTCTAACCTTTTACTAAATTCCCCTATCAACTGAACAGATGGGCTGCGTCATAGTGAGTCAAAGAGCTGCTAACCCTTGAAGAATTGCAGTGGATGTCAGAGCGGAATTTTAGTATTCCACAATCACCCCTTAATGCCAATTGAAGCCTGAAAAGACTAACTTTATGTGGGGAATAGATATAATTTGTTGCTGCAGACCATCACATTTAAAGATATTGAGACTAAATAGCCACATCATTGTCTTGTCTAGTTATTGTCTTCATTATCATCTACTCCTCTTTATTTTCTCCCACTCTCCTCTCCATCTGATGTCAGTTTCACATGTTTGGAAACACACAATAACCTGCTGAAAAGGTTCTCATCTGCTGTGATTTCCAATAGCCATTAACTGCCCTCTGCTCATCACTGTACAACAAAGTGACCAGACGTTTGCCTATTGTGTGTGCCCTCATGCAATTATAAAAGCAATCACAATGGTGGAATGAATTTCACGAAGGGCTCCACCCTGCAGAATAATGTATATTGATGACATAAATGCTGGTTTGTGCTGTATGCACACAAATCAATGCAAAATGTGCAATTGTCACAATGCAGCGACACACACACATTTACACAGAACACCAGATTATATGAAAGGAGAGTTTTTTTGTGTCTATCCAATTCAACCACTAGTGCTGAGTTACCACTATGTCTTTCCAGTTATTTAAAAGAAATAGATTAAAGGCTCAGTTTGCTTGAATAATAAAGCTATATTTAAAGCCATATATTTTCTTGCTTACCCCTTGTAGCATCCATGCAGTTCTATGGGGTTTTGACTCTTTTGACCAAATTGTATTTTTCTGGTTTACCAGGGCTGCCAATCTTGGGGTGAGATTTGGTGGGGACAACTGAAATTTTGCCACATACACTGCAATTGTTTGTATGGCCCATTCAGCGTCATTACCATACAGCAAAAACGTTTTTTTGTTGTTGTTTTTTTTAAATATACCATTTTCCATACATCAGTAGTTCTCAATGTATTAGCCTAACTCAGAGTGTACCAATTGAACCAACTGACCCAACAGTAAGACACAAGACACAGCATGGCTCAACTTTGTGCATGTTTACTTTGGGATTCTGTATAAAAATAAAGTCATCAAATAGTAACAGATATGCAACATCATGCAAGAAACATTTAAATAAAAATGAAAACCCCCCAAAAGCTATGTTATTGTGACATTTTTGAACATCCCCAAACTACATGCAGCTAATACCAATTTAAATTAAAAAAAAAAAACAATTAAAGTTTAACCATTTATACAAACAATTCCCAAAATAGGGAGACTATTGTCAAAGTCCTTAATGTCCAAAGTTGTCCAAAGTCTTTATCTGTGTGCTTTGTTGTACTTGCATGTGGCCTTTTCTGAGGCCTTGATGATTTCTGGGGAGGGCTCCCATGTGAAGCAGGACTCCAGGCCAGCCATCTTTATTGTCATTATTGATGACAGGGTTCCATCCAGAGCCAGGCTGTTCCTGGTTTTAGTCTCTCTCTCTCTGCATCTGTATTGGAGTGGGGTAACACCAGGACCAGCTTTGCAATGGTGGCAAGCCTCATGAACAGACTTAACCCTGTCACCTGTGAAGAATGAACCAAGAACACAGTGGAAAAAAAATCTCACATTCCTTTGAAAGATGAGTAAAGGTTGATAATTAATTTTGTCTAAAACAAAATGTACGCACCTACTGTATATGCTTTATATATACATAACAAATTATTCGAATTTGTATATATTACTATATATACAGTAATTAATATACAATTATAAAGCAGCATAGAGGAATGGTTTTGTATAGATAAAACAGACAAAATTAATGAGGCATCAACCTACAGTATACTTTTACAGCTGCATTGAAACCTCAAAATAATATGTACAAAGCTCTCAAAATGCCTTTAAATGATCTCACAACACACAAAAAACAAATATGCAAACGTTACTTAAAGTTTAAGAACACAAACACTTAACATACATACCTGAAAAGAGCGGGGGAAATCGAGCTTCTTCTTCTTCCTCTTCTTCTTCTTCTTCTTCTTCTCCTTCTTCTTCCGAGTGCAATCCCGGTGTCAATTGGGCCACAGCGCCACCAACATCCAATGTAGCGGTCGACAGGTGTATTGCGCATTGAAACAGGGACTTTTTATTTGTTTTGGCTCCAAGGGCGTAGGTTTGATTTTCACATAGGTAGGGACATAAAAGTGCTCCATGGCAGCGACCTGTATGTTGGTGATTTTTTAATGCAATTTCACGTCATGTGAAACTGATCACTGCTTAATAATGCATATTTAGATATCTACACTAAATACAAGAATGTCTTGGTTAATGTATTCTCTAATGTTATCAGTTACATGAATATACACTGATAACTTCACCACATCTGTCCGTATGTGCTTCCCAGGGTAAACTATAATAATAACAATAACAGTATACTCCGAAGGGGCTTAACTTCAGTACCAGCCTGCGGTCTGCAGTTGGGTTGGTAACAGTGATCCGAATTGATATTGACATTGGGTAAAAACATATATTATGCATGAATCAATATTTTTACTTACCCCTAGTCACAATGCTGAATCTCACTATCAACATATATCCTTCATGATTCAATCTCACCTGTAAGGCTCCTGTCTCTCCTCTATCTCCCCCTGTCTCTCTTCCTGCCTCTCCTCCTCCATCTCCTCCATCTCCTCCAGTCTCTCTACTACTTGTCATCTGACAAAAAATATATTGATGCAAGACATGTGAACAGTGGGACAATCTGAGATGCAACAGTCATAGATTTTTATTGTTGTAGCCTGAGGAAAACACTGTATGTTTTACAATTGTGTAATTGATTAAACAACATCTGAATGTATATAGGCTAAAGAACAGCCATAATGTCAACGCAAGTTAGTCAGCTTCATCATGTTAAACATAAATAAAATAAATCAACAAAAATGTAAATGCTCCAAAATCATTATAATACAACTGTGTGCAAAATGTTGAACTTACACCCAGTATCTATTACATGAATATGACTCTTACTGGGTGTTTTTACTGGGAGCAGTGGATCTCTATTCTCCTAAGTCTCTCTTTCACACACCATGGATGCTGAAGACCGTCACTGAAGGAACTACTATTTATAGTGTTTACACTTTATTTATTCAGACTGTTTCTATCATGTCATCTTACTACAAACATTAATGTGAACTGTGTCATCACTACATGACATCTATGATTGCTGATGGAGCATACGAAGTGGAATTTCATGTTCTCTGGCATATAATATTGATCTAATAGTTGCCAAACTTAGCTCAGCTAGTATTAGCTCATTAGCATCTCATTATCTAGCAAAGAGTTGCCAAGGAACGCCATTCAGTTAGCCTAACATCAACAGGTGTTTGTTTAGCTTATTTACTGAACCAACTGACTCACCATTCACACTCAGCGCTCCGCTGTGGAGTGCTAACGGTGACGTGTGTGTATGTGTCGTTCCCTCACAAACTGCCGTGACGTCAGTGGAGAGAGCGGCGCTGGGGAGGACACATTACCAAAATAACGGTAGAGCCAATCGATGAGCAGTATGAGGTTAGAGGCGGGACGTATGGTTGACACCATACCAACAACAAGGATTGTTAAACCTTTGTGTACCATACTGAGTGGACGCCAACAGCCAGCTCAGACAGACACTTCAGCGTGAGAAATCGGGGGTGTGGCGTGAGAGCGTGTGAAGCCAATCAAATGCGTGTGTCTCACGGCCAATGCGTGAGAGTTGGCAGCCCTGGGTTTACACTCAGCAACTTTGCTGTTTAGTTTCAGTGTCATTCATCTCATCAACCATTTCCAGCAGCAGTAGGCTGTAAACCATAGGCTTAAGCATATCAATGGATGTATCCACCTTGACGCGACCCATCTGTTTCTGGACCACTGTTTTGAAGCCTTGAGTTTGGCATTTTGGCCATTGCCATCTTGGATTTTTGGAGCCAGAAGTAATCATTCCGGGACGAGAGGAAGGGGGTTAACCTTAGTGCTAGCTGCCCTCTTGGTTTTTAAAGCTATTTAAATGTGATAATGCTAAATTGCTAGTGAAAGCTAACATCCAACTCCGTAGAGTTGGTCCAGCCACGGGTCCAGATTTTTCCTTCGTCATTAGTTCAAGGTCCAAATAGTTTAATACATTCAGCGTCATACTTGTGTTTGGCCATGTCATCGAGCTAATTTGCTGTCTCTCACTATACAGCAGGAAACAGCACTTCAAAATAAAAGCTCTGTGCCGTAAATTTACTGTACTTAAAATAATGCATGTTGTTTTTACGAATTTTACAAGTTCACAAGTCATTTGCGGTCCATTCAGAATGGACCCGTGACCCACTTTTGGACTGCGACCCACCAGTTGGGAACCGCTGCCTCAGAGGATCTTTTAGTTCAACCAAACACTGGAAAGAGTTTTTAGAAAACCAAAATAGCAACAGCTACAGCTATGCCTATACTGTGAATCAGGGATTAGGCTATGGTTACATTACCTAACCAACGTTGTTGCCCTGGTAGCAACTTGTCATCAGATGGCACCCACCTGTCACCCACCTACCTGGTAAGTTATAAAAAACATTCACCCCCTGTATAGTTGTCATGAAGGTGGAAGTTAGCTACAGAGACCAAAATCATTTTTTGTATCAGGCTTTAAATATGTTTATTTCTGCTGTAAAGTTGGGCAATTTAAAGGGATAGTGCACCCAAAAATGAAAATCCAGCCATTATCTACTCACCCATATGCTGAGGGAGGCTCAGGTGAAGTTTTAGAGTCCTCACAACACTTGCGGAGATCCAAGGGGAGAGGGGGTAGCAACACAACTCCACCTAATGGAGGCTGACAGCGCCCCAGATTCAAATGTCCAAAAACACATAATTGAAACCACAAAATATCTCCATACTGCTTGTCCGTAGTGATCCAAGTGTCCTGAAGCCCCGACATAAAAAGTTGTTTGGAAAAACATCGTCTGAACTCTGTTTTAAGCCTCATTGTAGCCTGTAGCTCTAACTGCCTCTCTGTGCACCGCGTTCATGTGTGTTCATGTGCTTTTGCTGCGCGCAAGCATGCACACATGAGAGGTGCATAGAGAGGCATTTTTGAGTGCACTATCCCTTTAATATGGAGGTCTATGAGAACTGACTTGCCTTGGAGCCTCAAGTGGCCATTCAAGGAACTGCGGTTTTTGCTTCCTCTGCATTCATTCATTCACCCCGAAGGTTGCCACTTGCTGTAAACCAACTGTATTGGCCAGCACTTGATGTCAGACAGATTGAGTAAGTGTCTAGCTGGTGAACATAGTGTGGCATTAAGTGGCTAAGGATATGTGGAGGCCAAACCAGAGCTAAAAAGAAATTAAATATGAGTCACATTTGACTGGTGGATTTAAACACAATTCTTAATAAAAGCTAATGTTGTTACATGTCTGTTGGATGTCTAATTAGCCAACTGATTGCTCACTTTACATGGTTTACACGGTTATAATATGACAAAGTTGTGTTTACAGATTCTTCCTTTGTCCCAGTGGCCAAAAAAGGAACAAGAACCATCGTTAGTAATGCTGCAATGAA
Organism: Epinephelus fuscoguttatus; assembly: GCF_011397635.1. Taxonomy (NCBI): domain Eukaryota; kingdom Metazoa; phylum Chordata; class Actinopteri; order Perciformes; family Serranidae; genus Epinephelus; species Epinephelus fuscoguttatus. The sequence goes on along the minus strand of NC_064760.1, from coordinate 35,588,766 downwards.
ACTAAGTCATCACTGCCGTTAAGAATCAGCACAGCAGCTTCAAAAAGTGACAAAGGCTGGAAACTCTGTGCTTGCTTGAGTTTGTTGTTTGTTTGGGAGAGTCTCTAATGCTCACAAATACGGGTTGTTCTGAAGCACACTGGATAACATGCAATTGTGGGCGACAGGAGCAAAAGGCTAATCCTTTTTTCTTTTCTGTCCCTGCTGTTCTGGGAGAGTTTAGCGTGGAGGCCGATAAGCTAAAGCTGGCAGTGTGTTCTTTTAGCTCATGTGAAATCTGCTTCAGGGTGTTTTTTCACTTTAAGGTTATATTCGTTGGCGCTGAAATAAAACAGCCTTATAGAAAGGTAAATTGCGGGCAGGCTAGGAGCTTGTTTTTCCAAATGCCACACTCCTTTGGTCATATTATTTCATATCCTGTCATTTTCTGTATGTGAGAATATTACAATTCCAGCAGGGAAACACACACACACACACACACACACACACATACACACACTTTCTCATATACTCTCACAGAAAACCTTGTTGGTATGTTGGCCTTTTCGCACTGTAAAGATATATCTTATTACATCCAGAGCCCATTGGGGCAGAGGAAAGGTTGAATTAAGGATTTGATGAGATAGGTTGTGACATGCTAGCATTTAACAGAGTACCACCAGTCCCTGCGTTAGCCCTGACTGGCTCTGCCCAGCCATTGGGAAAGGTCAATGCTAATGCTGGCTGGTTAGTTCACATGCCTCACTCTGTCTCTGTTTCACTCACTGTATCGCTCCGTCTCCATCTGAAATTACTAGTTGCTCTGTTTCAAAGTTATCTTATCCTCTCACACATAATAGGTGAGATTTTCAATAATAAATTTTCCCGCTGTAAAACAGAGGTCAGAAAAGCCCCATTGGAGTATTTTTTGGCTTCATATCTTGCTCAAGGACACTTCAGCAGAGCAGGTGTGTGCTGACACAGAGGTTTGAACCCCACTCATCCATTTGAAGTGTCTCTCTGAACCGCGGCATCCACCATGTGATCAGGCAGATTCATTATTTTTGCAGATTCCCTGTTTTTCTCTCTTACTAAGGTTACTGCGGGTGATTAGGCTTTAGCACTGCATTGCTGACAACTCATCGCTGCCTGGGCGCCTTGTTAGTGCATCCAGAAAGGTCAGAACTAATACACTGCAGTTAGCTCAGGCTGCATATGTGATACTGAATAGTATTGCTTTTCAGGCGCTTTATGAAAAGTGTCCATGAAAAAGTAGGTTTTTACCAAGCATGTTATATTAAATATTCATTTGATTAGCTATTTATCTTGTAAATGAAACCAAATAATTCACAAGGACATTACACACTTTACATAAGTTTATATGCGCTTTCTCTTCCATGAATTGCCACTTTAATGTTTGGAGATTTAAGATAGGGGTGTGGGCGATTGCTACACACCATCCAATTCTTGTTTAACGAGAAGGCAAGCCTATCTCACTTGTGGTGGGTGTTTGACTTTGCAAAGGTTGCCCCTCGTCACAATTTTTGTTGTATTTTGCATGGACATAACCTCCAGGCATAGCCAAAAAGTAGACCTCAGGGTTGCTTCTCTGCTTTCTTCGGGTGATGTAGATTGGACTGGATTCATCAAAGTGTGACCTCCACCACATGCTGGGGTGATATATAGTTAAACAGCTGGGTTGAGAGGAAGCACCTTAAAGTTTGATGGCTTTTGCAGCTCCAGCCACATGGATTTTGATACATAAAAAATAAATAAATAAATAAATAAAAAACTCCAATGTGCATCCTTTAATGTCATACAGTAGGAGTGCAGTGTTACGGATGCAGCCACATAGAATTTCTCCTTTCAACCAAAGGCCTTTCGGCCATTAGCCAGCTGCCAGTCAGTCCCCAGTCACTCAGTATGTTTACATGCACAGTTAAGTGGAGCTACGGTTATAGCTCAACTAGGCCATTTACTTGGACTACTGTCCTTGTCCCAGTATACAATACAGGAGGGGCATCGATTTATTGACCGACGTATGTCTGACTCCGCTATGATAGGTGGCGATATGCCCCCTTTCAGCTTGGTAGTATTGGTCGTTTTTCCAATTGACCTATTATGTCACAGACCAAACAATCGTCAATAAGGTAGCTACGGTTAGCTAGCAGCAAACTGGTACCACGGTGGTCAACTTTACAGCTCTGTTCATTTCATCCGTCCAAAAATGCACGGCTCTGGATGTTGATTTTGCCACGTTATTACCAGCGTCTTCTTCTGTTACGCATTTAATGCTCCGGAGTAATTAGACTCCCAGTCACTTCATTTGGGTGAGTTAGTCCAACATTGCGAAATTTGATTTAGTACTAACATGTTTACCATACCTGCAAACACTGAGCTGTGAAAAAGAGGGAGAAATTCTGGGGTAACGGTTGGAATGGTCAACTCGCAACATATAAAAAAAATACACAAAAAAAATCACGGTTCTTACCTTTCATGAGCTGTGTAGCAACACCTACAACACCTTTGCTGAAGTCATCACAGAATGAAAATGAGATGTTGTTCTTCGCGACCAGCATTGCCATTTGTACCTCTGCCTTCATAACCTTATCAGCCTCCGACACACCTCTCAGCAAGAACGAGCCGATGTTAGCAGTTTTGCTGCAGTTAGCGTGTTTGCTAACGTCGTTTTTCCCGTTGTGTTCCACACTAGAGTCAGTCCAACATAGCTTACAAAATGCGTAATACTTGCTGACGTGGTTAGCGACTAGAAAAGGGAAGGTCTGGCACCGAGCAGGCTGAAATTCCGAGGCATACTTCTTTTTGGGAGCCGTTTCATTCATTTTCAGTTTGTAATGTTCCACCTTGAGCTTGGGCATGGACGTGAGCTTGAACGTGCGCAGTCACACACTGCAAGTCGGGCGGGGCCATTTAGGTTGGATTGCCAGGTACTACGACACACGAAACACCAATTTGACTCATATCACCATGAAATTGGGAGAATAGTGGGAGAAATTACCAATCGGGAGCAGGGCAGGAGAAAGGGTTAAAAATAGGGAGACTCCCACGTAAATCGGGACTGTTGGCAGGTTACATATATTTTAAAAGTCCAGTTTTAGTCAGTCTAACACAATGAATCGATTTTCTCTAATGTCGTGTAAACCTACTGACTCAGAGTCTCCCTCTCTTCCTGTCTCTGGACAGAGCATGTCAAGATTACTCTGTAAACACATCCATTCATTAAATTGCAGGTTGTCACCATGAGATGGCACTTCCTTTACAAAAATACATAAATCAGTAAAGTACACTGAAACCGATTTCAGTGGAAGGCACATTTTCTAAAGTACTGTACTTAGTAATGTTTCCATTTTATGCTCACCCCATACTTCTACTCCACTACATCTCAGAGGCAAAGAGTCTATACTTTTCACTCCACTATATTTATCATTGGAGCAGACTTTTAAGGTTAACAGCGAGCCACTGCTCAAGTAATATAACAATGATAATTAAAAAAAAAAATCAATAATAACAATTTGAAAAATAAGGACAATTTAAAAAAAGAGTGAAACAATTTAGAGGTTAAAACACATTAGGATAAAGCAACATTTAAAGGATTAAGCTTCTGAATGTTTGAAGATTTGTTTAAAAGTGTCTAGTCCCGTTAAAGCTATAGTGCGTAACTTCTACAGGTCTGTAAATGTCCGTTTCACCCAAGCCACTACTAGAGGAGATGACACAATGCTCATTTTTAGTACCGGCTGGCACATAGGAAATGCTTCCTCATAACAAGAAGGGAGGGGGAGGAAGAGCAGAGAGTGTCATAGCAAGAGGTAGAGCGCAGGTAGAAAGAGAAAGCAACATGGCGGAGAAGCGGCCGAGACACGGTTCAGAAGTGGATCCTACCACAAAGGCAAGTGTTACTCTGTGTACAAGGTGTGGCAAGTGTTACTCTGTGTACACGGTGTGGCGAGTGTTACTCTGTGTACATGTAAGTGCCGCCGGCTTATTAGTTGTAATAACCCATTATCCGCTGGAAGGCGACAGAAGTTACGCACTATAGCTTTAATTGTTTTTGGTTGCCTTTAAGTTCTGACCTTAGTAAAGTTTGTGCTGCATCGGATACTGTAAATATTGATCTTCACAGGCTAGAACACTGGGTTGGTCTCTCTAAAACAATTTTGTGTTGTTTCAGATCCTACTAAACTGATTGACAGGCCAACCACTCCTCAGATAAAATAAATTGCAACTTGTGGTGTCCCTCAGAGATCTATCTTAGGCCCAATTTTCTCCGCCATGTAACATGAGATTGACCAGCTGATCGGTGTAACATCATCAGTGATGTGAAGCATGGTGCTGGAGTGTGTGTTCCTCATCAGCTGAATAGAAACAAGAATCTTGAATTTCATTTATGCATGGGCACTTCATTCACCCTATTCAGCTTTGACCCTGCTTCAACATCACTTTCAGTGGCCCATGAACCTGTTCAGTTATCAAATCACAGCAAGCCTAACATCGTCAATGAGCAGTATCATAAGAGGCACCCCATTTGTTTGTTAAAGTATGTGAAAAGAAATTAAATTTGATAGCAAGAATTATTTGTTCATTGAGGGAACACCTTTCACTATGATTCCAGTTTGACTAAAGTTATAGTCACAGAATTTGCTGAAGAACACGTTAAACACATTCATCAGACTGAATTATTTAAAATGCTGTCAGACTGTGGTATTTTGTTTGATTATTATCTGTCATGTGACAGACATCAAAGGTTTTACTTTTTTTCCCACACAGACCTGCAAGTTCTGACAAACTTCCATGACCACATAAAGACAAATAGTATCACGTGTGGCTATTTGCAGCTGCTGAGTGAGGGGTGAATGGATCTGAAGAAAATGATGTTCATTTGAACTGATGGAGCTCCAGCAACCACTGGGAGACAGATGGGACTTGTCTAGCACTTAAAGCAGCACCATCCAGACTCTTTTGATACCACCATGACTCACCAACCTATCTGTAGGTCACACAGATGTCATTAGATGAGAGTGAACTGTCCAAAAACTTCTTCAGGACAGTGCAGCATCACTTGTGATGCATTCTCTTGGTAGAGATGAGTAGCCTGTACAAAAGAAAATGCGGTGGCAATATTCTTATATAATAACAATGTCTTATTGTCTAGCACAGCCTTGTCTTAAATACAGTTTTTGGACATGTTCTAGTAGAGGGAGGAGCTTGATTGATTCTTTTGGTACTTTCTCTGCCTCTTTCCCTCCTATCTGCCCCTTTCCCTAATTCTTCTGCCAAAAGATTCTTATTTATGCAAATAAATAATCTCTAGAATTGATTTGTGTTAATTTCACCTGTCTCCGGCCTTCACCTGCAACCTCTTTGTCTCCGTCTCGGCTTCCCTCCCTCTTTTGTGTTGCCTTCTTTATCTTTGTTAGCAGGTCAGTGCAACGTGAGCTGACTCTGTATGTGTCCTGGAGCATTTTTGGGCAATAAAGAAACAGCTGAGAAGGATTCCTAAAGAAGTACAACAGATGCTTTATACTACAAAATGCTTTCTTTGTTTGTTTTGAAAGAAGTGTTCAATATTATATTGTCAGGTAAGCATGCCTCTATAAGTCTTGAATGTAAGAATGACTCTGACAACATATATTTAGAAAGCATATTAGAGCTGTCATTGAGCTCTCTTCTTTACGTGTGCTCAAGGTCAAAGTACACATTTTTTCAATTATGAAGCAATGTGTACTGACCTACATATTATATAGATAGCTGGAAGCTCTGGCAGAACACAATACTGTATATCCATAATGGACTTGTCATTATGATTTTAAGCATATTTATTGTGGTAATAATTGATTCTATAGCTTTACAGTTTCTGCTGCAAATATCCTTTCCACAATGGTAAACACTATACATGGACAGTGAAATCATACTCCAGGACATGTTAAAGCTAAAATTGCTTATCAGTTACCTCAAACCTTTTGTAGATGATCACAAGGTGCCATTTGCATTGCATTGCATTAGCTATGTCTGAATGTCATATGGCAAACTAATCTAAAAACAGGTTTTAAGTAAATGGAAAAGCAACTTAATAAAGCATATTTAAATCAGCCTGCTAACTAAAAACGCCTAATTTGTGTGCTGTTGATAAACAGTACTCTAATGTTCCACAATGTAACCCATAAAGGGGAAGAACGCTCCTCGGAGCTGCAAAAATGTTAACATTAATTGTGTAATGTGATGAGATAGCTCTAAAAGGATCTTAGAAGGGAGAAAAGAAAATATTAAAGAGGCTATAACAATTATTTTTATATCAAGAGTGGATCGCATTACTCCTAGTATATGAAAGGGGTCAAAGGAGCAATGTTTCACTCCCACCACTCTTCTCTGTGTTGTTTCCAGCAGCATTCGGCAGCTGTCTTTGAAAAACCCACTGTACACTCCCTGCCCAGACAGACAAAGTTAGCAACCAGCTGGTGAACAAAGCGGAGGATTTAGCTTCTAAAGATGCAGATATTTCCCTCAAGAGTTAGTGAAGACCAAAAACAGAGCTTGAAGATAGGAGAGTGAATATTAGACTTACATCCATCAGGTAGACGGACAGCCAGTGTTGCTCCATGTCCTGTGAATGTGAAAAACAGTTAACAAGTTCACCATATAGGCTTAACAGTGTGACAAAGTTGTGTTTACAGCAAGTGGCAACCTGTGGGGCTGAAAAATGTAGCCAATTTTAAGTGTGGAAAAACTTCAGTTCCTTGATTTGCCACTTGAGGCTGACTCCAAATGCAAGTCAGTCCCCACAGACCCTCATGGTAAAATGCCCAACTCTACATGAAAAATAAACATGTTTACAGCACGGTACAAAAGCAGCTCAGGTCTCTAGCTAATTTTAGTATTCATGACAACTGTACAGGGGTGAATTTTTATATAAGCCCTTTAAAGTTTAATTGAGGTATCAACACAGTCTTTGAGTCAGACCCCTCCCCTCATTTATTTTGAACGAGACTGTATGTAAACATTAAATTTCCTCTGAAAACGTAAGTGTATCTTGGAAGAAGACAATGCATTTAACAGGCAGAACTTGACACAGTGTCCCTGAACATCCTCAACAAAGGCACCCAGGGTACTTTGCATATCGTATGTGGACCTGGAAAGTCCATGACCGAATGTCAATATGTGACAAGGTCGGAGTGAGAATGTGTTGTCAAAATGGGAGTCTGCAAACCAGTGGGTGACGTCATGGTGGCTTTGACCATTATTTCTATATAGTCAATTGCTTACAGGTTGTTTCCATCATTAAGCAGCCAATAAATCAGTTAAGGCAGGTTGAAATGCATAAAGAGTCTATTTGTGAAGTTTTAATTTGTGGAAGAATTCCAAAGTTACAGAATTTAATAATATCGAATTCTGCACAGTTTCCTAAAAGTATGTGAATTTCATTCATACTCACTACAATAAAACATTTATCATAAAGCTTAGTATGTAGGCCTACTAATGTAGTATGGAATTGGGACACAATACCCATGTGTGTGGTACACAGCACAGCAAGAGCAAAGAGTTTTTATGGCTAAAGCTGAAAGGGAAGATCAGGCTGATTTTTTGCTGACATTGTTTCGTACAGTACAGTACAGGTACAGTAGGAAGCCAGTTATCAGTGTTAAAGGCGCTGTATGTAAGAATGTGGCCAAAACGGTTACTGCACTCAAATTCATAAAAAAAAAACTGCTGCGAGTTGTGTCTGCCCCCCCTCCCCTACAGATGTGAGGTTGCTGGACAGCGGCACGCTGGAGACTGATTTGTTTGCCCACGGGCGGCTACCATGGTAGGGCCGCGTCGCCGTGTCCTTGATCTTCGGTTTTCCAGCAGACCGTTCGAGCAAGTCTGGCTTCTCTGCTGCTAATGCTGCTGCCGGGATACAACTGAGGAGAAGCTGGCTGCTAATGCTATGTACTGGGACACTGCTAACTCTGCTGCCGGGATACAACTGAGGAGAAGCTGGCTGCTAATGCTATGTACCGGGACACTGCTAATGCTGCTGCCGGGATACAGCTGAGGAGGAGCCGGCTGCTAATGCTATGTACTGGGACACTGCTAACGCTGCTGCCGGAATACAGCTGAGGAGGAGCCGGCTGCTAATGCTATGTACCGGGACACTGCTAATGCTGCTTGCCATGCTGCTGTAGCTCAGTCCTAACCGTAACTGATGCTGAGACTCTACTGACTGCGTGACTGGTAGACGGCGGTGGGTGGCACAACAGGCCAAAAAACAAATTCAAAACATAAACATGATTTGCGGACCGTAAAAATGTTTTTTAAATGCGAATATTTTGGCTGTACTATTGTTGTCCGTGAGATCAGTATGTTATATGAACATCATTCCTTAGTCTCTGTGACATATTAGGAGGATTTTACGACTATTTGCTTTAGATTTCTTACATATAGCTCCTTTAATAGCCCACCATGAAATAAGTACAAGAATTTCATGTACTCTGACAAGTGAGAGAAATGTTGAGGAACTGAGGTATCAACAGTTTGGTAAAGTTCAGTTAAAGTAGTTTGAGTGAGGTTTGCTTAGCAAACAGACTGAGTCTGGGAATTTACTGCAGAATAATTCCCCCTGGGATTTCTGACCATTTTCTGAAGCACTCTGGGAAAGTAAACATCTGTCATGCAGTAACAACAGCGGGGTGAACCTTTTCCAAATCAGAACTAATCAGAATCTAGCCATGCAGCAGCATGGCACAGGAAAGACTAAATGAACTGACCATTCATGCTATTAAGAGGAACAGAGCCTGGAATGTAGATGCTGTAGGAAGGACACTGTGGAGTATTTAGCCCAGTGCCAAGCTCAGTGGATGCAGGTTTAAAAGAATGTGGTGTCCATTTAACTGATGAGTTGTTGGAAGGTGAGTGGGTGCTTTTTCAAGGAGATTTGTGGTTTCTAATTGGTCGCTATGCCAACCAGTTCTGTGCTGTGTCACTGCCAACTGTGTTTTTGATAAGTTTGTCTGGGAAGTAACCACAATTTAAGTAATATCTCAACAAGAATACTAATTGGTCAAAGTGGCCAACTAATTTGTTTGTTATTATTGTTTGCAGTGTCCTCTGAAGCACAATATGAAAACAAATGATGAGAATCTATTTGCTTTCTTAAATGAAAAAAAAAGAATGATACAGATGATCATGTCTGTCTGTTATGTATGGAGCTACAGGCAGGATAGCTTCGCATAAAGACTTAGCTTAGCCCCGGGGGAAACAGCTGGCCAGTATCAAAGGCAATAAACAACAAACAAAGTGTAAAGTGTGAAAATGACAATTATTGGTTTTACAGTGTGCCAGAATATATGTTGATGAGGCAAAGTGACTTCCTGCAGCCTTGCCGTCATCACAACACATTCTCACTCTGACCTTGTCACATAGGCCTATCGATGTTTGGTCATGGACTCCTCATGTCAAGATATGATGTGCAAGGTACCCCAGGTAGCTTGGTTGTTGATGTTCTGGGACACAGTGTGCTGCCTGTTACATTGTCTATTTTCAAATTACAGGTTTTCACAGGAAATGTAATGTACAACACCAAAATGTATTGTACAAAAAAACTGACGTTTCTTTTACCTTCAACAACAATCACATGTGGTTACATTTTGCAAATACATGGACATGGCTGGGTCCAGGCAACAAAAGCAAGTGTTTGGGTTTAGGAAAGAAAATAACAGGATTTGGCTTTACAATCTTAGGAGAAGCGAACACCTGCCTCCCGGGTGAAAGTCAGTGGTTGGCTGCCCTACTTGGACTTCCACACCCTTGTTGTCCCACTGTGTTCACATGATGCCACCGGGCACCATTAAATGATAACGGTGACCAGCCGTGTATCATACTAACAGCTTTTAAGGACAGCTTTTTCGTCAGTGTCTGACACTGGATGTCACTGACCAAGCACCGGATTTTGACGGCTTCAGATTGAGACTGGCTTGGTCATCATGACATGGCCAGGCAGCCAGTGGAGACTCCTACAGCTTCATGTGCAGCAAACGAATACAGGAGTGGTTTAGATCTCTATATGTTACTCTCTGCAACAAAGCAGAGATGCACAGTTTTCCAAATTGTCAGGCTTTTCGTTTAAAGTGACGCCTGCAGTGTTACGTAATCCTGAGGTCAAATCTGGTAGAGGGAGCTTTATATATCTTTGTTAAGCTAAGATAAGGTTGTTTATTCTTTTTGTTCATGTTATGTTTATTCTGAATACAGTTGTCCCTAATCAAGGTATAAGAAAGTGATTAAGTTCATACATAATGCAAAGATTTTGCTCCAGGACCCTCCAGAGGGTTTATACAGCCCTGCATAACAGCTGATCATTGTCTCTTAAATCTAACACACTGTCAGTGAGAAATATTGGGTTGAGGGTGACCCTCAGAAGTCCTGCACTACGGTCCATCATAAGTAGCAACAGTCACTCCCTTCTCAGTGCCATGGACAGCTTTATTGTGCTCTAGTTCAAAGTGATGTCTCAGGCCTATAAATAATTTAAGTGATCTGTAGAAAACGGGGATCTTGATAGGTATTGACTTGGATCGATATGTGTCCAGAGCTCTTAATTTATTGAGGTCTGAGTGAACCTTTAAAAGGTGATTTTTATTACCTGTGTTAAAGGTACTTATTGACAACAAATTCCATGAGAAGACAAAAATCGACAACTCATTAGTCTGTCCCTCAATAATAACTTCCTTACCCTGTGCGTTGCACTCGGCCGCAAGTTAATTAATATGTACTGAAGATATAAAACTGTTAAATCAGCTAAAAATTCTATACCTTTAGAAATAGTGCATTTGTTTGGAAAAAAATGGACACACCAATATGTCAGTTATAAGGTAGAAGAAAATCACTGTCTCTTCTACACTCTACTGAAATTGTCAGACTGAAGATCACCTTGTTAAAGCTCGGGTAGGCAGTTTCATTCAGATTCCATTATATACTGGGAGCATATTGTATTTCAAGTGGACTGAGAGACTTCTGCACCTCCTCTTGGCTCTGTTTTTAGGCTTTAGAAAATCTAACCTGTGATGGGAGACTGGCCAATTACAGGTCATTTCAGAGAGAGGGTGTTCTTATTGGCTGTTCGGCAAATTCAGATGTGTGTGTATGTCCCTTCGGTGAAAGGTTGATTCAATGGTGGAGAATCCTGCAGTGGAATTTGTTATTCCAGCACTGGCAACAACAGCCTCACTACAAAGCAACCCAAAAAAGGAGGACGGACGTATCAAAAAAAGAGTCTAAAAGCAAGTCTGACTATAAAAGAAATAATACATGTGTCAATATTAGTGAAGCATTTCAGATAGCAGTAGTTCAGCCTTCTGCTAACTGGAGCCAAAGTCTCACGACTTATATTCATGCTTATGTAGCTAATGTTAGCTAGAGCCTCGAATCACAGTGAGTCCTCCACCTTACTCCCAGAGACCACCTCACTGGGAGGAGAGTGGACAGAAGCTCTAAAGATGGACCCCCACCCAACGGCTGCAGCAAGCTGAATCCAAGTGCAAACACCAGCTCTGTAGGGACCCGCCGGTCCTGACTCCCTGCTGGATCAGCAAACTTTCTGTTGCTGCCATTACACAGGTTAGACCCAGCGCTGCTGTTGGCCACCAGCCCACTCTGACACCTGGTGCTGGGAGGTTTGTGCTGGTTGAATTCACTGCTAAAGCCACTGAATAAATGTGCGTCTCCATAGCTAAAGGGGTAAAAAGGGGCTAAGTAAATGCACTGTGGGCAAGATTAAAGTGTTGGGTGCATAAAAGAATGCTTGTGGTCATCTGGGACAACTGTGGTCATCTCTTTTTTGTCGTTTTTTCAGATTACTACCCTAGCTTTAATCAGAAATTACTTGTGTTTTAAACCTTCATGTTTATGGCTGCAGTTAATACCCATTTTCATAGTTGATTGATATGGCAATTGGATTTTTCATTCATTGACATTACATAGTATATATATATGTTATGATTGTTTGGTGCATAACATGTCAGACATGCAGTCTGACATTTAAGATTTCATTGGAAGAACATTTAAATATTCAGATTTGTGTCATAATAATTAAAAAATATATGGTTTTAAGGGAACAGGGGTAATGCTCTGTCACACTTGGCTCTGGGGAGACACAATTGAAGTAAAGTTCCAATCTAGATGGTGGTACATCAGAGAAATGGGCTTTAGAGACACACAGGGGACACATTTGGAAGAAAGGAAGATCCTAGGGCAGTTGGCAAGTCCATAAGCCAGATCTGTTGTCAACTCCTTCCACCTCCGTCTGTCAGCCTCCATTTAGTTATGAAGCCAAGAAATGAAGCACGGATCAAAGCACAGTGACATTCCAAAAGAAACACCAAATTTGTTGGCAAATGCTCATCAAAACTATCTTCAAATCAAACCTCGCCAGAGTTCCACTAGCCAGCCCCTTACCGTTCATCTCATGGAGCCAAAGCTCGCCAAACATCTTTGCAACCAGCTTTCTTTCCAAAGACACACAGAGCTGGCTGGAGTTACTGTAAGCTGTTTAAACTTGACTGCTGATGATCTGCAGCTGTCACCTCCACACCTGCCAGGCCAGAGAGGAGAGACTGACCCTCCTGCAGTCTGCTCCCCCAGCCCGATGGAGGACTTGGACTGCAAAACATTTGTTAGGCCTCAAATGCACATTATGCATTTTGGTGAGTAACACTTCATTATTTAAAGCTGTAATCCTTAAAGGGACAGTTCACCCGAAACTCAAAAATACACATTTTTCCTCGTACCTGTAGTGCTAATTATCAATCTAGATCGTTTTGGTGCGAGTTGCCGAGTGTTGTTAGAGATATCAGCCATAGAGATGTCTGTCTTCTCTCAAATATGGAACTAGATGGCACTCATTAATTGCGTCCTCCTCAGCTGAGCTGCAGTGTTAGGTATCTCAGTGGTGCTAGGTGAGTGAGCAGAAGATGTACTTATTTCTGCGCAGTGATCTCGCAGGACTCTAATACCCGATGTCGTCCTTTTTTCTGACACCGTTTTCAGTTGATTTGCCACATCTTTTGAAACATCTCCACTCAAACACTATATGAATGCGATCATTTTTGCACCAGTGTCTAATCTTGGACTGTCTCGACTCCCTGCCAGATCAGCAAACTTTCTGTTGTTAGCATGAGCTAACACTGCAGCAGAGCTAAGATCCGACACTAAGCTGTTAAACGGTCCCTAGTCTGAGTGGGCTGAAGTTTGCTCCAGAGATCAGCCTCTCATTGGGTGGAACGAGCCACCCGCTGAAGTCCTGCCCTACCACCTCCGGTTGTGTGGCAGTTTTCAACACGTCCTTTACTAACTTTTGCGGTGTTTGATCTTGCAGGGATGTAGCCATTTTTCTGCCATGGTTCGCGTCCTGTAGGTGATATTTTTGTGGGCGTGTTACACCAAAACCTGTTTCCCCCGGCAATATTTTTGCAAGCGCACCGTTGCTGTGGCACCGCCCAGAACAATTGTGATTGATTGAAAGAAATACAAGCAGCCGGGGTGTTTTTTTCTCCAATCTCAAAGTGAGAGTCGGCCCAGCCAGACCTTTCTTTTCTTGAGAAAGGTCTGGTGAGCGAGACTAAATGGTCCCAATAAAATCACACCTATACCAAAACCTGTCAATAACTGTTAGGTAATGATAGCTGTGTGATGCTAACAGTTAGCCCTGTCACTTTGTGTGTTCCCTCTGACACTTGCAAGGGCACCATCACTGCATTCTGGGCTTAGTGCCACTCAGGAGGATTGTGATTGGTTTAGAGAGACAAAAACAAGCCAGAGCATTTCTATCGCAGAATGGTAATGTGATGATTCCAGATGATTCCAAGGCCTATCTCCACAACACTGTGGTGATAGGCCTTCCTATACAGAAGACTACTCTTTTAGTTTGTCAGATATACAATAGAAGAAGAGTTGCCGTTACTGTTGGCACCAAACCAACTCAGGCTGTTTTAATGAAGAAATCAGTCAAAAGAAATTGCACCTCTGATTTCTGACTTCCTGCTGCACATAGTGTGAGTCGTTTTCAACACAACAGCAGAGAGTTGGTTAACTTGCTGAGAACTTGGAGGTCCTGTCACTTCATCTCTTCATCTAACAAATTATGGTGGCAGCATGTCACTGCTCCAACAGTCCAGTCCAAAAAAATTACAATTAATGACAAAAATGCAGAAGATAACCATTGTCTTGTATTAAAGATGGATTTTCCATGAACACTGCTTCCAGCACTACATGCAGTGACAAATACCATGTGTTTCATGTGACTGCTTCACAATAAAAGCTTTTTGCTTATTTTGTGTGTCTTTTTGATTGTATTGCCACTTTATTAGTTATGTCTGTCTTTTTGTCGTCATTGTGTGTCTATTTGAAGTAATTTTGTGTTTTTTTTGTCATTTTATGTGTCTTTGTAATTATTATGTGTTTATATCTGGCTGTTTAGTAGGTAACTTCAGTCTCTTTGAGGTCATTTTGTGTCTTTTTTTGGACGTGTTGTGTCTCCTTGTTGTCATTTTATGTCTTGCTGTGGTTGTTTGGCCCTTTCGTAGTTATTTTGTGTCTCGTTACAGTTCCTTTGCATCTCTTTGTAGTTTATTTGTGCCTCTTCCTGGTTGGATTTTTTTAAGTTGAGTGACAATTTGCAGGTGAAGGCGAAGGGGGCCCTGACACTTTGGGCCCCGTTGCATGTAAAGGCAATCTGGATCCAGCACAGAAATGGGGGCCCTGCCATTTACAATGAAAAGTAATTACAGGATGTAAATGCAATGAATGGCTACTGCAGGAAAAATGCAGACCATAAATATAATCTAAAACAGGATTTGACTTCAATAAAAACTTTATATTTTTCCTATATTTATTCGCTCTTTGGTGTCCAGGCAACACTGACAGTTGTGCAAAAATAAATACTAAGTTGTTGTTACGTACAAGTAAAAATACCCCAATCATTTGTGATTGTCAAAACACATTTTGAAGCCAGACTCTTTCTATTTAAAAGGCTTGAAATTCCAACACTTGTCTTCTTACTGCACTGTTGCACCATCATGCTACCCAGGTTACAAGACAGAGTAATTTCCAGCCACTAGGTTTCTCATTTTCTACTATTTGCTCCTGAGCGTAAGGTCAGCGTGCATCATGCAGTGAACCTTTGGAACAGAGGAGATGATTTGTTGTCGACACTCTGGGTTATTACCAACAGGCCAAGTTGTGTGATGAAGGGGAGGAGGGAGCGTCGGGAGAGAACGAGAGTACAGGAGGGAGAGCCGGCGCGAGAGAGGGAGAGCAGGGTAATAAAAAGGAGGAAACAGAGTGTATGAAATTGGACTCAAAGCTTTACAAGCCCCCTGAGAGAGAAAAAGGAAGAGACAGCAAGATAGAGAGAAAAGGAGGTCTTATAGAGTCAGATTAGGTATACTGAAAGGAACCCTTGTTAAAGAAGAATAAAACCCCTTGCCTTAGCTGGTTACACATCTTCAGAACTTATGTAACAAGTTAGGAATAAGGGTTGTGTGCGCCACAAGGTCCTCATAGGATAAAATATTCACATCACTGCACATTCAAACAGGCACAACTAGTCTCACTACTTACTACAGCTTCCATGAAGAATGTGAACTTAAAGTGAACCACAGAAGGCCTTTATCTCAGACTTCATTTGCTATTAATGTCTGTAGATAATTGTTAGGGGAAGTGTTTTATGGGGGGAAGCTCTAGTTTAGAAGGGACATTTTTATTTCTTGGGTTTTGAACATTACTTATCCTTAAAAAGAGTTGTGTAATGAAGAATGCCTTTTATTTGACATAATGGAGACAAATTCATGCAGATTATCTAAAGAGCGCTTTTACTCACCCATTTGGTAGAAGCTCATAATTTAAAAAAAGAAAAAGTGGTTTCAGTTTGTAAAAATAACAACTATTTCTAGTTTTAAAAGAACCTGTGCTTTTGACTGGGATAACCCTTTACAGTATCATACAAATAAATAGTATTAATAAATAGTATTAATGCATGAATCCAAGTTCTGTTGTGAGCAGCATTCTGATTTCATAAACAGTCTTCAGATTTATGCTGATGCTGAAGTGGGCACAGCTGAGGGTTTCACAGTGCTCATCAGCACCTAATCAGATTTCCATGACCCTGTTTCACCACTACAGCTCCGTTCAGTGTAGCCTTATGTGCAAAACAGACAAAAGCTGCCCAGTCCTAATCAATGCAGCTGCCCTCATTTTGGATTCATTTTAGTGTAAACTCACAGCAACTGCAGATTCACATCCCAAATCATACAGAATTCCTATAAGAGACATGTTAAAAACAAACAAACAAACAAACAAAAACGACTTGTTGTCCTATAGTCACCTGAACTCACAGACATCCATGACATGACCACGATCTTTTAACACCACAAAGTGTGGTGGTAGTACTTAATGTGTTCAAATTATGTGCCTGCAACACGGAAACAAACTTTGTCGTGGTGGACAATGTCACACAGTGAATAGTGGTTAAGGTTACAACCACATGGTTAGAATAAAGAGTAAGAAAGCCCACACAGGGAGGAGGTCCAGGTGGTGCACGGGTAAAAAAAACACACAGGACATTTACCCATGAGACTTCAGTTCACATACTGTATAAAATTAGAGAAAAACATTGACTTCTTTTAACTTTCTGTATGTAAGTTCTTTAGGTACATCACATTATATACTTTGGTTACTATACGATGTACTTACCAGAGGTGGGCCCAAGTCATTGTTTTGCAAGTCACAAGTACATCTCAATTCTTTGCACTCAAGTCCCAAGTAAGGATAGGCAAATCCCAACTCAAGTCCCCAGTAGAGAATAACGAGTCCAAAGTCAAGTCCCAAGTCCTAAACTTTGAGTTATAAGTCCTAAACGAGACATAATGTGCTCTTCATCAAACAAAATGCCATTTTAACAGAGCAATGATATCTTATATTTTCTTTTAAGTCATGTATCCACCTTGAAATTTGTATTTTTTTGTCAAAACAAGTTTAGAAAAATAAGTGCGACTGAACTTTATCATATAAAAGTAGTGCTGACATTGCACTTCCATAACATATAGCACTATCGAGCATAAAAGAATACATTTTGTGTGTTGCTGGCCTATCTTGTATTTAACTCATCTCATAATGGAAAAAAATGTATGACGTAATCTTCCCAAAGTGGCTTGGGGGAAGGTATTAGATATTTTTGAGTCAAAATATATTGTCCAAGCAAAGTCACAAGTCACAGGTGTTAAAGTCCATGTCAGTGTGCAGGTCTTTTTTGATTTGGCAAGTTGAGTCTAAAGTCTTCATTTAAATCTGACTTGAGCCCAAGTCATGTGAGTGGAGTCCACACCTCTGGTACTAACCTCCTGGATGTAACAAACATAGTTATTAAAACCAAAAACACAATCTTTTTCTAAACCTAAGCATATACTTTTAGAAAACCAAACCATACCATAACCACAAAATTTAACACATTACATGGCACCGCCATGTAATGTTCCAGTGATTTATCAGTTACAAATATAGCACAATGTCATGACAGTAATGTCTCACACACTGATGTCACTGATATATGTAGGGGAAATACCTTTTTGAGAATATTTGCACTCATAATAAGGTTTGGGGCACCACCCTCCTAATGAGGGAAGCAACTAATCAAATTAATAACTCAATAAACCAATTATTAATTCATCAGCACGCTTATCAATAATGAATCAATCTCAGTATCTGGGTAATAAATTCTCCATACAGTGATCTTAATTCCTGCTCAAAAGAAACATCCACAGACAATGACTTGGCGATAAATGAAAATGTATTTAAGCTAAATGGGTAACAACTGAATAAATGAATGAGGATAATATGAAATAACACAAAATCAACAGTATGTATAAATGGATTAAACAAGAAGTAACATTTTATTTAATTTGGTGATAGTGAGAGAGTATGTTAAGATAAACTGGGAACGCAGGGATGCGCAAAATATTTATCTAAGGAAAAGATAATTAAATCTCCTATTTGACATCAGTTCTGACCGCTGCTCAGCAGGTCACCTGTGAGGGGAATTTGTTGCCTCCCTTCTTAGCAGCGAACCATGCAGATGTTTCTCCTGGGGCCCCGAACTGTCACTTTGCAACTCCCAGACTTTCCAGCAGAATGAAACCAGCTGTCGCACTGTGGAGGGGGGAGCGGTTGAGCCTGTGACGTCCTGTGGGTCCCCTGGCGTTGGTTGCCTTAAGGTGCAGAAAGCCTTTGGGTTTGGCACAAGAACCACTGTGGCAAGTGGCTGGCAGGCTCTGGGTCTGATGAATATTTGGTTGAAGAGGCAGGTCAAAAAGGCACTTGTCTACTTTGTAATAATTAAATAATAATTCGCGTCGGACGGTTCATGCCTCCACATTGTCCATTAATTCCTGATAATGGACACCTTGTTGGGCATTAACCCTATAATATGGGGCTACTCATAGGAACCCACTTTAACTCTGCCACAAGATGGCAGTATGGCTCCATGTTAAATGAGGGATTAAAATCTTATTTTCGTAATTCCCTTACTTTTTGCCTTACGGAAATAAGAAAAACATCATTCAACTAACAAACAAGGATTATGCACATTTACAACGTTATAACATGGATAAAATGTATAATTTCACTTCCAACAGACATTTCAATTTTGTCACACAGAAACATTTGGTAAGAGAGGGGAGGGCATGACTTTCCCGGGGCAATGCGAATGGACAGGATGTGGTTGAGAAAAGAAGCATTGTCTCACGACAACTAGTGGGTCGTTCATGACCACGTTTTGCCCGAAGGCTGGATACTTTAAGATGACATCTGAAACTTGAGGGACCCCAAGTGACTTTTTACCTCCTTTTGGCCTAAGTATGGCTGTAAGAAGCGTTTGTCCAGTCTGGGGTAATACAGGGGTTGAGTCCTAAACATTTGACCCCCCGTGGTCTCGTGGGTCTTATTCATTGATAATACTGGTTCAAAGGAAGTCCAGAAAGGCTGTTCCTCTACATATAAAACAATGTTGTTGTTTTTTGTATGGAGAGAGTACACAAAACAACTGTATAAACTGCCGGCTACAGCTACAGATCCAAAGGCCAAACAAACAATATGCTGCACACACTTTGCTAGTCATTCTGTGTTGTTACCTAAAATGCTCCAGCGAGACCAGATGCAATGACACAGGCTCAACTACATTTCAAACATTCATTATATTACCAACCTGCATAAAACAACAGGATTCTGCCTGCAAAGCATCTCCATCAATTATGCATGACACCTTGAGGAAAAAGGATTTAAACATTTAACAATAGATATGGGAGAATCAACTTAAAAGAGGAAAAGCAGGCTGCTGTTTTTTTCCTCCTCAATGCATTATTTAAGCATGTTACAGAAGTGTAATTCTGCATTCTTGTCACCTCCAGTGAAAGACAATAGGAGGGGGATGACTGTGCAATGCAACTTTTTTTTGAAAACTTTTTTCATACAGCTAAATACAGATGGATGCCTCACATCATATTATAAGAATGTTGGGCTCTAATTGTCAAATACTACTACCACTGATACAGACATGCTGGCTCTCTAAATAGTAGTCTTCAGCAGTACTGGACCTAGCACATTGCCAAGCAAGCGAGTATAATCACTTGAAAATAAGAATTGTTGTGTTTTCATACCTTATGGAATGGAAAAAGACAGAGCCATTTGCATTTCAACATCAGCCACCTTAGTTAGCAGTCCCTTCGAACATGTAGAGTCGGATTATTATTAATTTTTTGACATGACAATGCTTTATTTAGTGTTTTTAAATGGTAAATGGACTGCACTTAGGCTATATAACACCTTTCTTGTCATCTGACGCCTCAAAGCGTTCCTTACACTCTGAGCCGCATTCACCCATTCACACATTCACACACAGTCACACACTGATGGCTGAGGCTACCATATAAGGTGCCTCCTGC
This sequence comes from Epinephelus fuscoguttatus, assembly GCF_011397635.1. Taxonomy (NCBI): domain Eukaryota; kingdom Metazoa; phylum Chordata; class Actinopteri; order Perciformes; family Serranidae; genus Epinephelus; species Epinephelus fuscoguttatus. The sequence continues at coordinate 35,568,802 of NC_064760.1, read as the reverse complement.
TACTCAGTTTTTAACACACTCACACACCAATGGAACAGCCATCGGGAGCAATTTGGAGTTCAGTATCTTGCTCAAGGATACTTTGACATGCAGACTGGAGGAAATGTGTTTCCCTGGTCTGTTTGTTTTGGAGAGGAGGAGACGTCGGATTATTCGGCTTGTGGTAAAAACCTCCTGAACAATGAACACTGAAGGAATCATAATTTGGAGAAGTTTCAGCTGGTCACAATCTACAATCCTCATCTAAAGAAAGTAAAGCTGAGGCTGATGGAAATGTCATTAGTTTTGCAGGCAAAGTATCAGGCAAATTGGAATTTTGGCCTATTGGCAGCAGTAGAAGTCCAAGAATAACTGAAGGATAATCACCCTGAGGGTAACATGAATGTTTGTACCATTTTTTATGGCAATTAACCCAACAGTCATCAGGAAATTTCACTCAAAATCATACATTTTGGTAGGAGACCTCCTCTGAGAATCATGAGTGTCTGTACAAAACTTTCTGCCAATAGATGTCGAGATATTTCAAAGGACAGATGAAACCTTGACCTAGGGGTGGTGCAAGAGACAGTGTCACTGAATCATCAGAGTCATTGGGATTGATCCCATGGTCACCATGAATGTATGAACTAAATTGCAGTAGATATACAGTACTACTACAGTAGATATTTCAGTTAAAGCCATGAATGTCAACGTCATGGTGGTACTAAAGGAAAATTCAGGGGATCATTAAAGTCATTAGGCATGTTCAGCTTTTTAGCCATGCTGTTGATGTAGCTCTAGTAATGGCAATGCAGGTCTATCAGTCAGTCAGTCAACCTACTGTACATGGTCCAGACTAAGCTCAACAAATATTGGACATTTACGGTCCCTAGAGGATGAATCCTGTCATATCAATGAACTAAATATTTTTGCAGTTCTGTATTTTATGTGCTGACAATGACAACTTGTACATTCCAAATGTTAAAAGGCAAAAATAGAGACAATGTTAAGAATTTGCCAGACCAAATATGTCATTATGTAGATCGTGTTTTATGTTATCTGTCCTCCATTTCAATGAAGACTCATGGAAATCACCTTATTTGATTCTTCATATGCAACTGACATTTGAATTTGATCCCTCAAAGGCAACAGTGAATGTGAAGGATACATTAATGGAAGTGTACATAATTTGTAGAGACTAGGACCCTGCAGTATTTATTAAGAATATCCACCCCTTGTATGGCTGCAAAATCATAAACATTCAATCAATCAATCAATTTTATTTATAAAGCCCAATATCACAAATCACAATTTGCCTCACAGGGATTTACAGCATACGACATCCCTCTGTCCTTTGGACCCTCACAATGGATAAGGAAAAACTCCCCAGAAAAAACCCTTTAGTGTGAATAAAGCTGCCTTGAAGAGGCATTTTTATGACTTTGTTAAGCAATGACAGCAAATGCCAGAGAGCGACATGGAAGAACTATAATGGATTGCAATCAGTCCTGAGATCCAGTAAAAGAAGACATATATGGGCTAGGTGTAAATTAGTGTCTTAAATCTCTTTCAGATTTGAGTCAGATATGTAACACTTGAAATGACAAGTGTAAATGAGGCAAAAAGACTGTAGCCAGGCTCACAAGAAGGCATATTAAAGTTTTGTAGTACGAGATGTAGGCAGAAGTAGTTTGTAAACCCTGCTGCATAAAACTGTAATGAATGCACAGGATTTAACTTTCTAGTGCTTTTTAATCTAACCAGCATATTGTGTAGCACTTCCTTTACACTGAGAACACATTCATCAAATTCCATTGAAATGACGGTGATAATGTACAAAACTTTTTAATAAAAGTCTAGTTTAAACAGAAATCCTTTCTAGGCTGCTCCAACAACCGCCTGGGAAATTTCCATTATTTGTAAATCCCCATGTTTCCTATGGCTTGCAAACAAAAACTCAAGTGATCTGGTTACACTGGGCCAGTGGTGATGGTGATGGTAAGCTCTAGCTAGCTTGTTGCACTGTGTGTTTCCATTCGTTTGTGTTGTGTGTTTTTTGGTGTTGTTTTTTAACCATGCATTCTTTCTGATAGCAGTGCAAGAATAATAGACCTTGATGATTTCAACTGTAGCCATAATCATGCTGGGTATAATTGGCTACTCCACAAAGAACTTTCACATTAACACTGTGGAGGTCAGACCAAGGCAGTACATTCATGTTATTTTCCCCCAGAGCCTCTGTTTATAATCCATGTCAGACATGTTTAGAGACTGAGTAACACACCACCTTCACACAGGCTATCTTCATCAGTCTGAGGGGGTGACTGCTGACTGTGAACAACCCGAAGATCTCCACTTTCACTGTCGCTGACAGTGTATTCAGTTCCACTTTGACACCACAATAATGGCGGCAGTGCTTGAGAGCAAATCAGCCTCCAGATTTGCCTTTAGTTTTAAAAATGTTGGCATTGTATGTTTCTGAAAACTGCAAATGTTACATTTATACGTATTATATCAGCATTTTTAAGTTACTTAGTGTATGAGCTGACTTTGTCATTGGGAGGTGGAGGGTACAGTGGATGGCGTGACACCACAAAACTGGTTGTTTTTTAGTAGTCATTACTACGCTTCCAGAGACTTTTTGCCACCAAATGTGGGTATTTTTTAAAGCCTGTTGTTGTTTTCCACTGGGGATAGTGCCACAAAATGCGTTTTTTCATCAAGACAGCATTTCATTTCCTACTTGGGTAGTGTCACAAACAAAAAAAAGAAGTTTTTTACTGAGACATTGGCAGCTTCTCCACCCATGACTCTGCCACCACCAAAACAGATCATTTTTGTAACCATTATCAAGTGGTTTTGGAGTCTAAACCTAACCACGTTATACACAATATTGTTGAAATGTAAAGAAATGTAGAGTTTCAACATATCTGTCACTTAGTTACACACAAATGTAACATATCTGTTTGCAAAAATAAACGTACAATGCCAACATTTACTGGCAATTTGGTTGCTAAACCTGTACCATGTCAAGAAATTTGCCAGAAAAACAATCAACCCCTTATGTGATGCTGCTTTATTACCAGAGATCATGAGTCTCATGATATTTAGTTTTGGTAGGAATGGATTTGAAGACCATAATCATGATATGTAGTAGGGAATTGTAAAGAAACATTAACACTGTGGAATTCTGAGCCAACATGCAATTCAATTTGTACTTCTTAAAGGGTTAAAAATCCATTATCTTAACTGCATATGTATACAACTTAAGTGTGACCCCTTTTTTATTCAAAATATAGGAGTAAACAATGTCCCATGTGGAAAATTGCCTGTCTGAGGTAAGTTGCAATCATCATGATGAACCATCTGCCACATAAACATCACTGTAGGTGAAATACATGGAGGCTTTATTAGCTGCATTAGCAATGTTTCAAATGACCTTTTAAGTTAATTGAACACTAACACTTTATTATTGCTACTTAATTACAGGCAATTATAAGGTCAGGGAAATTATCCTCCCAAGGATTTACATGTTTAAAACCTTGTTACAGTGAGTGATGCATACATATGACCCATACCAACATGAGATATGCAGGAAGGTTAATGAAGAGCCATTCGTTTTATTAATAATTGATATTTGAACCGAAGCCCAAACGGAGGAGTAATTGTCATTCCACTTTGAGCGAATGAGCTGATTTCGGAGGTGTGTTACTGGGGCACAGCATGAAGCAGGTTGCTCATACCCAGTTGTACTGATATGAGGGCCACGCGCCAAGAAGGGTAATGAAGATACGGCGCCATCTGTCATATATGTTGTTGGCCTGGAGTTTTACAGTACAGGAGCTGGCTCAGGGCCCGGCATGGGAAAACACTGACACATTCCAGAATGGAGAATGAAAGTCAAACACAATAATCACATTAGCGTTGCTTTTTGAAAATTAGCCAGAGGAAACTTATTACTCGTTGGATTCTACATGAAAATGTGCATTTACAATGTATGGACACAAGCTGTATTTTTCACAACTTGAAATGACTTATTTCATGCTAAAAGGTAATAAACACACTGTATATGGGACTCTGTTGCACACTGACAGCCAGGAGTGCTATAATACTTGGCACAGGGCCCTTAAACTGGAGATAGTGGAGCACACCCACAGGAAGACGTGCAATATGGAGCGTCAGAGAGATTAATCCAATAATGGAATATATGAGAATTAATCAAGACACCATAACCCAGTTCCTCCATAGGGGCTAATTACAGAAAGCTAGTCTGCCTCATGGCACCAGTCCAGATGAGTATTTCCTTAGGACTTCTCTTCTGTGTCAGTTGTCTTGACTCCTTAATCTATAGGGCCCACGCATACTCATAGTTAATGCTGTCCTGAGAATAAAAGCATGCACAGAGTTCAGAGTCAAATCCACAAGATACTATCTCTTCAGCACATACTATATTTGACCCGTGTTCCTCGGCTAGATCAGTGCGCATGGACCCAGCTGGCTTATGAGACACAAGGCAGGATGTTCTGTATGTATGTGATGGATATAACTGGCAGGATGGATGGATGAGTAGAGGCATTGATGTGTGTGATTCATAGAGACAAGCTACAAAGACAGTAGATCAGAAGCGAGATAATTTCTCGTTTCATGGACTGGCAGGGTTGTCTGTCAAGCACCTTTGCAATGAAAAAGATGGATAGATGACAGATAGAAGGAGACATGCATTCATATTTAATGAAATATTGTAATAGATTGTGTCTAATGCTCATGTTAATTATGTTTCCCTCTGCATTCACTGCTTCAGACATAGATGTTTCCACTCATACAGATTTTTTTCTGGTTTGTTCATTACCCTTTTCCCATCTAGAAATAAGAGTAAATCCAAGTGTTATTAGATTTTCTAATGTCCAACATTTCCCCATTCTTTATTTGTTCAACCATGTGTTAACAATGCTCTCATATACCTAAATGAAAGAATACGTCTGTTTTCACTGACTTCCAAAACCACATATATGACCATCCTCAAAACTGTATATCTTTACTATATAATGACGAAAACTCTGTCTGTGTGTGTCTGTTCCACGTTTTTCTCCTCACTGACTTGGTCAACCCATGTGAAATTTGGCACAGTGGTAGAGGGTCATGGGAGGATGCGAATGAAGCAATATTACATCAGTTGGCCAAAGGGGGGCGCTATAGCAACCAACTGAAATTGCAAACTTTGAATGGGCATATCTCATGCCCCGTATGTCGTAGAGACATGAAACTTTGCACAGAGATGCCTCTCCTCACGAGGAACAAATTTGCCTCAAGAACCCATAACTTCCAGTTATATAGATTTTCCACCATTTTGAATTTTTTGAAAAACACTTAAAATCGATCTCTTCCTAGGAAGTTTGACCGATCTGCATGAAACTCGGTGAACATAATCTAGGGACCAATATCTAAAGTTCCCTCTTGGCAAAAGTTGGAAAACTTACTAAAACTGAGCTTCACATAAAGGTGTATAACATCAACACAACAACAGGCATATGACCACACATAATCTGAGGGGACCCCTCCATTATTGACCCCATCAAACAAAATGGGGGCGCTAGAGAACTAATTTCTTATCTAGGCCTAACCGCCATATTGATTTTTACTAAACTTGGTAGATAAGTAGAACAGGACGCCTCAAGGTGACTGGAGAAATTTAACTCTAATTGGCAACTGGGTGGCGCTATAACAGCAGAAAAATGCTTAAAAATGGCTAAAATGCGACCGATCGCTGTGGCTCCCCCTGTGGCCCAGTGTTTGTTTTTTCTAATTTTTGGCATGACTAAGTCATGGTATGGTATGCTGTACATAATCACGGAAACTGTCAGTGTGTCATTCTGTCAGTCAGTCATTCTGTCTGTCCCACGTTTTTCTACTCACTGACGTGGTCAGTCTATGTGAAACTGCACATAGGCACTGAGGATTGGCATAGGTAGAAGGTGACAAAGCTACCAATGGGTATGGACTAGTACATTATAACTATAATACCATAATGATCACAATTTTAATCACGACCTTATGAAATGGTCCCTGGTCACTATAAAACTTTTGGCTATTAATTAGTACCTTTGTTACTAACCTAACATTGTGTATGTCACGTGACAGATGTTCCTAGTTTAGTATATGACACATACTTGCATATTACTCTAGATAGTTATTAAAAGAAGTCAACACTGACTTCAGGCCACAAACACTGGTCTGTTTTTTTTTTTTTTTTTGATAGCAGCCTTTGTGTTATCTATAAACATAAGTAGGTCTACAGCTTGTTGTTTCTGCTCAATTTCAGGATTTTTTTCAAAAAACTGGTGGAGAAGTCACTTTAACAGTTTGGTTTCAGTGTTGGGTGTCATTTTACAGCAGATTTAAGGCCAGCTGGTCATCCTGCCATCTGGTCAAACTTCTCAGTAGATACATGACATAATACTCGTGGGTTTAGAGTTTTGAGTGGCATCACCTGGAGGCATATCTGATGTAGTCTGCATCGCTGAAAATGGTGTTTGACAACAACCAATAACCTCTTTAGCTGTACCTCTTTAAGAAAGTAATGTTTGCATGTATATAAATGTATATTTAAATAGTGAAAAAGTTTCTCACTTTACTCTGCCATGCTGGTCTCTTATTTGCCTTACTTAGTCACTTGGCAACTTTGACAATGTCAGAACTTGACATTTATTGGCTTAATAGCATCTATTTAATAAGCTTAGGTCAGATTTTAAAACTGCATTTTCATCATCTGTGACCAATAAATGTCTATCACACTGGGTTTGGATGGTTTAATGAATTTCTGCAAAGCCTTGACACTTGAACTTAGATAGAAATCAGCCAGGGGACTATGTTGCACCAATTACTGACTGTAGCAAACAACAACAAAACAACCCTTTGCTCTTAAAGCAATAGTTCAACATTTGAGGGAAATCTGCTTTCACCCTTTATTGCCAAAGTTAGATGAGAAAATCTATACCATGCCACCAGACTAATATCCTCATATAGGTACAATACATATGAAGCCACAGTCTTTTTATGAAGCAGGATTTATACTTTTGTGTCAGCTCTATGCAAAGCCTATGCACGTCACCTATGCTGTTGTGTGCATTTATACTACTTGTACGGTGTTGTGTCTGTGTCACTCTGCAGTTACACCTCCAAAACACTAGTTGGCAGTGGGTCTCCAAAACACATATTAAACACACATTAAACATGGCTTAATAGAGACAATTTCAAACACAAGTACACTAATCAGCTTCACCCATAACTCGCAGGATTCACAAACAAGGCACTTCTCTTTTGCTGGACACATTTTCCCCACAAATACAACATGCTAATGTTTTTACCAAAAGCCCATGGTACTTTACACTGTAAATTAGCCGAGTGGCAAGCAGACTTTTCCTCTACTCATATGAACCCAGGAACAACAGCAACATTCAACAAAGGTAATGTTATAAAATTCAGCTCCATTACAGCTCACAAAGTTCATGGACAAAACAACTATCTTATACTAAACAGATATAACATGCTAACGTTATTAGCCTATGGCATTTTACATTGTGTAAATTAGCCTAGCAACTAGCAGACATTTCCTCTACCGATATGAAGCCAGGATAAATCACCCACAAGGCATAAAATGCTATTTTTGTGGAGGCTTTACTGTCTTCACAATTTATTGTTTCTTATCTGTGAAATAAAAGTAAATGAAAACTTCGTTTTCACTGAGAAAAATGGTGTCAGCTTACAAAAATAGCCAGGAAGTCTGCCTTGCCACGATGTGTGGTTACAGTTCTAGGGAGGTGCACATCAGGCCATGGCATAGGGTACGGCGTCGGCGTACCTTCTTTCAACCCGAAACAAAGAAAAAGTAAAGCCACAAGTTATTAGTTTTTACTCTTTGGTTTTGTATAGATTCATCAAAGGAGATCCATCCATTCATCCATGTTCTCAGCACTTATCCTCTTGAGGGACACTCACACCTATGGCCAATTTAGTTTCACCAATTAACCTGCATGTCTTTGGACTGCGGGAGGAAGCCAGAGTACGTGGAGAAAACCCACGCTGACACGGGGAGAACATGCAAACTCCACACAGAAGGACTCCCACACCTGGAATCAAACCAGGAACCCACTTGCTGTGAGGGGACAGTGCTAACCACCACACCACTGTGCCACCCTAATCGAAAGAGAGATAACGTGTAAGTGCTAGTAGGCAAATTTTCTTATACTCAGACAGAGCCAGCCGAGCCACTTTCCCCTTTTCCACTCTGTATACACTGAGTTTGCTGACCTTTTGCTCCAAGCTCCTTATCCAATAGACAGTGGTATGTCTCTTTTCAGCTAATTCTTGATAAGAAAACAAACAAGTGCATTTTCCAAAATGTTGAGCTATTCCTTTAACCTTAACACCATGTCAGAGAAGCTCTTCCAAAGCAGTTCTATGTGCTTCTTTCTCACCACAGAGTCTAACAAGAAGCTTCTCCCAGAGAGTTCAGACAGCTATTTTGATGAAGTTGACAAAACTCTGCCAGTAATGAGGGCTTTGCCTCCGTCTGACTGCCTGCTTTTTGGATCAAAAGTCGTGTTTCTTCCTGTTGGTTCTTATTGGACATCTGACTTGCATGGTAGAAGGGGCTGCTTTGATTTATGGCTCATGCTTTGAAAAATGTAGTCTTGCCAATAGAAGGATTTGCATCCTTTACAGGAAGTCATGATGTTGAGCGCAGAATATGTCTCTATAAATATGTAGCTATGTGCCCTTAGTGCCCCACAGGAATGACTAAATATGCTGTCCTTTGCATCCATTCCTCCATCTGCGTGACTATTCCAGACTTTACCCTTGTATCTTGTTAAACTAATTACACGATATACACAAACTGTGTGTACATGTATACTGTGCATCTGCAAAAAATGATCTGTGTTCATATCCTGCTAATAGCTAAAGAATGATGGGTGCAAATACATTAAAACACAAAGCATGAGTCATCTAAAAAAAGGGAAAAGAGATCAAACAACTGGAAGGGAAAAATGAGAAGTCGAGGGGAGGTAAATGTCAAACGAGGAGCTGCTTAGTGCCAGCTTGCCTGGCCGTGATGGATGGACTGCGGTGGGAGGGCAACACTTCTTTTACACTGGCAGTATCAACCATCTACAGAGCAGACAAAGAGGAAAGGAGGAGGGAGGACAGCTGAACTCCCATTGTAACTGGAGAGAGATGGATGAATACTGTACTCCAACTACATTTAACCGGGGGAGGTTGTGATGGAAGTTTTAGCACAGATTTCTAAAGTTCTGTATGACATTTGAATTAAAGCCTAATCACTCTGGCATTCATTTTGCACCAAAATTAGTTAATTCAAACCACGAGATGATGTAAATGCTGACAGTAGTAGAGATTCTACTTTTGCCACTCACACGCTAATGGTTTAGGCGGCACGGTGGTGTGGTGGTTAGCACTCTTGCCTCACAGCAAGAGGGTTGCCGGTTCGATCCCGGGTGTGGGAGCCCTTCTCTGCGGAGTTTGCATGTTCTCCCCGTGTCAGCGTGGGTTCTCTCCGGGTACTCCGGCTTCCTCCCACAGTCCAAAGACATGCAGATTGGGGACTAGGTTAATTGATAACTCTAAATTGTCCGTAGGTGTGAATGGTTGTTTGCCTCTATGCGATAGTGCGATAGTCTGGCGACCTGTCCAGGGTGTACCCTGCCTCTCGCCCGATGTCAGCTGGGATAGGCTCCAGCCCCCCCGCGACCCTCAAGAGGATGAAGTGGTTAGAAGATGAAGATGAACACTAATGGTTCCCAGTGTTGATCATTGCTGTAGTGTTTAATTTACACTCCTCTTGCCACTCACTCATACCTGTCATGCTGACTATACAATCTGCGTAAACTCCAACCTGCCCTGGTCACTTGGGGCTGCTGCTTGATTGGCTGTCTTGATCTGAGCACTTTGAACTTTTCAAATTGTCCTGCCCTCTTGTCGCACCATCAGCTTGGTCCGTATTGCAGATATCCCAACTTCCAATACACAATGAATGAGAGCAGATTTCTGGATACCTCTCTAAGCTAACATTTAGCTTGCAGTTTTAACAGCTTGAGGATGTGTGTCAGGGTTCAAAAGTATTTTTCGAATGTGTTCAGGAGTTCAAGCTACAAAGTGGTTGTATGTTGCACTTTAAAGGGATAGTGCACCCACACGTGAGCACAGTGTACAGAGAGGCAGTCAGAGCTACAGGCTACAGTGAGGCTAAAAACAGTTCAAAGAGTTCAGATGACGGTTTTCCAAACAACTTTTTATGTCGGGGCTTCAGGACACTTGGATCAGTACGGACAAGCAGTATGGAGATATTTTGTGGTTTCAATTATGTGTTTCTGGACGTTTGAATCTGGGGCGCCGTAAGCCTCCATTAGGTGGAGCTGTGTTGCTACCTCCTCTCCCCTTGGATCTCCGCAAGTGTTGAGAGGACTCTAAAACTTCACCTGAGCCTTCCTCGGCATATGGGCGAGTAGATAATGGCTGGATTTTCATTTTTGGGTGCACTATCCCTTTAAAGACACTGCTTGGCGTGACACTCCACCTACCGAAAAGTGGTGCTAACAAGCCAAGAAATGCAGCAATGCACCAGCAAAGACAAAGGGCCAGATGCATAAAACTCTGTGTACTTTATAAAACTTTATAAAGCCGTGCATACGCCTGATTCTATTTTATAAATCTCAATCACTGTGGCACTGGGAGCAGCCTCATTTCCACACCCACAGTTTGCCATAAATTGATGTAGAAGTGCCCTTGAACATGTGTTTGCATATCGATACTTATGTCTGCTCCACCATTCATTAGACCTGTCAGCGAGAAATACAGTAAAGAAAGTACAATTGCAATGTGTCTACTTTCGTTGATGGTGCCAGAACAGCTGTGGATTTTGTATTTATGATGGTAAAATCTCAAACACTATTATTATTTAAACGTCAGATGGATGATAGATGATTCATTCATAGTAGTCATGTTGAAACTGATTTTACAAAGTGCTTCACAGGAACACTAACAGAGATAAATGTAAAAAAAAAAAAAAGAAAAAAGAAGATGAAATGAATCATGCGTAACTAATTTTAAATTAACTTTATAAATGCGCCTTTGACTGACATTTTACAGAACCTGATGCAACCTGCAAAAAGAATAACACAATAAATGAAATTGGCAACCAACCTAAAAACAACCTGTCTCTCGACTACCATTCAGTATCCTCCTTAACTTTTCACCCACAGCTATCTCAGCTAAACCATCTGTGAGCCTGGTCTGAAGTATGCATGAGGTGCGCAAATTCTCATTGCACATTCCTATTCTATAAATACCAGTTTATGTAAAGGAAAAGGCATTCATGCATCTGGCCCAAGGAAGAAGACCTCTTCATGTGCGCAAACAATAAAGGATTGCAAATATTAAAATCATCATCATAAATGAGGGATGGAAATGCATTTGACACATTTGTTAGACACAACCCTGAGTAACACTGACTGTAAAGATAACTTATTGATGCAAAAACTTAACAGGGCATCTCTAAGTAATCTCAACCACAGCACTGGGTTTAGCTGATTAAAGGTGCATTTTCATGGTCCAACATGATCTCATCTCTATTTGTCATACTTGCCACTTGGGCAGAAGCCTGTTGTTACTTATCCTTTTGCATTGTATCTTGAGGCAGAAGGGCTCAGCAGTTTAGGCAACAAAACGTCAAGGATGTCACTAAAAAACACCCAACTTTGAGTGAAACTATTGCAGCTGGAAAGGCAGCTACATGTCCATAGACTGTATAAAATAATGGATTTTACTATATAATGACGAAAACTCTGTCTGTGGGTGTGTGTGTGTGTGTCTGTTCCACGTTTTTCTCCTCACTGACTTGGTCAATCCATGTGAAATGTGGCACAGTGGTTGAGGGTCATGGGAGGATGCGAATGAAGCTATATTACATCAGTTGGCCAAAGGGGGGCGCTATAGCAACCAATTGAAATTGCAAACTTTGAATGGGCATATCTCATGCCCCATATGTTGTAGAGACATGAAACTTTGCACAGAGATGCCTCTCCTCATGAGGAACAAATTTGCCTCAAGAACCCATAACTTCCGGTTATAGAGATTTTCCGTCATTTTGAAGTTTTTGAAAAACACTTCAAATCGATCTCTTCCTAGGAAGTTTGACCGATCTGCATGAAACTCGGTGAACATAATCTAGGGACCAATATCTAAAGTTCCCTCTTGGCAAAAGTTGGAAAACTTACTAAAACTGAGCTTCTATAAGGCAATGAATATTGCGGAGGGCATGGCTCATCACATAAAGGTGTATAACATCTCAAGGGTTTCACCGATCACCACGCAACTTTGTAGGCATATGACCACACATAATCTGAGGGTAGAAGGTGACAAAGCTACCAATGGGTATGGACTAGTGTATAATAATGTTGAAGCCTTTAGTTTGGCATGTTGGTTTTATGGAGCCAAAAGTAACCATATTTGGATAAAAGGTTGGAGCATGGATCTGTCTCATAAACTGTAGCAATGCCTCGCAGCCTGTTCCTTAAATGTGTGGGGCATTCTTAATGAAATGTAAATGGGGGAGTTATATAAAAGTTTACTCCCCATCCATTTCTCAAGAATGTTAAATATGCTACAGACGAAAACCGTTTCTTGTATCAGGCTGTAAACATGTTTATTTCTGATGTAAAGTTGGACATTTAAATATGGGGTACTATGAGGACAGACTTGCTTCTGGAGCCAGCCTCAAGTGGCCTTTCAAAGAAATGCTGCTTTTGGCACCTCCGTTGTTGGCTTCATTTTTCAGACCCAGAGGTTGCCGTTTGGGTGCATTGCTAAAAAGCACCTGGCTTTGAGTGGTACTAATGCAGCTGGAAAGGCAGTGGTGTATTGTTGCAAAATGGCCATCTTTGAATGGAACAAACAGTGTTGTTATTTGTTGGTCTTGAACACCACTCTCCTGGGTCAAAGTCCAGTGTTTCTTGGACCCACCCACCCTGGGGAGACGTTAATGCTCTTCCAAGTACGTCCGTTGCACTAGACATCTGATTATGATGCACTTAGACCTTAAACGGTGCCATTGGCATCACTATAATGACAACAGGGACAAGCAGCATATTTTGATGTCTTGGGAGTGAGACCAGGTTGCATGGTCTTATTAATAATATTCTGTTCAAGGTGCTCAGAAGAGGAAAGAAGTCACTGCAGGTAAGAACTATTACAGTTAAGGATTCAAACTCCTGGTATAGATGGATTAAAATAATGTGACAGAAGAGTTGTCCACTTTCTCTTCATTTCTCGTAAATCTGTCTCATTATTTCTCGTAAATCTGTCTCTTTTTCTCAGTGTCAGTCCCCAACAGACTGCCGTGTCTGTTGTTGGCAGTTTGTCGCACCAATTAGGACACTAGTATGCCGACCACAGCGTCCATCAATGATCCCTCTACCTTACCCCTGTTCCTTACATCATCCTTCTACCTCTTGTCTTTCTCCCTGCCTCCCTCTCTCCCTCTTTCTCCCCGTCTTCCTCTCTAAGCTCTTCATCAGTAAAACACATGAATAATGGACTAAAGTGGACCAGAAAGTATTCCTCTTCCTGATGAAGTGACACTCGAGTTGTTGCATGAAAACAAACTGGATTAATGGTGATTTATCGAGGTGTTTTGTCCTGAAAGCATTTTAAGGACTCTCTCAGTTTGTATATGTGGTGTGTGTGTGTGTGTGTGTGTGTGTCCGGTTGATCCATTACCACCCATCACTGCTTTTATCTTGTTTTTATTATCTCTGTGGAACTGCTGATAATACCCCTTGAGTTAGTGTGTGTGAACACATTGTGTGTTGCAATATGCAACAGCCTGGATGTGTGTCTGTGAATTAATATCTCCCACTGCAACGTCTCTCACCCACGCATCTCTTCACATATAGAAGACATTACAATATTTGTGAAACAGAAATGTGTGTGTGTGTTGGGGGGAGGGGGGGTGGTAAACGAAGCGCAACAAAAAAACAACAGAATGAAAAGAGATATTGACATCCAGACAAACTCTAGAGAGCAGACAGAGGCATTCATGTGGGAACACCATTCAGCATTTTTTGTTTAGTCCGATGATTGAGGAAATATGAGTCTTGACTAGGGAAAAAAAACACAGGAAGTACATTAAAATGAACTAGCAGAGAGAGAAACAAACAACACAAATACCGCACCTCTGTTTCATTCAGTGGAAATGCTTGTGCTGCACTGCAGTGTTTATTGAATCCACTGTTTTCTGTGGTAAAGCCGAGCCTTCAGCCTGTTCCTCTGTAATTTAACAAAAGTGACTTTAGTTTTACAAGATAACAACCTGCTGGGCAGTAATATTTTACCCGGCTGAATGTCAGCTTGAAATGCAATGAATAATAGGATAGCTTTTCGCCAGTGAGCCAGTTTTTAATATCCTCACCAGGTGACTTCTACTTTTAATGTGGCTGTTCTATTTGCCATTTTGGGGTCTGCTCACTATAACTAGGTTTTGATTAAATTTTTCCACACCAAATGAAGTCTTTACCATCAGAAAACAAATGTAATGTGCCTTCTCAAGACTGTAAAAACATTGTTTGGAGTTCTTCAGGCAATAACAAGAAATGTTGCAAGCCGTCAAAGCTTATTTGTGGACACTGCATACACTGTTTTTGCACCACTCTCAATTGTATTCTTTTTACCTATTCCATATATTCACATATTTTTGTCTCGAAGTGATTAATGGAGGCAACAAGTTTTGAAATTGGTCCAGTGTTGAGAGAGACCACTGTAGCCGCAGCGTTTTTGTATCTGACAACATTATGGTAAAGACCCTACAGCGATATGAAACATTTTTTCCCACCTTTTGCTTGATGCGGTCTGTTTATTAGTGTGTGTGACAAAGCCTCATTCAAGGAGAAGTCAAATTCTGAAATTTCACGTCTCACTTGTCTTTCTGACTCTCACTTACATTTCAACTGTTGTTTTCCTGCAATAAGTGAACCCCGTCTCACTCCGAAGTCATCAGAATTGGACACTTGGACAGTGACTTGTGACGTCAGACACCGACAAAAAAAAGCCATCCTTTAACGTTGGGATGATACACAGCCGCTTGCCGTTATAGTTTAATGGAGTTCGGCGGTGTCAGGGGGAAACGTGGTGGGACAAGAGCGAAAGTAAAGGCGGCAAAAGTCAGATTGAAGCAGGCAGGCGTTGTGGTGGATGGGCCAACAAACACTGACTTTCACCCGAAAGACCTGCGTTCGCGTCCTGTAAGATCATAAAGCCGCACCCTGTTCCTTCTATCCTAAACCCAAACACGTGTGTTAGTTGTTAAAGGACAAAAAATGGCAATTTGTGGTGCTGTACTGACGTAGTACTTTTTTTTTAAATTGAGTGTGTAAATGTTAAATTTCCTGTGAAAACAGAAGTGTATTTTGAAAGAATACAGTGCATGTAACAGGCAGAACTGTGACAAGGCGTCACAGAACATCAACAACCAACGCACCCAGGGTACATGTATCTAGATGTGGAAAGTCCATGACCAAACGTCGATATGTGATGAGGTCAGAGTGAGAATGTGTTGAATAGGTTACCTGTTGTGAGATTTCAGAATGAGACCTTTCCTTGAGTGAGACCTGGACACAATAACAAACAGATCTGCAAAAGGTTGGAAAAAAAAAAACAGTTTCTTTTCTTTGCAGGGTCCTCTCAGTAATGTTGTCAGACACTTCTAACAACAGCCTGAGCCTGTCAGTGGCAAAAACAATTATGTTTTTAGTGGACGTAAATTGACAGTGCACGATTGAAAAATTGCTGTCTCCATTTTTCACTTGGACACAAAAACATGGAAAAATAGAGTCCAGGTTTGAAAAATGCCAAAGTTTCTCTTTAAGATGTTAATCTAATGCTGTGTTCCCACCAAATGCGAATTCGCAAATTTGGGCGTCAAGATTACATACAAAGTCAATGCAAAGACGCGATTAGACGCGAAATCGCGCCGGGTGGTGCGATGGACGCATCTAGCGCGACGCGCTGAACGCGATGGACGTGATAGAGCCGTCTAGCGCGACGCGATAGACGCGAAAATCGCGTCCAACGCCTCATCGCTGGAGTTGAAAATATTGAACTTTTGAGGCGAATTCACGTGACGCTGTGCCGCGAAAGCCAATCAGCGTTGAGATTCTCCCGACGTCATTGGCGTGCAGCAGCAGCAGCAATAAACTGCTACTCACCGGAGACAGATGGACAGGTGCTCCGCAGCTGAAATAGAGCGCCTGTAGTTGGTGTCCTGCCGGGAGATCCTGGCGCCAACCCTCGCCAACAGGTCCTCAAACTGGGCCCCAGTCAGCCTGAAGTACCGCTGAAAGCAGCTACCATCCAGACGGAGTTCCTGGAAGAGATGGTGAAACTCGCCGAGTTGGATGCGTTTCTGCAGGATAGGGTGAACCCAAAAACGATGGCGTTTGGCCCTCTGACGCATTTGGGACTTCCAGAGCAGGTACAAAGCAGCAATGGTGGATGGATATCGCAGCCATGGTCGTCAGGGGCTACCCGGAGCTACATGATACTACGTGTCTACTCTACAGAGACCGCAACAAAAAGGAGCAGGCTTTGGTGAAAGTCGCCGAGGAGACTGGTCTACTTGGTAAGTTCTGTAAATATGTGTCTTTAATTAGTTTGCAGAATGGTTGTACTATGAATGTTAGCACTAGCTTAGCTCCAGTTAGTACAGCCGGCTTCCCCGCTACTCGCGCGAATGACGCGATAATGCGAATGAACAAAATGTCGGGCGTCGAAACTCGAGCGTTACAGGCGGCGCGTTACTCGCGTTACGAGCGATTAAATCGCGTTCATCACGTTTGGTGGGAACACACCATAACAATGCAAGATTACGAATAAAAATAAAAACATTCCGGGGAATGGCCATTCTTCTGACAGCTCATGATACCAAAGCCCCATTGGTTCAAAATATGTGCCACATGTACCATCTAAAGCCCAACTGTCCAACACCCCGGTATCCTGAAAAACAAACAAACAAACAAACAAAAAAAAAAAAAACACACATTACTCCAATGGCAACACACTCTCTCAAACAGAAGCACATGGTGGAGGCATGACCTGCCCTACTCTGCCGCTGATTAGCTAATACTTGTTGACTTCGATTGGTTAATTTTGATTGGCTGGAAGTTTAGGCATGAGGCGTGATATTGTAAGAATATCAGGGTAAGCCAATCATGTAGGCGAGTTATGCTTTTGCCATAAGGTACTGGCCTTTGGTCCAATAGGACAATTTTTGGACTGTTGGAGCTTCGGAATTTATGTGCTGTCAGAACAATGGCATAGCACCACATTTCCATGTAATTACCTGTGGATAGTCATAATTCCCAAAAGATAATACCCTCTGATGTTTCCTCAGCCTCACCATAGGGCACAAATGTCTACCAGTACAATAAAAAATGTTCACAATCTAATGTGAAAATTGCCACATAATTTCCAAAATCACATTCATGCTCCATCACATTTCCTCTTCTGCCATCCTAAGGCCAAAATGTCAACTGTACACACATTGCTAACTCTAAATGCCTTGCCACCATAGGCTGATTTAAATGACCCTTGGCCTTTCATCTACTTTAAATTTTTTTCACCAAACCTGCACTTAAATATTATCAAAATCATCAATGTGTTTGCACTTTGTGTGCAGAGAATGAACATTGCAGCCTGTAAGGCTAGAGTTGTAGGTTTACCAGATGGAAATAAATCAATGGTCTTATTACAGTGTATTTTCTAACACTGTAGTTGCTGCGGACTGCATGAACTACTGCAGAGATGGATCTGAAGTGGTTGAAAGTCCTTTAACTCTCAACACTAGAGGCAGAGGAGAGTAATAAGTGCTTAGAGTGGACATCAACAACCAACACAGTGTATCTCTCTCTCTTCCTCTGTGACTCACATCATCACCAATCCAACTGATTCAATCACTAGTGATCATAAGCCATGCTACACATAAGGGACTTACACTTGAGGCGTGGTGGCTGTAAAAGAAAGAAAAAGAAAGAAAGAACACCAACAACATAATAGCCGATATATTAATTTGGTCTTGAAAATGTGTGTTGTATGTCCCAGTGTCATCACAGTGACCTAGCAGAGACAGGTGACTCAATATGGATGGAGGTTGGGACGACTGTTTTCACATGACCAAGGTTTATCAATTGGGACAGGTGATGGCCCTTGATCAAGTTTCATTTGCTGGAAACGATGAGATGAAAGGAAAAAAATAACAATAGTAGAGAATAATTTGTAAACATTGACTTTAAAATATTTTATCACAGTGCGTTCATGTGTTTAGAAGGCTGGAAAAAAAAACACTATTTACTTTGAGATGGTGATATTAGTACCATTGTCAACATATTACCTATCCTTTCCTTGGGATGGAAACAATTTCAAAACTCAATTTACGAAAAAATAAAATATTTGGAAAGTTTTGTTTCACAGGCGATTTATCTCCTAAAGGTCCAGTTTACAGGATTCAGAGGGATATATTGGCAGAAATGGAAAACAAAACTCATATCTATGTTTTCATTAGCTGATAATCACCTGAAAATAAGAATTGTTGTGTTTTTGTTACCTTAAAACGAGCCGTTTACATCTGCATACAGACTGAGTCCTCTCCCATGGAGTCCTACATGTTGTTTCAACAGTAGCCCAGAGCGGACAAACCAAACACTGGCTCTAGATAGTGCCATATGTCTTTTGGCATCTGCCACCTTAGTTCTCCTACAAGCTTGGCACAAGAGAGAAGTTTCAGTTGCTTGCAATCTGCAATCTGCAACCTGACCACTAGATGCCACTAAATCCTACACACTCGACCTTTAATTCATTACATATTCATCGTACATCATCACCCTTGTCTCCGTGGAATCATTTTTTTCAGCATGCACTGTTTGAGTGAGGATAGATGCTTAGCTTTATTATAAGTATTAAGAATTAAAACAATGTAAAAAGAGCAATGAGTGTGTAATGTTGTAATGGTGGATCAATACATTTCAACACTGACACTCCACTGCAGTCTCCAACCATCCACTGCCTCCACTTAAAACAGGACAAGTAGTCCATTATGTTTTGCAAATATTAGATTTCTTTTGGTTTAATTGATTTTAAGTCCCTTCACATGCACAGTAAGTTCAAACTACTACTAAGGTACCCCTAATGCCTCTACCCAGAATATATTACCATACTGCGCGGGTGCATGTGATGAATCAGAGAGACATCGATGGCTTTGGTGTCTTTTCTCTCTGGTTAACCACTATGAATTCAGATGGACTCTTTAGCACTATGGATCTGTGTCCAAACGCCTGGATAAGATGTGGGAAAGGCTCTCACTCCACTCCTCTCATTCTCCTCCTGCCCTTTGAAATGTGTTTCTCTTTCTTTCTTTCTTCCTCTCCTTCCTTCCATCCATCCCTCCCTCTCTTGATCTCTCTCCTTCGCTGGGGAAGAAAATGGAGTTGCTGGCCCGACGCCACACCTGACACTCCAGCCTTAATCTGATTAATGTTTTTAATTTATATAAGTGAGTAGCGGGGGCTGTTGCCTTTACTGATGTTAGGTTCTCGGTGCGCACACGCACGCACGCACACGCACACACACACACACACACACACACACACACACACACACACACACACACTTTTTTGCAGGCTCTATGTGACGTGTGTCATATAGGCCAAGATGTGAAAGGGCAGAAATGTGTGTGTGTGTGTGTGTGTGTGTGTGTGTGTGTGTGTGTGTGTGTACTGAGAAAATGGAAGGATTAAGGGGGACTTCAAAACAGACAGAAAGGTATAAACTGGAATGGAGTGAGGAGAAAGTAAAATACAAGGAGTGAAAGAGAAAAGGGGAGAAGAGAAGGAAAAGAAGCTGTAGGGCAAAAGGGCTGGACTGAGAGAGTGGAAAAGGGGTTGTAGAAGAGAAGGAAAGGAAAAGACAGATGTAGAGAAAGAGTGAGGGAGGAAACCACAGGGAAACAGAAAGAAGAACAAGAGGGGAAATGAAAAACCAAGAGAGAGAAGGAGGGAAAGGCAGAGAGATGGTAATTATGAGAGATGAGGGATGATGAAAAGGGCAGCTTGGGACAATCTAATTGGAAAATCCTGCCTTTTTATTTCAAACTATTCATCATAATGAATTAAAAAACCACATCTACATGAAATTTCCCCAAAAAGATGAATAAGTCATGTGCAGAAGCTCTGCTTCCTGAATCCAACATGTATGCCTGGAACACATTTATTTAGCTTGGTCAGGAATCCAGTTTTTTTACATCATGTATCTCATTAACATTTTTATATAGTGTAGAAAACACACTGGCCCTCTGTGTGGAAGTGTGTGTGTCTTTATGTGTGTTTGTGTGAGTGTATGTGCGTCTGTGTGGATGAAGTCAAAAACAGGAATTCAAATCATGACATCAGACAGGCCTTTCCATTACTGTTCCATCTCAGCTGGCGCCAGATGATGATTTGATGTTAGAAAGACTGGGACTCTTGTGCCAGGCAGACATATTTGATTGGAAAGAAATGTTAGAATTTTACATTTGTGGATATCAATATTACAAAGTTTTGTCCACATTGGGTTTTGTTCTCTGCACTTAAATGTAGTTATTCTGAGGACGTTGGCGTGAGACATTTGGACTAATCTACAACACAATAAAACCAACAAAATGTCGACGTCATCTGTCTTTAGTATTCTGCATCAAAAAGACGTTAGCATCAGACGTTGCGTCCTGACATTGGATTTTGGTCACCCGATGTTACAACCTAAAATTAACCACATATCAATGTCTAACAATGGTGGTGGCCGCTGGGATCCAACCAATAATATCATAGATTGCAGAAGCAACTGTTGTAATAGGGAGAGCATCACACACACACACACACACACACACACACTGCAGATTGCATCAGTGAAATGGCCTTGGTTGTTTTACAGTGAATCACCGCTGCACATAAAAAGACGACTGGATGGTGAAAGGATGGAAAGAGTTATAGAGTGAGGGGTGATGGATAACATGGTCCGAATGAGGACTGACGGAGACAGGAGTAGGGAAAGATGGAAATCAGGGAGCAATTGTTTCCCTTACTTTCCCTTAACTCTGTTTCATATAAATTACAACAACTAATTTGCATTAGCAATGTTGCCCATTACTTTCTTAATAAACATTACAAACAACATTAACATTAAATGTATCTGCAAACTACTGGCAGCCAATACAAAAGATTCATCTGCAAAATGTCCACTGTCATCTTACTTTATGTTTCACCACAATATTGACTTCTACAACCCAAAGCCTGGTCAGTGTTATGTGTTATGTTTCAGATGTCAATATGCTTACAACAAAAGGCTCATACAATTGTTTAACAAAGCTTTTCCAACCTCCTATACCCCCAAACCTTTCCAATGTCAAAACTGGAGGGGCTTCGTCTGTTAGTTTTTCCAACTTTCCAAAACAGGCAATTGGGAGAGCACATCCACTTATGCAGTAATTCTTGAGGTATGCAGAACTGTAAAAGTATGCAGGATTCCACAATCAAGCACCCTATATTCATTCTCCATCATACTTGTCACATTTCATGTGCACGATTGAGTGCATCAGTACCCCAATTAAACATTTCATTGCTTCTCACCCCTCGCTATGACAGCAGGCATTTTGCTCTGAGGGTGTGGTCAGTTGTAACAGGAACACACATACCTTTCTAACATGCAAACTAGCTAGTATGAAGCATACTACTTGATTAAAGCAGCTATGATGAATATTTTTTAATAACAATGTATCACAGGAAAGGGATCGCTACCAGTGATGGACCTGCAAAAAAATGATCAGTTAAAATCTGCAGCTCCCCTCGGCTTTACAGAGCTTTGCAGTGAGTTTCAGCTCATTGTTTAGCTTACTGGCTGTAACTTTAGTGTTCTGGTTCTCTCTCACTGCCTTCACAGTAATGTTTATAGCTGCAGCAGGCAGCTGTTTCAGCACAAAACACTGTAAAATACAGCTGTAAAAAAAAAAAAAAAACCCTGGACACTTCCTGCTCAGCACCAAACAGTAGACAGACACAGTCAACAACTAGCTGGTGAACACAATGGAGCATTTAGCAGTTAAAGAGCCAGATTTGTCCCTCAGGAGTGGGTGCAGACCAAAAACAGAGCTAAAACATAGTTAATATTGACATACATTTGATAGGTAGACAGAAACAACACACCAAATGAATGATAATTTTGCCCTGTATCTGCTGAATGTGTTAATGAGCTTGCCCAATCAACTTAAAAGGGGATGATATGTCAGTGACAACACTGAAATGAACATAAGTTGATGACTGGTTTCTGCTACATCCAAGACAGGACATGTTATCATATTTCAGTATTCAACCAAAACTATAAGTTCAAAATTTGCTGCTATGTCAGTATGAGAGTTAAGGAATAGCACACTGATATTTTGGTTTCTTCTTTTACAGGTAATATTACTAATTATCTGATCTGTATAGACTAATATCTTGAATCTGAAGGAGAACATTGATTGAAAAGACCAAAAAATGTACTGGAAACAAGCCTTCTCGACTTCAGGGGAGAATCAGGGTTAACTATAGAACCCATTTTCATTCAGATATCTTAAGATTAGAGTTAAGGGACCCCTGTTTAAAGGAACACTTAATGCCTTTAGTTTCCAATGCCAAAGAAAAGATGTGGTGATCTCAACTCCTGCAGTGCAACCTCATTCAAGCTTGGTGGTGGGAGCCTGGATTGTCCTCAATCAAAGAAACCATCTATGACAGATTGTATTGAGTCACAGATGCTTGTCAGACAGCAGCTAGCCTGGAGGTTTTATTACATTTCTATTACGTTTCCTCCAAAAATCCTATTTGGAAAATCACGTTACGTAGATATTTATATGTTTTGAGGAAGTTGTCTTCCTCTATTCTAGTTCTCGCTCTGTCTCGCTTGAACATTTTTTTTAGTTTGTTTCTATGTCTGCTTGTTTTTGTTCCTCACATTTCTTCACCTTTACTCCTCTGGCACTGTCATGTAGTTTCTCGCCTCTTTCCTTGTTCCATAAAACACAACACCAAGCACGCATCATGTCAGTGTCTATCTCCACTAGTTCTACCAAACAGTATCTCACTCTTCTTTGCGCATAAGATATTTTTCTGTCTGGCCCTGCAATCCACACATATCCAAGGAAGTCAATTCTATTTGCAGTCTAAATGCATTGAATTCTAATCTTCCTTCCTGCACATCTAACACTGCAGATGTCAGGAAGGCCACAGAGGTTACCCTTGAGGAAGGTACTGCAACTCTCCTCGTCAGCAGCGTTGTCGGAGCAAATCATCACATGAAGACTCTTAGATTATAAGACCTGTGTTAAACTTTCCTGCAGGCTATTGGCTTTCAAAATGAACTCTATTACACGAAGAAGACAACGAATAGTAAACGAGTCAACCTTGTGAGAGAACACTTCAGGGCCGATTGAAGTCCCCAACAGAAGTACTGTACATTTGCAGTGCTCCCCTCAGGCTTTTTTCTGAGCCAACAAAGAATGGTGAGAACTATTTTTCCTGCAGGCTTCATTAAAGTCCATCAAAGTTTGTGGTGTACTGGATGTCACAGTAACCAGACATAGTCCTACTTTCAAGTTAATTGAGGACAAAAACAGCCTTAGAGCTCATGCCAATTTTGGCATTAAGTTAGAATCTCTTTTTATTACCTGCAAGTCTTTTAATAGAGCTTTTTCATCACAGAAACTTTTTCACTAAAACTTTTGACGGAACTCAGAACTTTACCTGTAATTGGAGGAACCATGTCTAAATTTAGATCACGCAAGACAACCTAGTGACCAAGAAGGCAGAAGCTTTATTTGATGAAGACTTTGGCATTGATCCCAACGATGAAACAGATTAATATGGACCAACAGACAAGGCTTTGACATGGCGGTGAGGTGGTGGTGGGACAAAGCAGCATAGACTGCAATTACAGTGGAGGGACATAACAGTAGTAGAAATATTTATCAGCTAAGATGGTCCGCTGGAGGACAGAACAGTCTGCAATCAAATTCTGGTAGAATTATTGGATAATAACTGAGAGGAGTTTGAAGTGCTGACAAAACAGCTTTATAATGGTCTTCCTGCTCAAACTGCTAAAAGCTTTAGTTTCTGGATCATAGTTCCTAAATGATCAAATTGATTATGATAATGTGTTGGCTTGATTAGTCCAGATGCTCTCAGACTGATTATTAATAATCAAAGGTGAGAGAACAAGAAAGCGGTCAATGACTGAACCAACTTTGTATAAGTAGGCAATAGATTAAAAGTTATTAAAGAGATTCATGTAGGGAAAATACATGAAAAAGCAAGATTTAATGATAACTAAGATATTTATGATGGTTTAATGATGGTATCTCCTAGAAAGGTGTACTGGATTATTAGAACACCTGACAAACATAATATGATGGATGGACAGTACCTATAACTGCAGGACCGCTGTGTGGTCTGTAGGTGGTCTCACACAGCTCGGGAAGAGTTCCATCATGCAGGTCAGCTAAAGGAGCTCAGTGGTCCATCGATGCTGTCAGTAAGCTGTGAAAAGCAGAACATTTGTCGCTCGGGTATGAAAGGTCTTTTGCAAGATGCTACTAAAAGATGCAGAACCTATGATGTCCAAACCAGGTAAAACTTTGGTTGAAGAGCTGGTGTCCAGGGGAGTCTTGGTGTGGACAAGACCCAGTGAGTGTGACCGCCAGGAGTGTTGCCCAAATTGACGCACCTACCGGTCGGTCGAAGACACTATAGCTTGTATATAATATCTATGATCGTACTTAACTACATGGTTATGTTACGTCCACAAAACTTCTTTGGAGAAAAATAATCCTGGTTTGGCTTAAAATAAGCACTCTTCTTAATAATATAGCATAACATGATCTAGCTCACCTAACAATAGTCACATATATTAGGTTGTTAAAATGACTCACTGTTGACTTTCAGTTCCATACAGGACATGAACACCAGTCTCCTGGATGAATATCTTGTGGTTGTTTGTTCCGTCAACCTCCCAATTCTCTTTGTCGCTCTTTATACTACATCACCTCTCTTCATCCTTTGCTACTATAATAATTACTGTAGCCACTAGAGGTCGCCAGGTAATACAAAACATAAAAATAGGTTGTAATTTCTCAAGCTGTTCTCACAAACTGTTTGTATGTTTTCCTAATAATGCATTCCTAGTAATGCATCCAAATTTGTAGACATTCCCTATATTTTTAAGGCTATGACCACGTGACCAATATTCTGACAGGAGTAAACAAGGAAGCGATCCCAGGTGATCATATAAGGCGGCAGGTTGGGGTGGTGGATGGGTCGCAAAAATGCAGACTTTTCCCCAGGACTTTCCCTTGGAGTCACATGTTTGTAACTGTGTGAACCTTGAGTCATTTTAAGGTACTTCTTTCCTTTCTTTTCCTAAACCTAACCATGGTAACTGTAATTGCCTAAACATAATCTCTGTAATTTTACATTAACTATTAACTGTACATGAAGGATGTAACGTCATTCATGGGGCGCTAATTCGTAAGCTATCATACGAACCATTGTGTGTGGATTTTTCATAGAATATCATACGAATCGCTCTATGAGAATACATTGAATTTCTGCTTGTAAAAATGACCTATGTGGTCGTATTTTAGAAGAGGATAGTCTCAGTGTGAAGCCTTATGTTACACATCTGTTAAAAGATGATGCTATACTCAAATTTGGACATATCATGTATGTCATTACCAGATAAAAGTTAGAGTATTTTTTTAAACCTATTGTCAATCGGAATCCTGAACCGAATTAAATGACATCAGCACAATAAGAATAATTCTTACCGCTGTAATCATTTCAACACCAAAACTTTGCTCAGTTCAGTAACTTTACCTTAAACCTCAATAAAATGAACATATTTAAAACATTTCAATACACAGAGTTTTGCTTTTTATATCAGAGGTGTGTTTTCTGAGTTTGTGCAGATTTTTAAGGGAAATGGACTTGGAGTCCATGTTACTTCTGGCAGAGGTGTGGATAAAACCAAGGGATGCTTTTGAAGCCGGACTCCGTATGGAAAACGGATCATCCACAAAGAGGTGTTAGAAGATGTTATCCCTCTCTTTTACACACACCAATATCCTGTGGGTCACTCTCAATATACTGTATAAGGAGAGTGGCAGAAGTGAAAAGTTTTCAGATGTGGTTTGGGGGGAGCAGGAGGAAGCAGACTGTGTACAATACGAAACACATCAGTAGATTATCACTGCTTTGGAAACCGACATCTTGCCTCCCTGGCAATTTCATTCTCACTTTTGGTGCAGGTCTCTTTTCCAACGATTGTCTAAAAGTCATAGTCATATGGCCAGGGTGTACCTCGCCTCTTGCTCATGTCAGCTGGGATAGGCTCCAGGCCCCCCCCACAGCCCTCAAGAGGATAAGCGGTTACGAAAATGGATGGATGGATGCATTGTGTAAAGATATTCCTCCAAAGGTAAGACTGAACAGGGTTCAGCAGGATGAATCTATACAGCATTTTATTCTGTGCATAATGGAGTCTTATATAATCTTATGTATTTTAGACATACCGTTTTAGGCATTTCTGCTGGGCTTATGTAACATTACAGTTAAAAGTAGGGCTTGGAACTGGAGTAACTGTATGCAGAGTTCCCAAACAACAGTAGTGTTGTGCAAATACTATAAAAATATTAAAGTATTGGTAAGGAATGCAAGAGTTTTGGAGAGTTGTCTCCCATCTCCCTGATTTCATTCTGCGGATGTTTTCCTCCTCAAGCCTTCTTTCCTCTCTTCTCTCACGAAACCTCCTTCAACTTCAATTCTACCCAATCCTCTATATACCCTCAAACAACACTTTCTGTTGTTTGGAGTTTGAATAGAGCAGCAGAGAGCAGGCAAAGCGTATCTGAAATAACAATGAGAGGTACTTGTAAGCGTACGCAACCAGTTCAAATCCACCACTCTGGCAGCCAGGGCAAGTGTGAACATTTGTTCAGAAATATGCCATGTACGACAGCAAATGTTCATCTTTACAACACTTTGTATTATATTCAGCTTAGACTAATGTCAGCATTATTACATTAGTTTAGGTGTCATCTTGTGTTGTCTGTTGGTGTTATCTTACAAACCAGGGTCACTTTCTTTAAACATTCTTGATTAATTTCCCCAGAATTCTTTGAACACATTCATTTGCATTGGAAGAGAGCTAAATTATCACCTATTTCACACAGTTTTGCATTTCTAAAAAGAGTTCTTGAGGCACCAGACGAGAATAAAAGGCTCGGTGAGACGGATATGTTTTGCTGTGAAAGCTTTAAGGGGTTTAAAGCCATTGTTTCTTTTGTGTCTCGCTGACTCTGCCTCTCAGAATAATCAGAAACTTTGTGTTTATGTTGTTGCATGGCTTTAGAGAAATGACTGGAATACATGTGCCTGCCTCTGTTCCTATCTTCACACTGATGGCGAGGTCGGCTGCCTTGTTTCTTCTTTTTCTCTTCATCCTGCTTTATATCAAAGTGATAAAGTTTATGCTGCTTGCCCCTGCAGGGGTTTGCGAGGCGGTTTATCCATCCTTCACTAGCGTTGAGGTATGAGATATAGTTCGTGCATCCTCCGAGGGCTCTGCAATGATGTTGCCTCTCCTTCCCTACCTTCTTCTTTTTCCCCGTGTCTCATGTTCCCTCTTTCTCCCCTCTTCCTCTCCTGCTCTTGACTTCCAGCTGATGCCGTTATGTATGCTGCGGGGAGCCTACTGCACATCGTTGTGCCTCTGCCTCTTCTCTGCAAATATTTTGGCCTTTGAGCTGAGAGCAAGAGACCCAGGGGTGAGCAGATGAGGAGAAGCGAGGAAGAAAAGAGGAGGAGATCAGGCTGGTGAGTGGTGGTTTGGGGACAGAGTGAATGGAATAAAAAAGACAGGAGGGAGGAATGGTCTTTGTAATGTTTTCGGCTTACTGAAATGAGAAGAAAGAGTAGAAAAGGGGAAAAAAGAGCAATCTGCCTTCTTCCTTTCCTCTTGTGTAAGGTTTCCTGTGAATCACCATGTAAGGCTGCAGCAGCTGTGATTGATGTCGGGGATGTGGAGTGTACAGGGTTGCTCAGTGTACTCTCATATTATGGCTTGTAGCAGCAGAGGTCTGGGACTTTGTAGTGGGAGGCAGGAATAGTTTGTATTTGAGATGGAGGAACTGTTGATTTTCGGTACAGTTTCAGCTTCGTGTCCTCATTTTGGCCAGAATTGAATGCTGTGATTTCTGATGATAGTGCCATAATATTAGCCTAAATTTTCGTTTGAATTTTAGATTTGTAGTGTAGATCTGTAAGAAATCTAGAGAAAGAACTTTTCTAAAGGCTACATGGTGCTTTCGTCTAGATGCTAACATCAGTATGCTAACTTGCTCACAACGACCATGTTCACATGCTGATGCTCAGGAGGTCATAGAGTGCAGCAGGGAGGACATTTTTTGTAGACCTACAAAAGTTAGCATTGTCCTGGTTATCTTGACATAACACTTATAGGATTTATCTATTACATTTTAGATTACTGCAGAAATAAGCTCTGTGGCTAACAAATGTTTACGATACTTAGAAAGTCTGTTCAACAAGATAATCTTCACAAATGAACACCACTTTTTTGAGTTTTGAAACATAAATGCAATTACCAGAAGTGAAAAACTATTAACAAACATTTGCCTGACTTAAACATTGCCATCACAACAAGGCTGTAAAGCTGTGTTTGGCATGGTGACGTTTTGTCTCATTTAGCCACTTGTTAGCAAATGCCTTTCTTTAATTCTAAAGACACCAAATAGCTTCAAAACTCATGAGTGGGATATTTACTGCCATTAAGCTTGTGTCAACCACAGACCCAGTACTCTTTCCAGTCTAACTGACTGCCTGTCAGGGGTCAATAAATGGATGAGCAAGGACTTTGTAAGCTAAATGAAGATTAAGTCTAAGATCCTCCTAAATAAGAGGGATCTGGTTCTCACTAAACTGGGTCGTCTGGCCACACAGACAGGACCTCAAGTATGACACCTTGCTCTAACTATAGATTCTGATCTCAATTTGAAAACTCATTTTAATTCATTAACCAAAACTGCATTTTATCATTTGCGCAATAT
Source organism: Epinephelus fuscoguttatus (assembly GCF_011397635.1). Taxonomy (NCBI): domain Eukaryota; kingdom Metazoa; phylum Chordata; class Actinopteri; order Perciformes; family Serranidae; genus Epinephelus; species Epinephelus fuscoguttatus. The sequence continues at coordinate 35,539,581 of NC_064760.1, read as the reverse complement.
ATCTAAGGTACAACCTCTACTAAGCCAGCTGAGATGCTGAGAAGCTTGTTCATGCTTTTGTTTCTAGACGTCTTGATTACTGTAACGCCCTAAACACCGGCCTGCCTAAAACTGCCATTGCAAAACTACAGACCATTCAGAATGCTGCGGCTAGGGTTTTAACAAAAACTAAAAAATATACATAACTTCCATTTTACGTAACCTACACTGGCTTCCAGTATCTTTCAGAATTGATTTAAGGTCCTCCATTGGGTTTTAAGACTCTTATTGGCCTTACCCCCTCGTATATCATAGAGTGCCTATGGGGTCATCCCTATGTTCCCCGGGTCCTATGTTCCCGGGTCCTATAGGGGTCATCCCTATGTTTCCAGGGTTCTATGTTTCCTGGGTTCTATGCTCCCCACTTAACCCTGCAAAAGAGCTCCTATGTTCCCCGCTTACACAAAAAGGGTTGTGTAAGCGGGGAAAAGGTATGTTGCCCGCTCAACCAAGCGGGAAACATAGAACCCTGGAAACATAGATATGCTCCCGTCCTATATTCCCCGGGTCCTATGTTCCCCCCTATGTTCTGCAACCGAGGAACATAGGACCCTTTTTCCGAAAAAGGGTCCTATGTTCCCCGCTTTTTCAAAAAAGGGTCCTGTGTTCCCTGGGTCAGATGTCCCCGCCTGAAATGCGAAAGAAAAACGCACTTACATTAAACTATGCGGGAAAATGCTGAATTAAATCAGGGAAGCTCCACATAGGCTATTTGTCACGGAATTCGGCAATTGTAGTTGAGAAAATGAGCCTTTTCTAAATATATGTGACTCTTGGAGAGCGTTGTCTGTGCCTTTGGGAATTGAATCACGCGATCACATGAGGTAAGTGTGTTTTTCTTTCACGTTTCGGGGGGAACATTGGACCCGGGAAACATAGGACCCTTTTTCCGAAAAAGTGCAGAACATAGGGGGGAACATAGGACTCTTTTTCGGAAAAGCGGGAAACATAGGACCCTTTTCTGGAAAAAGGGTCCTCTGTTCCCCCCTATGTTCTGCACTTTTTCGGAAAAAGGGTCCTATGTTCCCCAGTCCCTATATTGTGGAGGAACATAGGAGAACATAGGACCTGGGGAACATAGTCCCTATCACCTTATGTCCCTCCATGAACTCTTAAGATCCTCAACAACTGCTCTTTTAACTGTTCCTAACGTCACTACAAAAACCTCTGGGAATGCTTCTTTTAGCTAGTACTCCCTCAAAATGTGGAACACCCATCCTTTAAGTATTACACTCGCTGGCTCAGTGGGCAGTTTTAAATGATAACTCAAAATCTTTTTTATTAGCTTATAACCAACAGTTATCTGTTTTAATATGATTAATGGTTTTTTAATTAATTGATACATTTTTTGATTTATTGGTTAATTAATGTATTTATTCTTCTAATTTCTTCTTGAATTAGTGTTGTATAATTATAGGATTTTATTTCTTTGCTGTTCGTCCCTGTCGCTGCATTGTAAAGCACTTTGCACTGCATTTTGTGCATGAAAGATGCCATATGAATAAAGTTTATTCATCTAACCAAAAACCCATTCAAAAAAGCCATTGACTTTAAAATGAGGAAACCAGGAGTGCTAAAATGCTGGCTAATCTCAGGATTTAGGGCTCATTTCTGCACCACTCTATGTTTACCATCTAAGTCTAGCAAGTTGGTATGCTAACATTTCCAAAATGGCAAAAAGAACAGCTGATGCTGATATAAATGTCATTAGTTTTTTAGTTTTTTTGGTGAAATTCTTTTTCTTATGTGATGGCGATTGAGAATTAACATCAAGGAAAAATTCATCCTGAGGGGAACACAAATCTCTGCAGCCTACCAAGTTTTATGGCTATCCATCCAATACTTGTTTAGATGTTTAAGTCAGTACCAAAGTTGTGGACTGACCAACATCTCTAGAGCCACATCACTAGTGAGACTAAAACTAGATTAAGAAAAAGCCATGCTTGTGAGTTTGCAAGGTTGGTCTTATTCACAGCTGTGCTTTGAGCGAATAACTTATGTCAGCATGCTAATGTGCTCACAGTGACTAATGATCTGATGTAAACAGCTATGCTGATGCAGGTATAATGTTTGCCATGTTCACTATCTGGGTTTAACATGTTAATGTGCTCACATTTGCTACTTAATCAGCACTTAGCACAGTGCAGCTTAGGGTAATGGGAATGTCATTAGTTTTGCAGGTATTTGGACATAAACCAAGTTTTGGACAAATTGAAATTTTGACCTGATGATGCTGACGTTTGTACAAAATATGGCAATCCAACCAATAGCTGGATAATTTCACTAAAAATATGAAAGTCATTCTCATGATGCCACTAGAGGAAACACACAGGGATTCTTCCTTCCTTCCATTAATGTCTGTAGACAATGTTATGGCAATCCATGCAATAGGTGCTAAGATAGTTCAGTCTGTACAAAGTGGCAAAAAGACAACCAACACTACCATCCCTGGAGGTGACTGTTACCTTTTGGTGGCGACAAGTAACAAACCAAACAATGCAATGTAAGTGTAGTTTGAGCCTTAGTTTACATATAATTGGGCTCAATGGGACCTTATCATCATGTCCCCTAGTAAGACAGAGGAGAATATTACAAAAATACATTATACGCGGGGAAAAGACAACAGTCAGATGCTGCTATAAATATAAAACAACTTCAATGTATTTTACCTTATACAAACTCTAAGTGTACTCCTCTTGTTAAAAGTCCAAATAAAACCAAATCTCTAGTGTGGCCATGTCTTTCCTTTATCTTGAGTGCTCTTTGGGATCTGAAAACATTAACCACAGGAACTTAGAGGAAAACACAGTGTTGCAACAACTACTTGAACTTGAAACAGAGTATGAAGATTGAATTAGTCAGCCTCTCCCGGAGTCTCAATGGCAATGCAAATAAGTCAAAAGACTGTGTTTAGTATACTTTATGTACTCTCAGTTTATAAGACTTCGACTTAGAAGAAAAAGAAAAAACAAACATTGACCCTATGACTGTATTTTGATGACATATATTCAAGGACTTATTGTGTAATTGCTCAAACTTTGAGTTTTCGTTACTGTAGGATCTGTGAACAGATGCCAATCTGATTTGCAGTTATTTTCAGACTGATACTGATAAACAACATATGGTTTGTTTGATATCCCTACAAAAATGCACACACAAAAGTTTGTATGATATCCTACAAATTAGTGCCCAACAAATGATGTTATGTCTTTAACATAAAGTTACATTATTGATATAAAGTTACAGAGGTTAGGTTTGGGCAAGTCAAGCTACTGTAGTTGGATTTAGGAAAAGAAACATGATGAGGACATACCTTAAAATGTCTCAAAGTTCACTCAAGTCTTGGAGGAAAGTCCTATGTTTTGTGACCCATCTGCAGGCCCAACCTCCCTCTTGAGTGGAATAACTGGGACTGCTTTCTTCTTTACTAATGTCAGCGCATGGCTCAAATGATCACAGCCTTCCAGTATACATGGATTATGCAAGAATTACTGGCTCATCATAATGTGGGATATGTACGAACTTAGGCGCATTACTTTTTGTAGTAAAATGTACAAACAGTGCATGACAACAGCCTGATAAGTGATGCTACTGTTTTGACCCAGTATTCGGTAGTTTTTTGTCCTTTTTAGAACGGGAAAATTACCCCACTGGACGTACACCACAGGATTACAAAATTTGGCTGCTTTGCGGCATACATCATATCCCCCTCCTTTCTTTGGAGTAGCGTAACCGAGGTGAACGAAGTTAGACGTGGTTGTCATGGTTGAAGCGACAAAGAAGAAGAAGAAGGTGAAGGTGTTGTCCGAGGAGACAAAGAAAAGAAAATGGGAGAGCGATAAAACAAGAGTTCGAACAAGGATTAATATTGGCCCAGCTTTCACATGCTGATGAGAGCTGAAAGAGGAGGAGGGATGCCTGACCGATGGTGACCTGGCGCTGTTACTGCTGTTACCCTCTACTTAGGAGACTCACGGTCTGCAGGTCGGCTGCCTCAGGTACATTTTAAGATAAAGTGTTAGCCTACATACAGACAGCTTTCATTTTAGTTTGTCTTTAACAGTTTGCTGTTAGCACCGCAAGCGCGATGTGCTTGTGTTGACCGCAATCGTAAATCATAATAGCAGTGAATGAGAGACTGCGGACAAAGCAGATTGAAATATGGCTTTCTACATGCTGATCACATGTATTGATAAAGTCCTGGCTTGGCTGGCAGAGGTTTTATCGCACATACTTACAGTAACAAGCGTAGCTGTTCTCAACTAGAGTGATCTTGAAGTAATATTCCCTTCATCTGCTAATCATGTATGTACAAAATGCTGTAAGGCTACTTTACCAGCTTCAAGAAGTTCAGCAGTATCGTTGGCTTGTCAACAAATGCACATGACAATACCGTTTTTCGTCTGTAGGGGGACCCTGTGAGGTAAAAAGTGCAGTCCTCCATTGTGTTGCTTTAAGGTCAGAGCTTCTATACTCTGACATATTTTTAATTCTACACCAGTGTCACCCCATAATATATCAACAAGGTGGAATACTCTTCTGATTATTAGGAGGTACTGTACAAAGGTCTGTGCTCATGTTTCACTACTTGACATCTCTGGTCTATAAAGAGCATCAGGAAATGACCTTTGACGATATACCATGAGGTTAAGCAAGAGAGAGAGAAAGAGAATGAGAGAAAGATGACGTTAGGATGTCTCTCTCACTGCTCCCTGTTCTGCTCTATAACGAGATTGAAGGAAATTACCTTCTACTGTCAAACCAACCTGTCATCGGCCTGTCTAATGGGCTGTCCATTGGTATCAATGAGCAGCGGATCAAGAACCATAAAAAAATACATTTGAAAAGTGCAGCCCACCGCTGTCAGTTACAAGGGGCTTCACAGCCAGCATTCCCTCAGAGATTCTGTAATTCCAAAGTCATGTGACATATAGATAACAAAACATCTTCAACTTTGCACGCTTTTGAGCAGAATCATGCAAAAGAACGTATATCAGTTTTTAACCCTATGGGCCCGAACGATGCATAGTGCGTCCAAATTCACACTTGTTCTTCTCTATTGATTTTCTCCGCGACCGTGAGCGGAACCACAGCTTTCCGACAAGACCAAGCACTTGTTGATAATCCAATGTTTTCACAACAAAAAAAAAAAGATAAAGTTAGACTAAAATGATGTATAACAGAGCTTTCATACAGCTCTGCACACACATTACTCTTGGATGGATTACTCATGAATGCAGACTCGCATAGAAATGCCACACATATCACATGAAAGCGCAGGAGCAGAGCTTTCCAATGATACCACACACATTGTACTGTCATCCCATCACGCTATAAATACAGATTGATTGTCTACAAAACAAAAACCTGACAAATTTCTTTACAACCCATTATACAGATCTTGTTATCAGTCACTACATATAGTGAGGAATATCGTATCTTACCACGTCTTAGGCTTGCGTGTGTTTCTCCCTGTCTATCCACATTTGTAGTCCGGCTTCCAAGATGCAAATATCTTCATATTGTCCAGTTGACACTCCATCAAACTTTGTATGACAAGACCAGCCACTTCACCTTTGCGCACCCAGACAACTGCAGCCTAATTATGCATGCATGACAGGGCTGTAGTCACCATATACATTGAGGGGACATGCCCAATATATAACTGAAACTGAAAAACAACAACAAACTTTGTTTACTGCAAACAAAGTGGCAAATATTATCTTGGAGGACATCATTGCACTTAGTTGACTATTTTTCTATGATCTTAGATGTAAATATTGCATGTTTCTTTCAGATGAAACACATTTTTGACTTGTGAATGAGTCAATGGAATTTCTTTCAATAATGAAAAAATACTGGCAATCATGTCCGCCTGGCTCAAACCACATGTTTTGGACAGCTGTGAAGTGACAGAATGTCCCACCATCATGGTTCTTATATTGCCAGATTCCAGAGAGTCTCCCCTCTTCATATATGGCAGAATATGTCATCTTCCAACTTGCTATGGTGAGATACATGTAAAAATGTTAGAATTTAGTCACGCGGATTTGTTTTTTTCATTGATATAAAAATTAATATAAAATACAGGCACATAGAAGGACATGAAGTGATGGCAAATCTGGTTAGCCCAGATTGTCCTGAAAAAAACAAGATATAGCATGTGTATGTAGCCTTTATAATGACTGTGATATGAGCTTAAAAGTAAAGGCAGTAAAAATACCCCAAAAACGCCTAGGGCCCATAGGGTTAACAATGGAGATGTAGTCATTCAAGTGTTGAGACTCTGAATGAGCCAGTGCATCTGAAGAGAGAGGCGATCACACATTCTGAGCAATGAGCATTATAACAACTATGCAAACTCTTCATCTTCAGAAATTGCCTTTCTGAACCCCTTCAGATTTTTCAGACACATTCTGTAACTCTGGATATGAATATCCACATGGAAATATGACGTTTAACTTTACCAGATGAAGAATGTTTCAAAGTTTGAGCCCACATTTGTCAGAACTTAAGTCATTATTATATCTCCATACATAAGAGATCAAACCTGGTACTGTCTAATTATGGGACTGTCTCCCTAACCACCAGGCTAATCTGATGCCTGATGCATTAAACATGGCCAGCAGGTCTAGAAATTAATACAGCAGAGGCACAGAAAGAAAGTTTGAGCACTCATTTTGGGAAACATTTCTGACTCTTTCCATGTGTCTGTAAATGTGTGCGCGTGTGTGTGAGCATGTCTGGACCACTAAAGGTTATATTTACCATTTGTCTGGGTTTTGGGAGAGGCAGAGGGCAACTAGGGACAACAGCCCGGACCACTAGAATTCTGATTGTGGAAGATCACACACACACACACACACACACACACGCACACGCACACACACACAATAAAAAAAGGTATTTATTGGGGATTTAATCAAATGTCAGGGCTGCTGCCATCACGCTGTGAATATAGAGAGTAAGAGGCTTGGAAAGCATGGGAATGACTGGGAATGAACAGGAAATGAAGATGGATCAATAGGAATGAATGTGTGTTGGATGGGAATCAGTGGAGATGCATGAGGACATGTCTAACGTCACTAACATTTGACTGCCTGCAAAACAAACAGAGACATGAATCATCATCAGTTAAAGGGGTATAACATCATTTGTGACTGTTACAGGCCTCTTATTATCAACCAGTGGAAACAAAAATATTGATTCCATTAGCTGTTGACAGAAAAAAAAGGTGCCAAACTACAGACAGAAAAAATTAGCTGCTAGCTGGTGAAGAAAATCAAATATTTAGAAGTTAAAGACCCACATTTTTCCATCAGAGTTGGTGGAGACCTAAGAAAGATAAAAGTAATCAGACACCATCATGCGAGCACAAACACAACTCCAAATGGACGCTAATGTTGCTCTGTGTCTATTGGATGTCTAAATGTGTTTAATACATGAATTATTGAATCATAAATTTTTTTAAAATTTATTTTTACTTCCTAACAAGTGAAAAATCATGCCCATACATTTTCTACCAATATATGTTACTGAAGCAGTTATGTATCTGTTTCACTGCAGTGGACACCATGCTTCATCAGTATACAAAAGGATTTAACGTAAATCAATATAGGTCTGAGAAATACGTTTGTTTTTTTTTTTGTTGTTGTTGCTGTTTTTTAATTTCAGGAGCCAATAGTAAGATAAGAGATTACAAAACGTTTTTTGTTTGTTTTGTTTCTTTCTTTATTTTTGGTTTTGGTCCTTTAATGAGTTTGGTTGAATTACTTGTACTACTTTTGTATGGTGTCTGGATAAGGCATATCCTTTCGCACATAATGTCCGTTGGAATGGATTGATGTATTTTCAGGCCCAGAGATACTTTTATCCAATTTTTAATATTTCTGATCTACTTTTTTTTGGTAAATCTTATTTACCTGACAAGTATTTATTCATTTATTTATTTTTGTCCATCTAGCTTTCACACAATAAAAAGATTCAACAGTTATTTCAAAGGTACATGCATCTCTTCTTCTCTCCACTGTGTTGAATTTAGGATAATTGGAACATGGTATTTCAACTTAAATGGTTCAAAATGGCTTCCAAATACATATCCACTCTAGTGGACACCATGTATGAAAGGGTTAATGAGGCATTATTCAAAAAATCTCACTGAGAGCAAGCTCATCTTTGCAAGAGAGACCTGAAAACAATTACAACTAAATGAAAAATATAAGCTTGTAAGTCCCTCCCATGCTACCATTTGTACATGGGACCCATGTGGGTAGTAAATGGGTTTAAAAATGGGCCCTACATGGTTATGCAAGGGGTACCTGGGTACCAAGTGGGTATGGGTCAAAAATGGGCAACTTATCTGTCGCCCACTTAGGTAAACCCACACTTGCGGGCAATTGGCATGGGGCCAATATGTAACCCATGAACAATCCCAAAAATGGCTCATTTTTCAGCCTGAGTAGTGACTGTCTCTAACTTCAAGCTGTGTTGCAGGTCATACCAGTAGTGAGGTACATAATACCAGAAACCTCTTTGCTAACACATTAGTTTAATAGCTTTATAAGGTCTGAGGTCCACATGGCCAAAATTATAATTAACTAGTCCATAACCATTGGTAGCTTTGTCACCTTCTACCTATGCCAATCCTCAATGCCTATGTGCAGTTTCACATAGATTGACCACGTCAGTGAGTAGAAAAACGTGGGACAGACAGAATGACTGACTGACAGAATGACACACTGACAGTTTCCATGATCATGTACAGCATACCATACCATGACTTAGTCATACCAAAAATTAGAAAAAAACAAACAAACATTGGGCCACAGGGGGAGCCACAGTGATCGGTCGCATTTTAGCCATTCTTAAGCATTTTTCTGTTGTTATAGCGCCACCCAGTTGCCAATTAGAGTTAAATTTCTCCAGTCACCTTGAGGCGTCCTGTTCTACATATCTACCAAGTTTAGTAAAAATCGATATGGCTTTTAGGCCTAGATAAGAAATTAGCTCTCTAGCGCCCCCATTTTGTTTGATGGGGTTAATAATGGAGGGGTCCCCTCAGATTATGTGTGGTCATATGCCTACAAAGTTGTGTGGTGATTGGTGAAACCCTTGAGATGTTATACACCTTTATGTGATGAGCCACGCCTTTATGTACACCTTTATGTGAGGGCCCTTTATGTGAAGCTCAGTTTTAGTAAGTTTTCCAACTTTTGCCAAGAGGGAACTTTAGATATTGGTCCCTAGATTATGTTCACCGAGTTTCATGCAGATCGCTCAAACTTCCTAGGAAGAGATTGATTTTAAGTGTTTTTCAAAATGGCGGAAAATCTATATAACCAGAAGTTATAGGCTCTGGAGGCAAATTTGTTCCTCATGAGGAGAGGCATCTCTGTGCAAAGTTTCATGTCTCTACGACATACAGGGAATGAGATATGCCCATTCAAAGTTTGCAATTTCATTCGGTTGCTATAGCACCCCCCTTTGGCCAATTGATGTAATATTGCTTCATTTGCATCCTCCCATGACCCTCTACCACTGTGCCAAATTTCACATGGGTTGACCAAGTCAGTGAGGAGAAAAATGTGGAACAGACACACACACAGAGTTTTCGTCATTATATGGTAAGAATGCAGCTTTAAAATGAAAATATATTTCATTGTAAATTGTTGCTCAAATTTGAACTTTAAACCAGGTTTTGTTATTGATTTATGCAGTGAATGCAGGCTAACTGAATGAGAACACATACTAAACCACTTCCAACAGTCAAAATGAGAAACTGAGCGATGTGGTAGCTTCAGTCAGCTCAAACGAATGAAGGTCTCTTACATACTGATTTAATGAACCAATCATATATCACTGGGTCTAAGGAACAGAATATAATCCTCCGCTTTGGTCAATCAAACTCTGCACTCTCACCGTGACTCAGGTAACTCAGTCTGAATCCCACAGTTATCCTGCTCACTAGACTGTAGTAGCCAGCTGACTTCAGTGACACAGCTATAATTGGTACATTTAGTATGATTAATCGCCACCTAATCAGATTTGCATATATAATGGCTCTGGGTCAACCAGTTGTGAGTGCGTGTGCCGTCCAAAATAGCAGAACCATGCTGGGTGTTAATGATCATCAGTCTACTCTGGTCAGCTAACGGAGTCCCTCTCTCGAGTCCTGCCATGATAAATGTGTCAGCCAAAATGTCAGCCGAGGCAGAAGACACTCTCACAAAACTGAAATTGACCACAAGCATGAAATCAATGAAGTGTTTTCAGAGTGTTCACTGCGACAATTGTCCACACCTAACAAGTGATTAGACTCATGTCCAGTTGAGACTCACAGCTTCATATTGTCTGTCTTTCTCAATCCACAAATTGAGTTTTTTCAATCTTGGCATTTTCTTGGATTCAGATCAACACTTTAAATAGACCCACCAAAAGTGTGCTGACCATTATCTTAAAAACACTCTGTAGTATGAGTCAGAGGATTCAGGAAAGACTTCTCCATACTTTTATGTCCCTCAGGTTGGACTATTTTAACAGCGTTTTTCTGGTCTCCCCCAAAAGGCTCTCAGCTCATTCAGAATGCATGCTGCTGCTCCTAAAAGTGAAGAAAACTAAAGCGTCACATTAAGTTTTAGCTCTTTGCATCTACTTCCTGTATGAGTCATAGTTTAAAATACTGTTACCAAAGTACCCAAATTCCATGCTATTTTTTACTCCTTCCTCCTCTCAGGTCAGCGCTCTGCTAACAGTTACAAGAGTCCAAACTAGGGATGTCAGTCAGGTAAACTTTGTTTCTGATATGCTGACACCCATTAACTGGTAATAATGGTTCATTTGGAAAAAAGGACAAGAAATACAAGAGGCCTTTCCTTTCAGTCCAAGGCTGCATTGCCTCAGTGAGCTTAGCGCTGCATTTCAAAAGCGCTATCCAGCTGGCCAGCTGCATTACCATGGTAACATGCCCAGTGCTCTACATCCAGTCTCTACTGATTCCTCGGCCACTCTTAAGGGCGATCCACACTTGTGTGGCAGACCCTACGCTGTAGCCTATGCATATGGCCTACGCCATTGAGTAAGAGGAACACCTCCAAGACACTAGTCGGCAGCGGAGTTTCTGTGAAGTTCTGTAAAGTATAGTTGATTAAAAACACACCCAAAACACACATTAAACGTGGCTTAATAGAGACAATTTCAAATACAAGTACACAAACTGGCTTCACCATAACTCACAGCATTTACAGACAAAGCATTTGTCTTTATCTGCACACATTTCCCCCACAAATACCACATACTAATGTTTTTAGCACAAGCCTATGGCATTTTACATTGTATGAATTAGCCTAGGGGCTAGCAAACTTTTCCTCCACACATATAAAGCCAGCAACATTTAACAAAGGTAATGTTGCAAAATTTGGCTCCATTACAACTCAAGACAAGATTTACTGACAAAACAATTGTCTTATACTAAACACGTTTTCTAAACAAATATAACATGCTAACGTTATTAGCAAAAGCCTATGGCATTTTACATTGTATAAATTAGCCTAACAATGAGCGGAGATTTCCTCTGCTCATACGAAGCCAGAATAAATCCCAAAGTATAAATCCTCAAAGGATAAATCACACACAAGACTGAAAATGCTAATGGTTTCAGCTTACAAATATAGACAGGGGGCCTGCGTTGCCGCAACTTGTTGACATTTACAGCGTAGGATACGGCGTAGGCTCTACGTATCCACATGCACACTGGTGATTACAGCTCATAACAATGTCCTGGTGGCAGAATGCAGTCTGGATGTGGAGAGGTGAACATCTCCTGCTCTGACTGCAGCTGGGAGGGACTGCTGCGCGAGGACTGGGTTGCTGTGAGTGCTAAGGGATGGGGAGGGGCCAACGGCAGCACCCACTGCGTGTTGAGAAGAGTAAGAACGATACATGCTTTCAAGTCATAGTCTCCAAAAGTCTCCAATAACACCAGAAAAAAAAAGACGCTAGATTTGTCGCTAGTCGCTAAGTTGGCAATACTACCAGACCTGTGGAGGTGCCCACTGCAGTAAACTGAAGAGAAGCAAAATTAACTTAACTTGATTTGGTTAACTGTTGACATTACAATTTCTGAAATTGCTAAAATATTCCCTTAACTCATTGGTTTTTAGCACTTTATTAAAAATGGATTAAGTCATTATTGACATGCTAACACCAGCTGTCTCCTCCTGCTGGCATACAGCAGCTTCTCAACAATGATGTCACTTCTCTAAGAGTTTGGCTTTCTCATTAAGATGGCATTATCAATTAATATATTCCAGTATCTTTTCATTGATCCCGTCCTGTCAAACTGTGATAAAATAGTCTTTGTATTGTACACCATCACAGTCACACTCACACATGCACGTATGTCTGGTGTTAAGCTCTGAAACACATCCTAATGCAGATCATATCTTGACAGAATTCAATTTCCCATCTGAAATTAAAACCCTTTGCAGGACTTAATTGCTCTGAAATTGATAGCAGGAAGTGAAGTGGGAGCTGGTGTGGCGTGTACTTTCCCCTCACTGATGTGGTTGTCTTATTTAGCTGTAATATGAACTTTATGGATGTTAAAAAAAAGACAGCCATACACAACAGAGAGAGAGAGAGGAGAGGGGGAGCTAAAGCCTTATTAGCTTTTCCTTGAGATTACAGGCAGAAAAGCAGAGCGTTTGGCTGAGGCTGTAGTCAAATTAAAAATCTGCCACGGAGGAGGAGACGATGGAGAGAAAATGGAGCAGGGCAGAGCTACAGAGAGCTAGTTGGTCTACAAAGGATTAGCCAAAATGACAATGTCAGAGGGCCGGAGCACAGACAGGTGAAAAGGCAGATGACTTGTCTGGGTGAGAGACAGCAGCTTTTAAGTGACCACGATATCATGAACACCTGTACAGTGTAATGCAATGTAATTCAGAAGCCCTAGAAAATGAGCTCATAATGTCCACTTTTCACTGGGTCAATGTTTAATTGTCCCCTATGGTAATCTCATTGGTAATGTCCAAGGTCATAGTTTGTAGCATTTCCTGAATGGGTTTGCAATCTATTATATAGGGTTAATGACAGTTTGTCCACCCTGCACATCCCAAGGACGCTTCCACTCAAGCCATTTAATCAAGTGTAGTAATTAGTCTCCTATTCACTCTTAAAATCTTCATTTGCTTGATTAAAACAAAGAGAGAATAAATCTGCCAGTGAGGTGAGAAAACTTGGTTCCAATGCAAATCAACTTGTTTAAACAATTTGCTTGACTAAGGTGCTTTCTGATTTCCTGCTGATGTGATCAGCAATGTTCTGCCTGCGAGATACAAGACTCTGAGTAGTCCTGGAATGACATCAGAAACAAGTGGATTTGTTTTGTGTGGAATTGGTCCAATCTTTGTCTTGCTTCACACAAAGTGAGTTTATGTATATTGTGCATTTGAAACACAAAAGCAATTCAAAATGTTCTCAGCAAGGAAAATCAATTAAAGTAACACACTGATCTAACTGGCAAAAACACTGTTGATATTGTATGTTTCTGCAAACCACAGATATGTTGCATTTGCAGGTTATTATGTAGCGGATATTTTAAAATTTTATGTTTCTTTGAATTTCAACAATGATGTGGTTAATATGTAGGTTACGGCATAAAAACCATGTGGTTATAGTTAGTAAATATCATATGTTTAGCTTAAGATATCCAGTTTTGGTGGCCAATTCAGGCTGGGAACACACTGATGTGTCCTTAAAAAACAATCAGTTTTTGTAGCACTATTCCAGCTAGAAACACACTGATGTCTCTTTTAAACCAACCATTATGGCACTGTCCTGGCAGAAAATGCACCAATGTGTCTGTAAAAAAACATTGATGGTTGATGACTAAATTTGGTGGCTAAAAAGTACATAACTGATTTTGTTGTTTTTTGTTCTACACTCCCCCCCCCCCCCCTTCAGATGATGAAGTCAGCTCACATACTACATCAATTGAGAAACCCTGGTACGTTCAAAGATAACTTGTCCACGGTTTGCATAGACAGTTTACAGTGCCAACATTTTCTTCCAGCATCTGGGCTGAAGAGATATTAAGACATTCAAAAGACAAAATGAATATTATAAAATGCATTATAAAGATAGAAAGACAGCAGAGAAATCAGTTGCAGAGACTGTAAGATGTAGTACAAGAAATATGATGAGGCTCAATACTTTTTATTACTGATCCTGCTTCTTTTAAACAGTGGAGTGGCATAAAGCCCATCCAAGGATGATGTCACTTCATTTTCCACTATACTCTCCATTTCTCCACACTGCAGAGGAATTATTGCCTTCATGGATGTGAAGGATTTCTGACCACCAGCCACATGATCCGATGTCCCTCTTAGACACAATGAATGCTGGATATCTGGACACATCTGCAGAGATTGATCAGACATGCAAAAAGATCATTTCCCAGTTGTGGTGCACGATAAGACAGAAGGTGTGATGTGGGTAAGTACGAAATGCAGAAAACAAGGCTGACTACCAGAGTTGTATATCTATATAGGTAGCTGCTCTATACATGTCTGTAAAGTGAAGATGCATAGGTTTATGAGGCATTGCTGAGGCAACAATGGCGGACTACGTTTTGTGACCACTGCTCGGTCTAATGACTACTTTACACTTAAAGTCTGTATTGCAGCACCACATCACGGAAAAATGGACATCACAAATGAATAGAGCCATCTGCTGCCCTCACTGTCTTTGTTCCACCTTATCGTGTGAAGTTTAAAGTCGCACAGATGCGTCAGTTTTGGATCAGACCCGGTTGAAACAGCAGATGTTGGGACACTTCCTACAGAGGGATTGCTGTTGAAAAGGGATTGGAAGGAAAACTTTGGCATATCCAGAGTATCATTTATTTGTTTGAATGAGCTCCTTCATCCTTATATTGAGCAAAAATCAATGGTGATGAGATCTAAAGTAGCTGTTTTGGAAAAAAGGCAACATTAGTCTTTATCCTTTGCTACCTTTGTGGCTTCGGGAGACTGCTGAAGACAGCCAACACTGGTGAGTGTTTGGAGTTGTAGAGGAACAACCTCTCTGGACTTCCCTTGAACCAGTATTATCAATGAACAAGACCCACCAGACCACCGGGGGGTCAAATATTTAGGACTCACCCTGTATCGCCCCGACTGTACAAAAACCTTTTCAGCCATCCTTAAACCAAAAGGATGTAAAAAGTCACTTGGGATCCCTCAAGTTTCAGATGCCATCTTAAAGTATCCAGCCTTGGGGAAAAACACGGTGATGAATGACCCACTAGTTGTCTAAGACAATGCTCCTTTTTTCGCCACATCCTGTCCCTTCCTGTCACCCAAGGAAAGCACGCCCTCCCCTCTCTTACCAAATGTTCTGTGTGACAGAATTGAAATGTCTGTTGGAAGTGAAATTATACATTTTATCCATGTTAATGTGTTTGAAGTTGTAGAAATATAATTGGGGTTTATTAATCAACTGGTTTGCATGAATATGTACTTCCTCATTTTGTTTTTCGTTATATGTTGTCACTATAGGTTGTTTTCAATTGTATTCATTTTAATTGGATGTGAGGAACCGATTTTGACCATAATGAGAAGAGTATGTATCTATTGTGTGTAACATTTCAAAGTATATGTCTAAGATATATATATATATATATAAGTTTCTTTTGAAATAAAGTAATCAGCCTGTTTTACAACTAAGAAGACCGCCTTATCACATCCGCTAGATCTAGTCTTGCTGTTTCTCTCTCTCTTGTGTATGTCTCTTGTCTCTCTTTTTTGTGCTCTTCTTCTTGTCTCCTTCGTATTTACGCTTTAGTTACGCTTTTATACTCTCACATCAAAATTAAATCACATTAAGTTTTGCTTATCCAGTTTTCTTTTATGTCCTTGTTTTTTTTTTTTTTTTTTTTTACATTTTTATGCGTGTTGATAATAACTTTGATAACAATATGGAATGGCCAACGATACTGTTTTCACCATTATTATAAGTGAGTAATTATAACAAAGTAGACAAGTGCCTTTTTCGACCTGACTCTTCACCCAAAGATTCATCAGACCCAGCGTCTGCCAGCCACTTGCCACAGTGGTTCTTGTGCCAAACCCAAAGGCTTCCTGCAGCGTAAGGAAAACGACATGGGGGTACCCACAAGACTTCACAGGCTCAACCTCTCCCCCCTACTGCAGTGTGCCAGCTGGGGCCATTCTGCTGGAAAGTCTGGGAGTTGCAAAGTGACAGTTCGGGGCCCCAGGAGAAATGTCTGCATGGTTCGCTGCTAAGAAGGGAGGCAACAAATTCCCCTCACAGTTGACCTGCTGGGCAGTGGTAAGAGCTGATGTTGAATAGGAGATTTAATTATCTTAATCTTAATCTAGGACTCTGTAGATAAATATTTTGCACATTCCTGCATTCCCGATTTAGGCTATCTTCAATTTAACATACTCTCTCACTACTGCCAAATTAAATAACACATATGAGTGTTACTTCTTGTTTTAATCCATTTATACATACTGTTGATTTTGTGTTATTCCATATTATCCTCATTAATTTATTCAGTCGTTACCCATTTAGCTTAAATAAATCTTCATTTATTTTAGTCATCGTTGTCTGTGGATATTTCTTTTGAGCAGGAATTAAGATCACTGTATGGAGAATTTATTACCCAGATAATGAAGATTGATTCATTATTGATAAGCGTGCTGATGAATTAATAATTGGTTTATTGAGTTATTAATTTGATTAGTTGCTTCCCTCATTAGGAGGGTGGTGCCCCAAACCGTACGAGTGCAAACATTCTCAAAAAGGTATTTCCCCTACAGAGTCATTGTTGCATTCTTGTGTGGATGGAGATATTTTGCAGAACAAAGGTTGTGTGGACAGGATAGAGTTCTTTAAAATGGAGGGGAAACATATCAGTTTTCAAAAACATCTGAAAACATGCAGACAGGGCATTGGTTTAAAAAACAATACAGTGTGCAACGTTAAATGAGAACAACTACCACTGGCAAAAGCTATATAACTATAGATCTTAAGTATTATGGTGTCACAGGTCAGACACTAAAGATAAGAAAGATAAATTCATAGATCTGTAGTAGTTACGTTAGCAACCTACTACAGAAACCTTTCATGTTTGATACAACACTGTTTTCACCCATCTTACCCATGTGATTTGACTACACAATATCCTGCTGTGAACATATTGTAGGTGTTTGCCTTAATGTTAAACTCTCATTCTTCACCTATGACTGAGACCCCCGTAAACAATAGGCGCATTCTGCCCCATCTGCTCAGTAGCAGCCAACTATAAGAAACTTTGCACTGACCAAATCCCTGGTGGGGTGCATGTGCAGTTTCAGGTTTCCTTGCTGCAAAACAAGCATGCATATTCAGCAAAAAACCTATCTGGATAGATTGGGCAACCTTTGTTTTTCTGTTATCGTACCAAAGCTACTGAAATCATCTCTCACAAAGTGCCTTAAGCTGTGGTTTTGTGTAATCAGGCAGCAGTATTTCCACTACTTGTAATGGATTATCCATTTATACACAGCTCTGCATGTGCCCTGTGGGTTTCCCCCCGTTTAACAAGACAACAGTGTTTAATAAGGGTGAGGGGTTGGGTGTCATATTAATGTGCGTCACCCTCAGGCTTTGCTATCGGGGGGTTTCAAAATGCAGCGGAAAGTAACATCACCTTGTCAGCGAGAAAACCCAGTATCTCATGAAAAGTCAGGTTTCTCGGCGTGCAGGTTAAATGTCTCATTCCTTCCTATCTGCCATGTAATTTAATACACAGTACTTCTTGAATCTGTTATCGATATCTGCTTGCTCCCGGGGTCATGAAGCATTATCTGCTCTTAGGAAACAGTAATAAGGTAGATATGATATAAAGATGGGTGTTTTTAGCTGTGGAGTATATAGTCATCATATAAAGTAGTGCCTCAGGCTTTTTAATATGCAATGCTCAACTTTTCACAACACTGAAGCAGAAATGTATGCTGCTGATTCAGAGAGATGATATTTGTGTGTGAGAGCTATTTGGCATTGCAGAGATATTGTGTATGTGTGTGTGTGTTAATATGCTGGTGTTTTGTGTGTGTTGGCCAATTGAAATTTTAGCTGCTTTACAATGCTGATCCCCACCTGAGTAATGATTTTCTTAATGTATGTTTAAGCCACAGGTTTCCAACAAATTATCCACAGTAGGCACAAATACACACAATGCCTTAACAAGTCAGCAGCTGAATGACTAAAAATCAGCTATTTCCTGTGCTGAGCATTGCTGCTTATCTCAAAAGTACCTCACAAACTAAAAAAATAATGCATAAATAAATAAATAAATAAAAAACATTGAAAGCAGCACTGGTGTTATTGTTAATAAACCACCAGATTCCTTCATTGAATCTTAGTGATTTATAGGTTAATTACTGTGTTAGCATTAAATGGGAATATCAAAATGACAGGGTGTGCCTAAGTCTGAATTCATCAGACTTGGAAACGTCAGTGAGGGTGTGAGCCAGAAACACAAGTCACACCATCAGTGGAGACAAATTAAGTGAACAGAAAAATGGCCTTAATGTTTGCTGTCAAGCCAAAGAATGGCTTCAGTTGATTAAATCAAACTGTCATTTGCTGTATCAGACCTGGTGCTTCACTCACACAAGCTTTGTTAATCTGGGATCTTCCACCAGGACTTTCATGCCTTTTTTAAAGGAATATCAGTGCAGTTACAGTAGATTTATATCTCAGTATGTATACCTGAGCTGGAAGTGTCATAACTGTTGTTGTGTTAAATTGGTATACTTACATTAAGTTTATGTTAAGGACAGGGTTGCGCTCAAAGTCGAGAAGTCATCAAACAAAGACCATCTGGCTTTCAACACTGTCACCAGCTGCGTAGTGCAAATTCCTCTCGAGCAGCGAACATACAACTCAACCCCTGTTTACACGACAGACCTTGCCAAGTCCTCACATCACTATACTTTTTACACCACACATCTTGCTGTCTTGTAATCTGGAGTCTTGAAGTTGTTGCAGTTTTCACACTGCATGACCTGACTGGTGACAGAGGTCACGCACTACCAGGAGGAATCCCTAGTGAGTTATGTCATGTGATGCATGTCAAACCACAACCCGGGATCAGGTGGGTGCTAACTACCAAATATCAAAGTCAAAACATGACAAAGCAGCATTCTGAGTGTTTTATTAGGTTATTAATTTACAGAAACATTGCGTGCGATAGTCCACCTTCCACATACTCTTCCCCTCTTTCACTTATCTCCCTCACAAACACACACAACTTGGAAAGTAATGCAGCACCACTTTACTTTGTCCTTAATGCATGTCTTGCATTCTCATTGGCTGTAGCTTGCTGATAAAGTCCCTTACAGGTCCAGACACCGTGGGTCTCCCAGTGTGTTGGAGAATGGCAACAGCCCAAATGTTGAACTCGAGTGAGTAAGTATAACTGCAGCTGGAGCAGCTACGTGACCTGCCTACTAGCTACATAACTTGCCCACCATACCTACATGTCAGTCCATGATCAGCCAGCTTTGCCCCTCAGCCCAGAAGTGGAAGCCTCTGTAAAATTTGTTAAGTTAGTTAGTAGGTTAGTCCTACCTTGACCTCATATTTATTTATTCACCACAGTGTGACGTTGCGACAGGACAGGGTTCAGATAACCGTCATGATGATGGGTTTGTCTTGTACAATTGGTGGGCGTGGTTTGGAGTGTGTCTTGTAAATGCAATGTGTCTGCAGCTGTAAGTGTCTGAACTTGAGGTTTCAAAACAAAAGTCCACAGACCAATGGGTGACATCACAGTAGCTTTGTCCATTATTTTATAAAGTCTGACTGCACCATGCAAGGCCATCAGACATGAAAGTCTATGAACATTTAGCACACGTGAGGAAAAAGGTAGACAAAGAATCGTGTGCACAATCTAACAGATTGATTCATCCATAACACCACCTCTCATGTAACATGAAAATATATATCCAAATGATTGGCATACTGGAGACAGATCTGACAATGCCTTGTAGAGTCTTTATTAAGATATAAAGCAGAGAGACTTGTGAACCTCATACAATCCTCAAAGCTGTTTAGACCTATACAGTATATAGTGTTGAAATTGGGTAACAATGAATGTTTGTATATCTTTGATCCTTCGCAAATGAGGCTGGAGAAATAGCATTGCACTATAATATTATGTGAAACTGTTCCTATCCAAATATTTAGTGGCTGACACACTCACCAAGACTGAGAACAAAGATCAGATACTGCCTTTTTAGTTCCTTTTTATTTGTAATTGCTGTGTGTCACTATGAGAATAACTACACAAAGTACAGTCATTATTAAAGGCCTTGCTTTTTTTCTCTTTAGTCCCAATATAAAAGTATAACACAAAATCAAATTATTTTTCCTCTTTGCTGAAGTAGATCGAAACACAGATTTAGAAAGAGACATGAATTTATTAACATGCAGACAGCTGAATATAAATTCACTCAGTGTACAAGCTGGAGATGAAATTCATTTACTTTAGTTTCACAAAGAGAAACTCGCCATGCATCCAGAAAAAATGTGAAACAAACATTACACTTTATCAATTTACATGTGATTCATGCAGATGAAATGGAAAAAGAAACTCAGTGGACGTCAGTGAATATCTACGGTATAACTTCAGTTTATTTATAGTGTAAGAGTAATAAAGATTCTTTTTTTACCCAGTCTATAATGAGCTTGAGAGGTTCAACAGTGAGGCACAGACGCTGTTCAGCGACAGACACCATGAATCTGTCATTTATAAACCAGCTCAGACTGAAAGGCTTGCTTGCGAGGACATGAGCTTTCAGCAGATTACATTACTGAGGACACTTTTGTATTTGACACTCAGGTTTCCAAAGCAGCAAATGAAATGGAAAGTTAAAAGCTATCTGCTGTGTATGACTGAGAACTCTGTGAAGACACTTTGTCTGAATAGGTGGGTTTATCTGTGATTGAAATCAGTTCAACTCAGCTCACTCCTATTTAGACATGGTGAAGCTTTACAGAGCAAACTCACACAAAGTGTAAAATATGAAATGCAAATAAATGAAATCTGGTCTAGTTTATTACCTGAAGTGTGATGAAGATTATTTTTTAACTGTTTTGTTCCTGCCTCAAGGCTTTTGTGCTTAACTAACTTATGTGAAAATCATGTGGACTGTAACTTTCCTTAGCTTGCCCGAAAACTTTTGAGCCCAGTGCCTTCTAGTATAATAAAAAATGTGTAACTAATTGATTTAATTCAAAGTGCAGTCATAATTTATGAACCAGACGTTGATACCTCTGCCAGGAGAGAAGTCTACACCAACTCTGATATTTAGCTTTGGCCTGACTGCTACCAGAGGTTTCCTTTCCTTTGTGGATTGTTTCAGGACACCTTGATTTGCATAGCCCAAAGTCAGTTTTTAATTCAAGAAGCTCAATGAGCTATATATGCTAATCACAATTACAGGAACATGTTAGAGGACTCCCTTTGAAGTTTAAGGGACCACATTGTTGCAGTATCAAGGTGGCCCTTCTTGGCATAAGTACAGCTTTTATACACTTTCAAAAGAAGGCAGAAATGTCATATAACCTTTAAACTGACACACATTATCAAACCAACCTTGTGACAGAAACAGGGCCAGTTTCACAAAAGCACTTTGCAAGCATTGCTTACACTCATACTACAAATGGTGCCAGTGCTCCCCTTCACAAACGGTTGTCACGTGTAAACTGCAGATACAGTTGAGCCCTATGGCTTTTCTTTTGATCAGCCAAAATGGACACAGGATGAATTGATCTCATAATGCACATCACAGTTTGCATGTTGCATATTTGGTGCAACAGGCCTCTGGATTGTTCTTGCAGGTACTCTGCTGAGCATTAAAAAAATGTCTTGGAAGACTTCAAAACCTGCACACTTTACATGGCAAGATGGCATGACTATAGGCCCGTTTCCACTGCAGGAACTTCGGGGTAATTTTACGGGGCCGGGGCCGTTGGTACGTGTCTCCACTGCAGGAACCACCCCCGAAGGACAGAGTTCCGGAACTTTTACAGGGGCTAAACAAGTCCCTGCCTCGGGGTAGGTACTTAGAACGGCCCCGAGAGAGTCCTGGCTGGGGCTTGGGGATTACTTGGTGCTGATTGGATATACTCAAGGAGGAATGTGACGTCAACAGAAAGCAACAAAATAGCCGGCATTTTTAAAACTCAGCAGATGAGGGTTAGCTTGTTCATATAGCTTCCACCGCTGTGTAAAAAAAAAAAAAAAAAAACTCACTAAATGGCCCGTGAATAAAATATTTTTTCCAGCGGATATCTTAGTTACAACTTGACTGAGCTAGCAAAGCAGTTTTGTTTATTCAGTTATGGGAAGTCACAATGTCTAGAAAGCATCAGCTAACAGCAGCAGCAAAGCTAACATGAGGACGTCATCTGTTAAAAGCCTCCCGTTGTTGGATACGACATGAAACTACTCCAGTTAGCTCAATCATGTTGTAACTAAGACATCCGCTGGAAAAAATATTTTTTTCACAGGCCATTAAGTGAGTTATTACAGACACCGCTATCGGCTAATGGCGTCCCTACGTCGCCCCGGTCAAAATGGTCGTGCAACGATTACGTCACATCCAGAGCCCGGTAACTTTACAGGAACCTTCCTCCTCTCCTCTCTCAGTGGAGACACGGCGGTTGAGAGGGTCGAGCAAGAGGACGATCCTGTAGTAGTTCCTGCCCCCCAAATAGTACCAGGAACTTCTTCAGTGGAAACGGGCCTTTTCGTCAGGTTCATAATGTCATGATTTTGACCTTCGCTCAAAATCTTTGGGGAGTTTATAAACTAAAAGTAAAAGTTTAGAGTCTGACAAACCCCAAAACCAATGTTTCCATTTTTTTTTTCAAAATCTCTGTGGCGGCCATTTTGGACTTTCAATATGGCGACGTCCCATAACCTGTTTCTAGCTGGATGCGTCAAAAAAACAAAAACAAAACTCAAATGGCTTCTGAGTGTTGTAGTTAATTGCATATTTTTCAAGCCAAGGAAACAAATAGGATCATTTCTAATACATTAAAAATAAAAAATCTGATGCTGAAATCTGCTTATTATGTGTATTGTATCTGGCAAATTATTGCTTTATCTCTCGTAACTGTATAACTTATTACTACACTTGACAACTAGCTACTTAGCATTAGCAACTGGTTTCAGAAAAATAACAGCAAATATTACCACTGGTTGACATACCTTGCTAATGTTAAACACAATAAGTTATTCAGCAGTTATCAGTTGAGAATGCACTTGACAGCTAAGACATAGGCATGGATGGACAGTGTCATTCAACCAGCTGACTCTTTTCTATTGATCTGACAGATCAGTTGAAACCTTAATGATCTGCTCTGCTGACACAGATGTCCTGATTTTGGCAATAGCCAACTATGACTTGTTGCCAAAGGACAGCGCAATGTTGATGGCATCAGATGCTTTACAGATCAAATTCTGGGATATTGTAGGTCCAGAAAAGGCAAAAGCATTATCTGCACTGACTGCATTCTCTGTTGTTGACAATACTGTATAATTTACAAGAGTTGGTCTAAGCTAAGTTCACACTACACAACTTGTCTTGTAATCGGGTTTTCACACTACATGACTGACCAGTAACAAAGAGGTTACATACTATGAGATCCTTCAGCAGGAGGAATCTCCCATGGATGTGCATGTCAACTCCTGGTGCTTACAAATATCACAGGTTGTTAATAACTTACATTACAGGTTATACATTGTATGCAATAGTCCACCTTCTCTTTCCCTCTATCTGACACTCTTTCCAAAGATACTTTATAACAAAAGATACCACATTACAAGCTATGCCACAGTATGAAATGGTATAATGTAGTAATGGCTAAGTCACGCCCTCAAATGAGATGAGCCAATCACAGTGCATATAGTTAATTCCCATACACTCGGACATTCTCTGCCTGGACGTTCATTGAAATGCATTACTGAAAGTCAGTTTTGTTCGGTTTTATGAGCTTTTTCTGAGATTTGAAATTTAAAAATGGTCAAACGGTGTGCATGGGATACATGCAACTACGACACAAGGTATCCTGAGAGGCTGGGCGACGAGGTGTATTTTTTTTTTTTTTTAGACGTTAGACCACAACATCAATTCAACTTGAACAACAAGATTAACAATGATGTCTACATCTGTTCTAAGGTAAGTCAACATTGTGTTTGAGGCAACATATTGTCACTTTGCTGGAAAGAAATATAAAGTTATCTTTAACATCTCTAGCTAACATTAGCTAAAGTTAGCCTAATGTTAGCTCCTAGCTGTGTTGTTGATCATGTCACCTTGTTTGCTGGGAGTTCATTAGCCTGTTTTGTTCTAGTTTTGTACTTTGGTGATCGTACATCATTGTTAGCTGTTGTCCAAAGAGCTCTAGTTAAGCTAACGTTAACTTCTGGAGCTTAGCTTCATTAATTTATGTGTAATCGCAGAGATAACAAAGGTTGGGAAACATTATGCTGAATGATTCAATGTAAATACTGCAGCACCAAACTAACGGAGAGACACTCTTGGTAAAGATGGTAAAAAGGCTGTTATCCTTTTCTCATATTCTGAGCCAAAAACCTTAACTTAAGTGGCACTTTAACTTGTTGTCTTTAATGGCGACGGCAACGAGATGCGGTTCACAAGCGTACACTGGGACCTGTAAATTTTAAGCTTTTCATCGAGCTTCTCAACAATAAAATGATTAATATATCCCTCCAATGCGTAGTTTAGGCCCTTTTGGTTACTTCTCAATGACATCTGATCATTATGTCTCCAAAAATCATCAGTTGCCTCCTGCGAAATGCCGTGTACTGTGACACCTGCCATAGCGCCGGTCACTGAATGTTGATAGTTTGTAGAGTGAGTGGAGGAGGCATGGCTTAGTCATAGGTCAAGTGGGTGTGGGCGTCTCTCCAATGCATACCCCAGCTCATTTTGAAGTGTAGTGAATGTTGTGTGGATGGATAAAAGCAGATTCAAAACATTACATCACAAAATCCAGTAGAAATTTTATGTTTGTTCCTCCTTTTGCTGCTCAGTTTATCTAGTAGCTTAATGTCTGATATCAACCCAGTGAGAGATCATGTTAGTTGTTGCTAGATCTCGCTAATGTGTTGCTAAAGGAGAGACATGTCTCGATCAAAGTCAATTTTCTCCTCATCAGTCAGTCTGAAAAATACCATTTTAGTGTCAGGATGCTTAGAAGGGGCGGGGCTTGTGAAAAATGGGTCTAGTACTTACTTGAGTGACTATGAGGTGAAAGAATTGGGCATAATCTGTCCTCATGTTGACTTTTCCCATTGGAGTGAACAGAGTCAGGACTGCTGCTAGTCTCCTAAAGGGGCGGAGTAGTGGCGAAACCCATGTGACAGATACAGAGGAGAAAATCTGAAGTGAGCCATCTGGATTTATCAATGTTCTCTGCTCTCTCTCTCCCTCTCCCTCTCAAACACTCAGACACACGTTTGACAGAACCACAGGTCTCAGTTCTTGTCTCTGTTCTCGACCTGTGTCTTGGGCTCTCATCAGCTGTAGCTGGCTGACAGAGTCCCTGACAGGTTCAGATATTTAGGATGCTGAATATTTGGACTGTGCCTACATTGCATTGACGACTTCTCGCCTCACAATTTTGAACAGTTAGTGTTGAACAGTTAACTTTTTTTTTCAACCTTTATTTAATTACAGTAATCTTCTCTTTATGAATGCACCTGCCTGTTGGATACTGTAAACAGTCATTATTGCCCCACTGTTGCTGTTGGGCTCATTTAGGATTTAAACCAGGGATCTCTCACTCTCCAAGTAAGAATCATACCCCTCGACCAATGAGCCAATCCATTTTGACAAAAGCCTGCTTAGATCAATAGACAGGGTGAGCATTGCTTGGCAAAATAAATAAATACAAGGTCAAACTGAAAAGACTGTGCACAGTTGTTTTACTACACTGTTTTCACTCACTATCTAGTCACCATTGGCCCATTCCTGCTCTTGAGCTCATCTGGGATTTAAACCTTGTACTTCTCATGCCCTTAAGAGTGAAATACAGCAGGGCACTGTATTGGACAATTTATGAAACACACAGTTCTTCCACTTCTCTGTTTACACTCATTTAATAGCCACCTTTGTGCCATTCTTGCTCTCGGGCTCATGTGGGATTTGAACACACACCTAACAAGAATCAATGAACCGAGAAGAAGCTGCTTTGTCCTGTGGTGCCTTGACAAAAGCCTGCTTAGATCTGCAACAGACACACAATTTCCATTATTTGGCATGTGTCTTATGTGAGCATTGCTTAGCAAAGAAAAAAAAAAGTATTTTCAAAATTGCTCAATGTTTGCTGTAGTGCTACACAGTGTTATCCACAAGGGCAATTTCACTCATTATACAGTCACCATTGCCCCACTGCACCTCTACACCCTGAGCAAGAATCATACCCCTACCAACAAGCCAAGAAGAGGGCATGTTATTCATGCTCAATTCAAGCAATTTATCTGTGATCTGTGAGCCTATCAACATTGACATCTAGTTGAGATTCTCCCAATGTTACCAAAATGGAGGACAAACATTTTGACTATCTGTGTGCAATACTCAACATGAGTACTACACAGAGACAGACAATAAACAAGAGGGCTTGGACTTTAGTGAGCAAAGCTTCAGGCGACCTTATAAGTGCTGAGAAAATGTATGTGTAACTTGTATACACCATTTTGTTGAGTTGACACAAAAGAGAGTCCCTTACAGGTAGTGTGGCCGAGTGGTCTAAGGCGCTGGATTAAGGCTCCAGTCTCTCAGGAGGCATTGGTTCAAATCACACCACTGCCGTTTGACAATGTACTGACCTCAGCTGTTACCAAATAACAAGTGGGTGTTTGGGTGGCTCTATGCTGACACTACCAATTCCATCCATATTCACATTGCTATGGTTTAAGCAACTTTACCATGTTATCAGGTTTTATTGCCACAAGTGTCTCAAGTGGACACGTTCAAGATTATTGGATGGATTTGGGAAAATCACAATAAATGCATTACCGCAAGGTCCACTTTTCAGCCTATGCTGGTTAATCTTGGTTGCCAAAGGTGCCCACAACATTGAACCACAGGTTTTTAAATCCCTGGATTTGAAACATCGAGCAGAGTGGTGCAGCGGAAGCATGCTGGGCCCATAACCCAGAGGTCGATGGATCAAAACCATCCTCTGCTAATCCTAAATGCTCTGGATGAGGAGTATGTCCCCCGCAACGCACAATAAAACGAGGTGTGGACTTCCCTCTGTGTCACCAGTAATAAGGAAATACAGTGACATGGCCCATATGAAGATTACTGCTTGCGGTGTGAACTCTTGTGTCTAAGTATCAAATCTGAAGATTTACTTGTGGTTCCAAAGGTACCAAAGGTGTTTGGTGGAAGCGGGGCTTAAGTCTTGGGCTTTTCCAGGATTTGAGCTCTCGCACCTAATGTTCTTCTCCTGCACAGTTTCTCAGAAACTAAACAGTCACTTCTATAGCACTCTTGCTTTTGGGCTTGTCCAGGATTTGAACCCGGGACCTCTCACATCCTAAGTGAGAATGAAAGCCTGCTTAGATCTGCATAAAATGTCCAATATAGGGCATGTGTCACATGTGAATGAAAAAGAAAAAAAAAGCTGCAGACACAAGGGATGGGATTCCTTGCAGGTAGTGTGGCCGAGTGGTCTAAGGCGCTGGATTAAGGCTCCAGTCTCTCAGGAGGCGTGGGTTCAAATCCCACCACTGCCATTTGACAGTGTCTGATATCAGATAAAGTGACTTAGGTGGTAGCCTGAATTGCATGCAACTCTTATTGATGTATTTAAAGCAATTAGACATGTGGGAAGAAACCTCTGTTACCAAAAGACAAGCTGATGTGTGGCTGGCTCCGTGCTGACTCTACCAATTCCATCCACATTCACATTGCTGTGGTTTAAGATGACAAAGCACTCATTGTCACAACTATCTTTAGTGACATAAGCATTCATTGTACAATCTAAAAAGTCAATGTCTGATTCCTCTCACTCTGAAAACACTTGTCATTCAAGCAATGCTCTGTTGCTCTGAAGTCTGACTGGTTAAAGGTATTTAGATGGCAGCACTGGTTGCTGTTGAAGGAGCAGTAATCACTAGGACAGAGGGGAAGGTGGAGGAACAGAATATCATCAGGGAAGCACTTAAAACCTGTGGCTACCCCAACTGGACCTTTGCAAATACCTCAAAAAGACCCAGAGCAGACAGAGAGGAAAAGACACAAAAATGAAACAACATTGTCATTCCTTATGTCACAGGAGTATCTGAGAAACTCAGGAGAATCTTCAACAAACACCACATCCCTGTGCACTTCACACAAAGTAATACAGTGTGACAGCAGCTTGTCCACCCTAAGGACAAAACACCCAGGCATAAGCAGAGTGATGTAGTGTATGCAGATCAATGCAGTCAGGAATGCACAGATTTGTACATTAGTAGACAAAACAACCATTCCACAAATGCATGGAACAGCACAGGAGAGCCAGCTCGTCAGGTCAAGACTCGGCTGTCCACTTGCATCTAAAGGAGGGGGGACACTCTTTCCAGGACAGCAATGTTCACATCTTGGCTAGAGAAGAAAGATGGGTTGAAAGAGGCGTGAAAGAAGCCATATATGTCAAACTGGAACGACCATCCTTAAACAGTGGAGGTGGCCTAAGACACAACTTATCACCCACCTACAATGCAGTCTTGGGATCCCTCCCCAGAAGACTTCACACCCATTCACACCTGGTCCCATCTAACCTTTCCCTGAGCAATTGGGAAATAAAACATGTGTGACACACCACGTGTTGCACCTCAGACAGGACTGTGTGATCATACCTCTGCCATCTCTGACAGCCATTTCAAAGCATTGGTTGTTTATCTTCTTAACCAAGCGCATTGGCAATTAGCTTGCCTTGCTTCATTAACATATTGTTAAATTTAATGGTGCCTGAGCTACCTCACTGTAAACATCTACTCCTTCGAAAAGATGATTTCTGATTTCTTACATCTCATAAACAGACACTAATGACACAGCTAACAGATTTTTACAACTGCCATTTTATTAAATTGGAGTTTTACTGAGTGAAACATGACGCAGAATTAAGCAGCAGACCTCAGTAATGTCAGCAAAGTAGTAGTAAAATAAATTAGTTAAGGCACTCATTTTATATGATATGAAAAGAAGTATAGCAAATCATTAACACATTCTAAGCCTAGATGACTAATTACATAATTAATGGTATGCTGCTGAGTTTATTTTTAAAACAGGCAATTTTCTGATGTAGATTGAGGAAGAAGTCAGGAAGGGAAAGACAGGGATATTATGTGCTGATGTCAAGTGACAGACCTGTCATTTCAGGTGTCATTCTCCTCCACACATTCTGATTTAATACTTCTCTGCTCTTCAGTGAAGAATCTCAAACATCAGTATAGCACTTTAGATTCTCTGCTTTTGATTTTTTTTAGTTTTATTATTTCTTGTTTCATTCCAAGCATGTGAAAACATAGTGTATGCATTAGAGTTGGGTATGCTGGAAAATACGGGACAAATCCTGTCTCGTATTGATTGAGCAGTAGGCTATTTTATTTCTCAGTATGGGATGACTTGGTATTATACAGGATGTGGGGCAACCTATTCCTAGGCGATGAAAACTATACTGTTAATAACAGAAGCAGCCCCTTTTTGTTCTGGTTGCAAGGTCAATATGCTCTTGCATGAGGCGACCAGATTACTAAAATTAAATTATGCAAGCCTGTATTGTATAGCGACAATAATAAATCCTTGAATCCTTGATCAGCATACCTGCCAACCTCCAGACATCATAGCCTACATGACGCTGATTAATCACCATGAGTTCCGGTTGAAATTTGAAAACTTGAAAGTGTTACAGTAAGTTGCTTTTTCAACAAGTGGTTATGGCATTCATGCTGGCTTGTCTGCTGGTTCCATTTTGTGACCTCCTTCCCATAAAACGTGCACATAAAACGTGTCATTTGATTAATTATTCTATCATATTCTTCTTAACAGGTATGTTGGAAACTGCTATATTAAAAGCAGTTCACACAGTGCCACGAAAAATTGTGAATCACTATAATCTGCTTACACCTCCCTCAGGGCTGTTCTTTGGTGTGCGGCACAGGTGTTCCAGTGCCAAAATTGCCATCTAGCCAAGCTGCTGGGTTCATGAGCCCGTGGTGTCCTCTTGTGTTCACAGAGCAGCAACTAACCATCCACTTGTGGAGGTCAAGAGATAAAAACAAATGCTTTGTGCTGAGAAAGCATGCTGATTGAAAGCGCTGACATGGACCTCTAAAACATGATGCATCATTAATAACTTAATGAATACAACACCAAAAA
Organism: Epinephelus fuscoguttatus; assembly: GCF_011397635.1. Classification (NCBI taxonomy): domain Eukaryota; kingdom Metazoa; phylum Chordata; class Actinopteri; order Perciformes; family Serranidae; genus Epinephelus; species Epinephelus fuscoguttatus. The sequence goes on along the minus strand of NC_064760.1, from coordinate 35,509,063 downwards.
GTAAGTGTGCTAATCAGCCTGTACTGTTTCTAAAAATTCATATGCATGTTCAGTTAGGTCTAATTATCAGGTAGAAATATTTTTTCTTCACTGTGTGAGAAAATGCCGTGCAACATGTTGAAAGTGTCTCACAGTCAATGTGTGAGAGTTGGCAGCCCTGCAATCAAAAACGGGGACATTTCCAGGAACAGCTCCAGCTGGGGACAGGCCACCAAAAAGGGACTGTTCCCAGAAAACGAGGATGTCTGGTCACCTTATTGTTGTAGCTACAAAGTCAGCTTTGTCAGGTTGTTGGTAATGTTGCAGGTGCGGACAGTTGCAACAGGTGCCAGAGCTCTGCAAGGACATTTTAGAAAATGCTGATTTAATGTTAGTTCAATCTGTTATAAAACAAAACTGTATGTGCTAAATTGAAGGTGAATTACCTTTGAAAAGAGCCGCTGTTGGTGGTTAGCTGCCAAGCTTAGCCACAGGGATTAGACATAGACAGTCAGTGTGACTGCTAATTCCGGTATCTCACTGGAAGTTGCACTCATAATCATTCAGCGCCCTCAGGAATAAGATGGAGAGGGATTGGTTCAAGCATGATAGAATAGAATAGAATAGAATAGAAGAGAACTTCAATTGCCATGCAGCCAGAGTCGGTGGTATTTGCTTTCGGTACATATATACAGGACACTGCTTCATAGTCACAACATCAACAAGTGCATAAAGACATACATGAATACAGTGCATACAGACATCCACAAATCATATTGTGGAAAACAATAGCCCTGTAGCCAAAACCCCCACAGTGTGACACACCTGAAACCAAAAAAACGCATAACAAATAACACAACAACAGTACAACACAGTTAACTACAATAAGATCATATGCATGCTAACGGAGGGAGTTGAGTGTTCGTATTGCTGTGGGGAAAAAGCTGTTTTCAAAGCAGGTGGATTTTGTGGCAAGTGACCTGAGACGCCTACCAGAAGGGAGGGTAGGGAAAAGGGGATTTGCTGGATGAGAGGGGTCTGAGATGATTTTATTTGCCTGTTTATAAACATGCTGATGTAATATGGATTCGATTGAGGGGAGGACAGAACTGGTGATCTTAGAGGCCTTGGACACAATGGGCTCTAGTTTCCCAGCACAGCGCAGGATGGCGAACCCCGTGCAGAGCTAGTTTCGAGCAGCACAACCCGCGGCGCGCTCAGTTTGGTAGTTTGGCAGACCGAGGTGCGCTGAGATGGGTGTGGCGGCGCAGCAGGGGGAGGTGTTGACAGATCCAGCTTGGCACAGTGACAGTTTCGTGCCAAAAGGCTTTGCTGAAGGTGCGCTAAAAGCTCGCCAGCTGAAACCTGGTCTACTGTCAGCGCAGGGGGAGCACAGTCGGTGTAAGCCAATGTGCACACGTCACCAAAACCTCACAGGCAAGTCTCCAGAATATCAGGCACATTAACAATGCAATAAATACCCACAAAACCACTATTCAATGCAACTATCTGCAATCACCACATAAATGTATCTCTATATCGACTGTCCCGTCACATCTGATGTCAGATCAAAGGGGATTGGCACCGTTTGGCACGTCTGGCATGCGTAATGGAAACCCAACCTGATTTGATTAACACAGCTGCAAACTAATAAGTTCACATCCCTCTCAGCCAACCACAAACAGCCACAGCATCAGATAGGGAGTATATATTCAGTATCTGTCATCTTAGAAAAGCCAAAAGAAAAGAGTGAGACTGCGAGAGAGAAAGAGAAAGTGCGCGCACACGAGAGAAGCGCAACATTGATTTACAATTGTGGTGACCTCCTCCCAGGCTACCTTTGCATCATCAGCCCGTGGAGGTCTGCTCGCAGTTCCATATATTCGGACACTGCGAGCTTGGACCTCCCGGACCAAAACATCAATTTCCTCCTGGGAGAAGTTTGGCCGTCTGACGCTGCTGCTCTCTTCTGCCATGGCGAATTGAGTAAACTCTCATTACGCCTTCGCACGGCGCATTTAAGGGCGAGGAGAGGGGCTCATTTGATTGGTGTGATGTGTGTAAAACCCACTCCATGCCTTCTCTCCTCCCTCTTTCCGACTTGTGCAGGTAGGAGGGACGGAGGTGGGACAGACGAGTAGCTGCGCAAGCGTGCACGGTGTGCCAAACTTGCAAAATTCGCCTGGCCACACCCAGTTGGCGAAGCGCAGGTGCACTGCACCCCCGCCTTGTCCGGTCTGCGAAACTAGAGCCCAAGGTGTTGTATTTCATCTTTGAGTGACTGTCTGTGTTACCATACCAGACTGGCTATGGTAACACAGACACACCTCCTCCATCACCAGACTGTGATGGAGGAGGTGATGACACTTTGCATTATGGCTGTGTAGAAGTGGACCGGGAGGTGTTTATTGACTCTGAACTGCTATCTTTGTCTTTGCTTTTTAACTACGTTCAGAGACGTTCTTGTTCTCGAGTCTCGTGAGTTGCCATGTAAACACAGCACGCCTGCAGGCTAACTGACCACGGTGAGAAATGATGCTATAAAAGTGGAGTAAGTTATGTCTTTTCAAGTCAGTTTTGCATGCTGCGGCTTCAGGGCGCTTGGATTATGACAGACGAGCCATTCTGATGTTTTTGAAATATATTAGTGGAGTTTTATTACATTTTCAAAATGATTTTGGACGAGGGCTCCATGCACTTCAAGTGTATGGAAAAATCTGGCAAGCTGTTATCCTCCGATACCCCAAATGAGTTTTGTGGATTAAAAAACTACACTGGACTTCTTGTCGGCATGAGGATGAGTAAGTACTGTCTGTATTTTCATTTTAAAGTGGTCATTTCCTTTAAACCATTTCATTAAAATGAGCCAAAAACAGTGATATAATTTACGTCGTTCTTTTTCATCTTAAAAACAGCACATTGACTAGGTGTTTGTTCTTGGTCCTGGAAACAGCAGTTGATAACACAATGTCTTCTCAAGGTCTATTTCATAAATTGTCTGCAGCTTTTCAGTATTTGCATGTCATATCAAAAGCTTAAAAAAAATTGTGAATAATATATATTTGCAATTTTACCGATGCCACTGACTTGATGTTGATTCATTGTGTAGGTGCTTTTATTGTCTTTTTTTTTCTTTTTTTGTCTTTGATATTTTAAATGTTTTTAATTTGCCTTGCCTGGCCTTGTGAATCTTATAACAACTGCATATGTCAAGGCTTTGTGTACCATGTTTTCTTCCCTCTGTGAAGCACTTTGAGCTGCATTTTATGTATCAAAGGTGATTAAAAAATACAAGTTATTATCTTATTTGCTATTTTCAGTCTGGTTTATTTTATTTCATGGACCAAAATTACCCACAAACCTTAGTTAAACATATGAGTGGTCTGGACCATTTACCTACAAAGAATTTGGAGATAAGACGTTAATGAATCTGCCACAAGTTCTACATTTCTAATTTGTGCATACAAGTACTTAGTCAACAAAGCCCATTGTGATTTCCCCAAGTAATACAGGAAATGCATCACAACTCAAAGATGGCAGCTACTAACATGTATGAAGTTGAAAAGTCTCTCAACTCAAAAAATAAGAAATAGCAGGAGATCATGCTGCGCTGGTTGTGCAGTGATGTTGTTGCTCAGTGGGTAACCAGCTCCAGTTCTATGTTATACCTTTTGTTTTGCTCTGTTTCCTTGATGTCTGTGAGGTTTTACATGGTAAGGGGGGAGTACTTTGTGGTAGTGAGGGCAAAAGTGCAGGGGTTCGAACCTCCTTTGAACTCTGACAGAGCTCTGTGATATGCACATGCTCTGTGGTCACAGCTCAGAGACATGCACAGCGATTACATGCCTACATCTGTGAAGAGTCCCTTTGATGGCTCAGTGTGTGAGTGAAGACCACCAGAGGTCCATGCTTAGGACCTACAGGGCTCAGCCTCTCCTAGCTGCCTGCAGGATTTGTTCTTTAGGCAAGGCTTTGTTGCTCCTCTCTCGTTCTCTCTTTCCATCTGCCTCTAATTCTGGCACGCTTTTGCTCCCTCGTCTCTTTCTGACATTGTCTCCATGCATCAGCAGCTGGATGTTTGATCTCATTCTGACACATGCTCCTCTGTCTGTTTGAATCCATGCTCACAGCGGTGACATTGGATATATCACAACGCCAGTGGCCCTATGTGAGTGCCTCTCATATAGCACATGAAAGGTCTGTTCTATAAGCCTCTTATGATACCAGAACTGATCAACAGCAGAACAGGCTGTGGTTGCACTCCTTGCATTACAAATGGAATTAAAGCAAAATGCAAACTGTAAAGTACAATGTCTCCATAAGCAAGCAATGCAAGGCTGCTGGGAGAAATCTGTGCCCGTGTTGCCTTTCAAACAGCTTCAAAATTTGCCCAGTGTATCAGAGTCTAATGAGTCCCCGAACAGTGGTATAATATGGCTGTCTTACAAATCCTTCCTCCCCACATACTGTGATCCAGCATGCAGGGGTTTGAGCTATTATTACGTTCAATCATATTCTGCCCAAGGCTTGAGCTTTAAGACTGGCTGGAGAATACATTCCGGAAACAGCAGTATTCAGTATCCTACATCTGGATGAGGTGAAAGTCGGAAGGAGAAGTACAAAAATTAACATCTCTGTGGATGTACAGTCTGTTTGCACAGCAGAGTGGCAAAGGGATCTCACTATTGCAAGCATTTTTTGTACTGGAATATTTTTCTGTTGGATCTGTCCTCTATCCATACCTCCACTTCAAAACTGTAGGCTCTTACCTGTGCACTATGTGTAGTGTGAGAAGACCAGTGAGCACTATATTCTGTTTTAGTATATACAAGCATTTTTACATAATGTATCATCATGAAAACGGTTCTTTGTGGTTTAGGTTTTTGTTGAGACATTCATGGTGAAAACTGGTGTTGCATTCAGCCCACTCACTTCAGTGTCCTTGGTTGGTTCACCTGTGATCAGGAGTAAATGGATGTATCATCGTTCATCATGTCTCTTTGATATACGACTGAGGGTTGCTTTAATCGTACCAAAACAAAGAAACCCCTTATTGTATTTTGCTAATTTGAATTATATGTCATAGGACATCCTTTTTATCATTGCTTAAAGGCGGAAACGTTGTATCTCCACATTTTGTCATTTTTATTTTATCATGAATCAATGCTATTGGTCATCCTATCCATCTGTATGTGAGTTTTACAAATATATACCAATGAAGAGTATTACAAATATTGTAACTCAAATGGATCCTCAAACCTCATAGCTCCACCCCTCCCCCATTAAAAGAAGTGCAGCACACAGTGGTGCAGAGATGAGTTGATTTTGTCTGACTTTTACATAAAGAATTGGTCTCACTCCAAAGTCGCTGAATATCAGTGCTTGGGCAGTGTCTTCCGGCATCATACACTGATGGAAAAAGCCGTCCTTTCACGTCGGCATGACACACGGCCAAACACCGTTAATGTGTTATGGTGCCCAGCAGTGTTGGGGGATATGCGGCGGGATATCAACGAAAGTAGAGGGGGCGAAAAGTGTGACTGGGGCCGGAGGGGTGGTGGATGGGTCCAACAACCACTGACACCAGTCGGTGTTCATTTCCCATAAGACTGTAAAGCCAAACTCTTTCTTTCTTTTTTTCCTAAAACCAACCAACCTTGATGGCAAGGTGCACTCCTCCCTAGCTTGCTAGCTAGCTAATTCTTGCCTCATTTGTGGTCTGATAACCGATGAGAGAAATTTTGGCAAAATGTGTTTAAAGAAAGGAAAAACCGAGCTCACACATGGCTACAATTAACTTTGGAACCAGAAAGTTGAGGGTAATATGATGCAAAGTACTGATTGCCTCAGATGTGGCTGGTCTAATTACTGACTGACAAAAAACACATCTTAGTATTAGCTGGTCAAAAGCGTTGTAAATCCATTTCAGCTTGACTTTGGTAAAATATTAATAATATAATGACACATGAAAGAATTGTTGATTTTAAAACAGGAATTTTTTCATTTCCTTAAAAGTAGTGGAAAAAAAGTTAAATCTGATTTATCATCAGAGATAGTTGTATGGAAATAAGATGGGTTGGATATGCAGACAAATATTGAATGGATATCCATGAAATAGTCCTTTGTGGTTTTTTAACAACATACTGGTAACTTGGTTAACATTGTCGCCTCAGTGAGAGGGTTGTTGGTTTGGATGGGGGAGCCATGCCAGCATGGGTTTTCTCCGGGTACTCCGGCTTCCTCCTACAGTCCAAAGATGTGCAGGTTAGGTTAATTGGTGACTCTAAATTTCCCGTAGGTGTGAATGGTTGTCTGTCTCTTTATGTCAGCTCTGTGATAGTCTGTCAACCTGTCCAGGGTGTACCCTGCCTCTTGCCGGATGTCAGGCTCCAGCCCCCCTGCAACCCCTAACAGAATAAGTGCTTACAGGTATGAATTAATGAATGAATAACCTCATTAATCCTTTGACCTTTCCACCAGCACCATTTCAGAGTGAAATATTTTGACAGCTACTGGATGGATTGTTATGAAATAATCATTAATAGGTTGCATTGTTGCAGCCTCTGTAACCCCCTGATTATTCATCAAGCCCCAGGTCACAAATAAAACTGTTGCCATACTTTAGTTTATGGCCAAATACTTGCAAAACTAACAACAGCACCCGCAGTCTCAGCTGGAGTTTCTGTTAGCAGGTATTAGCATGCTAGCATTTTAAATTAAAATGATGAGCAGGTAAACATTACCTGCTGAACATCAACATGTTGACACTGTCATTATGGTAATGTTAACAGGCTGACATAGCGTATCATTTCTATGCCACAGAGCTGCTTGCATGGCTGTTAAGTTGATTTTCAGCAGGTCTAACTGTAACTGTGACTCAGAGCATATAAGTGCATACTTCATCTTTATTAGCTTTTAAATGAAAATAAATCTAAACCCCGGCCCGCTCCAGTCTACTAATTAGCATTTTGTGAGCTGCCGCACTTCATAACAGAACTTTATTTAAAAAAAATAAATAAAACATAAATAATTAAATCAGAGATTTAATTACCCTTACAAATGAAGATGAGTTTGAGTTCGACCTTGAACAAACAAAACAGCAACCAAAACAATTGTTCATGTAACTTTTATTACCTGGCTGTAAACAAGGTGGGAGAGAGAGTTATGTAAGTGAGGTGTATGAACCCATGTTTATGCAGATGAGCTATCATTTGCAGGGTGTCAGTTTTCTTCAAAGGGAAGGGAAAACTTCAAAGACACCGTGCAGATAGTGAATGGGTCATTTCACTAACAAGAGACAAGCTGAGAAAATCAGTCTTATAGCAAACTCTTCTAACAACAAGTCCTCAGCTTAATGATTAGTGTGAATAGAAGGATGCTTAGTGCTGCTTTGATGAATGTTTACAGCAAATCATTCTTCCACTGCTACTGCTGTGATTGGACATATTCAAATAGTGTAAGTGAGAGGCAGTGGGACTCCTGCAAAAATAATGACCATCAGTTAAGCGCCAATTTAGAAAAAATATGAATATACTCAAAACAAGCCATATAAATATAATTTGATGTTATTTATTGCTATATAATGATCATTTCCAGACTCATCTTTGATGTCTTCTGAAAACCACTTATCTCCAAAATGTCAGCTTCGCATGGCAGAATAACATTATTCGTCAGTAAGACTTCTCATTAGAAACACAGATTTGTATTTTCAGCCCTCATTGGCTTTTTTAAATTGTTTGTCTCTCTTAACAAGGTGAAGAAGAATGGTTTTCACTAGGCAGCGACGACATGTTAGACAGATACGATGCACTGTCTATCAGACGTGTGGACTCAAGTAGCCTTACTTTGACTCAAGTTGGACTCAAGTCACATATTTGATGACTTTAGATTTGCAGCTTGACATGGACTTTGACACCAAAGACTGATTGACTTCACTTGGACTTGAGCCTTATGACTTTAAAATACTTGATAAAAGCTACTTCCATACTGAGGGATAAAAAGTATGTCATTTAAAGTTTGCCACAACTCAATTTATTTCCATTTATTTCCTGGCTCAGAGGTAGAGTAGGTCATCCTCTAATAGGGTGATATGTGTTTTGATCCCAGCTCCTCCAGTCTGCATGTTGAAGTATCCTTGAGCAAGATACTGAACCCCAAATTGCTCCTGATGGCTGTTCCATCAGTGTGTGTGTGTTAAAAAAAAAACTGAGTAGCAGGTGGCACCTCGTATGGTAGCCTCGGCCATCAGTGTATGAATGTGTGTGTGAATGGGTGAATGTGACTTGTAGTGTAAAAGTCACGAGTGGTCGGATGACTAGAAAGGCACTTTACAGGTGCAGGTCTTCCCATTACCATTTATCTATTTATTATTACTCTTGTAGAAATGGCATTACATTTGGTGAAAAGTGCAACATGACTTATTTAGTCCTAAGTCATGAACTCAGAGTTTAGGACTTGGGACTGGACTTGGGACTTGTCAGTCTTGACTTGGGACTTGACTTAGGACTTGAGTGCAAAGACTTGAGTCTTAGGGCGCATTCACACCATGATAGTCCGGGGGAATTTCACACCTTCATTTGGTTCACTTTCACACTGCACACTAAAGCGGACCAAACCACCTGGACAATGTCACTAGAAAGAAGAAAACCCAGCTCATCGATTGGCCAGGACCAAAAACGGAAATCCATCCCCTTCAGCTGGCTTGGTCAACACAAAAACAACGGAGCAACACTAAATTTATGCAGTCTTGGGGTAAGCGCCTGCACCTCCTCACTGCTCCACGTCTGCTCACAAGACATTTTCCAACTTTTTCTTTTTTTCTTTTTTTTTTTCTTTTACCTCTGTTTCTCCTGGTTTGTGCTGTTGGCTTTGTTTTTTTTTCTACCCAAAATGCACTGCGCTCCACATCACTTCCTCTCTTTGGTTTACTTCCTCTCTTTGGTTTGTTGGATAGTCCGTTTGCATTTCCCACTGTAAGTGAACCGCACCAGAGTTCACTTGCAAGTGAACCGAGACCCCCAGTTTTCAAGCGGACCAGGGTTCGCTCCTGTGGTCCGCACCAGAGTTCGAATGGGTGTTCACACCACTCCAAATGAACTGAACTATCCGTGGAAGCGGATCAGGGTTCGTTTAATGCGAACCAAGTAGCGCAAGTGTGAATGTGTCCTTACTTATGACTTGTAAAACAATGACTAGGTTTCACCTCTAAAACACACCAAATGGACAGCAAGCAAAATATGTATTATGTTCCCTTATGAATGCTGGCATGGTGGTGCTGTGCTTAGCATTGTCACCTAACAGTAATAGGGTTCCTGGTTCAAATCCCAGGGTGGGGGGACCATCCCCTGCATACATTCTCCCTGTGTCAGCAAGTGTTTTCTCCAGGTACTCCGGCTTCCTCCCACAGTCCAAAAACATGCAGGTTAATTGATAACTCTAAATTGTCCGTAGGTGTGAATGTGAGTGTGAATGGTTGTCTGCCTCAATGTGTCAGCCCTGTGATAGTCCAGCATCCTGCGAAAGTTTTTAAATTTCTAGTGGTGCTAGTGGGACTGTCAAAGGATTACTGAGGTTATTCATTCATTCATTCATTCATATCTCAAACCCTTTATCCTGTTGGGGGTCATGGGGGGGGCTGGAGCCTATCCCAGCTGACATTGGGTGAGAGGCAGGGTACACCCTGCAGGGTTAACACATAGAGACAGACAACCATTCACACTCACATTCACACCTATGGACAATTTAGAGTCTCCAGTTAATCTAATCTGCATGTCTTTGGACTGAAGGAGGAAGCTGGAGTACCCAGATGTAACCTGCGCTGACACAGGGAGAACATGCAAACTCCATACAGAAGGGCTCCCCCATCTTGGGTTTGAACCAGGAACCTTCTTACTGTGAGGGGACAGTACTAATTGCACCACCGTGCCGCCCTAATAGGCTTCTTTTGTTCATAAATTCAGTAATTGCTTGTCCCAATTGCTTGGCCATTGTTGTATCAGCTCTTTGGTTGTTTTCACTGTGCACTTTACCAATGCAGGATGAGGCTGTTCTGCAGAGAGCGAGGGCTCAATGTACCTTGTGTTCAGGTCTTCACTGTGTCCTTATCCTGTGAGATTTCAGTTTATATAAAGAATTTTATTTTTTTTGCAGAAATTCATGAAATGATGAGATATAGGCCAACTATACCTATGTATTTTTTTTTAAAGTTTTCCTACATCTAAAGAAATCAAGAAGGCCTTGCGACCCCCTGTAAAGCTGTGGCAATCTCCAGGAGGGGCTGGACCCCCAGATTGGGATCCACTTGTACAAAGAATATTGGTCTAGGTCTGGTAAGGTTTGTTAACATGGTTCACAGCAACAGTCAGACTGTGAGAATCTGCCCCTCCATTTCTGACCCTGTCAGAATTTTGACTGTTGGTTTGGTTCCCAAAGCCCTGAACAGGTTGTAAATGCACATGTCTCGCATTTCTGGATTGATAGCCAGAGACTTCACTGTGTTTCTGTCTTAGAATGTGGTTGGTGAAAGCCCAAAATCCCAGTTTACTGAGGCATTTGTGGTAAAACTTGGCAGAGCTGTACGTACATCCTGCGTCCATGTCCCACAGATTGATCATTTCCAATGTAAAGAGACACTGAGAGAGAACGAAAGAGAGAGGGCCAAAGAAAAATGCTTTTGTGTAGTACAAGAAAATTTTCATCAGTTTACAATATATCGATCTGTTCCTGTTTATGTGCAACAGATACAATCTCCCAGTCCAGAGGTAGTGTTGGCTGTCCTCCGCTCTGTTCTGGGCAGAGTGGGCATAATGACGAGGGAAGAGCAGGGCGTGATGCCAGGCAAGAAAATCAATACCTCAGGAAATAAGATGCAAACCCAGCAGCTGCTGCAGAGAAACTGATTTGGTGTGTGTGTGTGTGTGTGTGTGGGTGAGTGAGTGCAAGAGAGAGGGTGTGTTTGTGTGTGTGATTCTGCATGTGAAGTGCAACTCAACAGTCCTGTCGAGAAGGGCGAACAAAACAAATTACGTATCCAAACAAGGTCAGCGTTTAAATATATTTGTTGTGTGTCAGGAAAGGAAGAACAGAAAGATGATGTCGTCTTCACAATCAGCCGATTTATATAATTGCACTTTCCATGCATTGCTTTTCTAGTTGTAAACAAAAATGCGAGTGTGCAGCTCTTTTTTGGATACTGACTGGGCAACAACTTGTACATTCTGTTGTGAACAACTGCGTGCATTATGTGAAGAAAATGGAAAATAAGGATGATAACGAGCAGGATGTAACAATCCTGTGGCACAAACAAAGGGAGGTGAAATTTCTGGAAGTTATGTAAAACTGACTTTTCATGTAGTGTACTAAAGAAGGCAGTCATTATATTCCATTGCTTTGTACAGAAATTACACGCTAACAAACCTCATTAAAACTGTGATTTTTTTGAGGGGGGGGGGGGGATAAAGAAGATACATTTACTCTTCTGTTTTTGTCAATGCAGCTATTACAGCACTGTCAGTCTTTTTGCTTCCTTATTTTTGTGTTGTAACGTGGAACAATAGATTAATGGGAAAATAGGCCCCTGGGCTCAGACGCAGTGTTTTGCATCTCTTCATTAACTTTTTGCAGGTTAAACATAACTCTAATGTCAAGATGTTTATTTATATTGCATGTATTCATTGCTTATTTAATTCTTAATCCAATCTTTATTCCAACAATGTTCTCTTCAATTAATATTTCATTTGACTGCTTGCCTGAAAATGCAGAAACGATTGATGCTGGTGTTTCTCTGAGGAGGGAGGTCTCCATAAATATTGAAAACAGTTACTTTAATTGATCAGTATGTGGGACAACATATCAATTACCACCACAGTCTAAAACCTAGTGACATTAGTATGCTTCCATTTATTAAATACTTTGTAAGTGCTTTGTAAGGCATCTCATATCAAGAAACAACTGACTCAGTGTTTAAGCTATTGTTTTCTTCTTATATTTTGACTCTTTGACTCAGATTTTGCAGCTCCACTGTGTTGCTCCCATATTAACTCACATTTTTGATGGTCTATTCCTCATTAAGTGGATTTGTACTTGTGCTGAATCAATGCCATACCTAGGTTGTAGGCTATGCGTAGATGCGTACCCTACCGGGTAGCCTGACGTGCGGCTTCCTAGAAATATGTTGTGGTGATGTGGCCCCCTGTATATTTTTGTAAACTGAAAACCATCTATTTCAGTAGAAATGAAACTTATTTATTTTAATTTCACAGATAAGAAACAACTAATTGTGTAGACATAAATCCTCTACAAAATAGCATTGTAAGGCGTGTGAAGGGTAATTTATTCTGACTTCATATCAGTAGAGGAAAGTCTGCTAATTTATGCAATGGGAAATGTCATAGGTTTTTTTTAAGTTTATATTATTTTAAGTTTAAGTTTATTTACTTTATTAATCCCCCTGAGGGGAAATTCAATGTTCTCACTATTGCTACAGGACAGGACCTATACATGTACAAGGTGGAGAGATGTCAGAGTGAGGGGGCTGCCCTTGGTGAGGCACCCTGAGCAGTTGGGGGTTCAGTGCCTTGCTCAAGGGCACCTTGGCAGTGCCCAGGAGGTGAACTGGCACCTCCAGCCACCAGTCCACGCTCCATATTTTGGTCCGGACAGGGACTCGAACAGGTGACCCTCCGGTTCCCAACCCAAGTCCCTATGGACTGAGCTACTGCCGCCCCACAATGCTAATAATGTTAGCAAGCTGTATATGTGAGGAAAATGTGTTCAGTATAAGACAGTTGTTTTCTTGGTGAAACGTGTGACTTGTAATGGAGCTGGATTTTTTAACGTTGTCTTTGTTAAATGCTGCTTTGTTCTCTTCTTCATATGAATAGAAAAAAACTCTGATAGCCACTAGGCCTGGGGTCAGCAACCTTTATGATCCAAAGAGCCATTTTTGACCAAAATTAATAAAAATAAATTTTGTCAGGAGCCCCAAAACATATTTAAACCTTACTGTACAATAAGGGGAACAAAGACTATTAGGTCTAAATTAGCTAATCAACATTACTGGTATTCTTCCAATGAGCAAGAATGCCTCAATCATACAAATAAAATTGAATTCTATTGTTTTCTGGGTCTGCTGACTTCAGCTATGATGGCTGTGACATGTTAAATGCTGTGAACAAGTTCATATAAAGCTGATACTCCAGTGGGAGAGGGGATTTCTGTGTCAAACTGTGTCACTTGAAGGGCTCCTCACCCAAATGATTTCATTACTTTTTTAATGAATTCAATAAGGTTACGCTGATTGACAGCTCTGACAGATCTCCCAGTGCAGCTGCTGCTGTACTTACTAACCACTGTTGTATAAATCCAGCTGACGTTAAATCAGACCCACTACCTCTGTACCTTTTCATTCATTTCATTTTCCAGCTAGTCAGCTGCACAGATATACCGCACCTCCAGTGTTTTTTTTTTCACAGATCATCCATCTGCTACTTGGTTCACAACTAATGATGCAGTAATATCAATTATTGGGGATGCAGCATCACTTCTGTATGCAGCATGATATCAGCTGACATCTGTAATATTTCAGTTAATATATTATTTTATCCACCTGTATGCCGGAGTGTAGAAAATGTAAAATAAAACTGTAGGCTGCGACAATCCATACCATCCATGCTGTGTGTGTCTTCTCCAAGAGTTTTGAAAGAAGCATTCATATGATCTTAGACAAGCTGTTCTCATGCACTGTTTATACTCTTTTCTACAAAAAGTAATGCACCAAAATCCGTACATATCCCACATAATCATGAGACATCAATTAGTGTATAGTGAAGGCTGTGATCATGTAACCGACACGATGACGGGAATAAAGAAGGAAGCAGTCCCTTAAGGTGACAGGTTTGAGTGGCAAATGGGTCACAAAACATGCAACTCAAATGTAACAAATATAATGTAATGTAAATATAACAAATATAATATGATATGCTGGCTACTCAGCAGCGGACACCCCCCCCCCCCAAAAAAAAAACAACTTATAGAGGGTCAGTGGCTGCCCTCTTCCCTCACTCCAAGACATTGCAGACACACGCTACCTCCCCCAGAGCCCAGAACATTGTTAAAAGGCTGCTCTGACCTTGGCCACCACCTGTTGGACCCCCTGCCCTCAGGCAGTCCCAACAGGTCATTAACAACTCGGACCACCAGACTCATGAAGTTTCTTTCCTAAGGCCATTTACAGCCTCAATCAACATGCAGAATGAGCAGTCATACTGCACTCTCACAACAACACTCACTATATTTTATTTTTTACATGGCAGTAACTACCAGGAATTGTGCAATAACTACTGTGGACTGGACAATTTGCTGACTCTGGCACTTTGTGTTTATTGATTCTGGCACTTTTATAGCTACCTCTTTTATATTATGTGTGATGTGATTTTTGCAGTGTGCTTCATGTTTTTAATATTGTATGCAGTGTCTTTTTTAACTCTTATGCACCAGCCAGGACTGGCACTCCTAATTTTGTTGAATCCTGCCTAATACAATGACCAAAAAGGCTTTCTATTCTATTTCTAATGAATTATCATCTAGTGAGAATGTTGACTTTTTCCCTGGGACATGTAGAGTTGTCTTTCAGTTTTTGGATCATATATAGTGGAAACAGATTTTGACCTCCAAATTTTGGAGCTGTAGCCATCTAGCTATGGTTCATATAGTCTACAGGCAACAGCTGAACCAGGCAGCTAAAATTAAAAAGTAACTGGCTTCAAATGAGAAGCCTGCTTTTGCATCTCCCTTATATCTGTCATTGTTGCTGGACTAGAAATTAAAATCTGACCTGGGCAGCAACACCTTCAGGGAGGCATTTAATGAAGCATTAGTTAGCTGCTGCTGCTGCTGCTGCTGCTGTATGTTTTGCCTGGCTCTAGATATGTTCAGCTATTTAAATAGCTTGACATTGTGTCCATTCCCAGCTGTATCCCCGGTAAGAGAAATAAAAGAGGCCCTTTAGCAGTGACTGTAAATGGATGATCCTTGGCTTTTAGGTCACCGATGTTTTGTTCATGCTCTGTGTGGTTTGACAGACATGAGCTCTACGTGGCAGCGTACATATTGTTCATGCACAAGGGCTTTTATGTTAAATTATTCCCATTTGACCTACATAAAGAGTGTATGTGATCTCATATACAGTAACTTGGCCTTTAGTGCCACTCATAGCTTTTTAGTATGTTTCTAAGTGCTTGATCTTTACATTACTCTTTATATTACATATGACAATATTATTTATATTAAATTATTATGTTTATTTTTAGATATAACACAGCAGTTTTCATCACCTTGTTCCTGTATTTTCTGTCAGTGACACAAACATCATAACTCCGAAATCATCTCTGTTAGGTTTTGACTCTCAAAGGTAACTTATCAGCCTTAAACCTTAGATACCATTTGTCCAGTATTTTTAAGATAAAAAATATTTCAGCTTGTCATATTAGTTATTCATTTGATCATGCATTTAGATACCTCTTTCTCTTTTTGAAAAAAATAAATAAATAAAAAAATAAAAACATTTTACCATTTTTGTATCATTACGCCAACTGTCCAGAAGTGGTCCCAAATGAACTGTATGCTTCCTCTACAACAAAAACGTTATAGGCAATTCTGACAGATAGATAATTCTGTTCATAACTAACAATGAAAATGATTCTGATTTTGTATTTTTTATATCTAATGTGAGCTGTTAGTTTCGCAGCTGAAATGGTCTCAGAGACACTAAGTAAGGATTTTAGCAGAGATGTCACAATTTTGATTCTAAACTGAAAATTTATCAAAATCACCTGTAAATTTCAACCATCAACATCAAAGGCAGGATTGGCAACCAAGCAATAGCTTAAATTTGCCATTTTTGAATATCTCATCAGTTGCAACAGGGACTCTAAAGCCTGTTCTTTTTTGTTCTGAACATTTTGGCATGCAATCCCGTTCCATGGACAATCAGCAAGGTGCTGGAATTAAAGTGGAATCCAGTTTAAGCAGTTACCATCTGGTAACAACCCCACCTTCATCTAAGAGCACTGGAAGCAGTGGAAACGTGCAGATCTATGGTTTAGGTACATTTCCCTATGGGTTATGTATAATTCTCAGGGCTATAATAGAAGTGTTTGGTGGCTTATGATGATCATGCCTGATTTACCACGGTTTAGTTTGAGGAATTTAGCTCGCATCCATGATTTAATTTCATTGTGGCAGTTGGTCAGAGTGGAGTGAGTTGCAGGGGTGATACGACATTTGGGGAAATGTAGAAGTGGATGTCATCGGCGTAGCAGTGACAAATGGCAACCTCAAGGGCATATGATGTTACCAACAATCTTAAATAAGATAATGTTTATCAGTAAGGAAACTCCACTTTTGACCCACTGATGGAAGCATCTAAGTGTTAACATCACTTCATGGAGTCTACAGAAAAGTGAGTAGCATCAAGGAATATATTTCAGATGCATTTAAGATTTAATACAGCTAGTACATGCCGACACATAGTATTGTATTCAGTGATATAAACTTGAGAATGTTTACACAAAAACGCACAGTACATAAAAGAAGTCCTGGGCACTGAGACCACACCCATTGTCACCATGGATTGAGAGAAAAAATATTGACTGTGAAATACAGCAGATGAATGTGACAGTGATGTTCTGTGGCCATGCCTTGATTCATGCTGGTATGAACACAGAAGTCTCTGGCCTGCCCTGCATCTGTCCGCCCACCCACCCAGCCTTCCCTCCCCGGTGCTGGGTGCTGTCCAGGGCTGTACGTGACTCTCTGCCAGCTGGCGGCTGCCTGTCGCTCAGGGCAGAATCTCTACATGCAGATGGACTCCACCCACAACTGGCCATGGACACACAGGCACAATTAATCATAAATACCACACTTTGCCTGGTGCACTGTAGAATGATAAATCATACTCCAGCAATTGAGAAGCAGTTATTGTTACTGTTGTGTTTGTTTTAGCCTTCTGTGTGGCAAATATTAGCCTGAAAATATTTCTACATATGTTGAGAAAGAGACATAATTGGACTTAAGTGGTTGCTGCAGGACTCCACTCAAATGCAGCTGACTGCAGCTTCTCTGTGTCTTTCCTTTGCAGTGTGAATTTACAATAACACAGTGGTGCATACTGTGTGTATGTGAGCGTGTATGTGGTGAAGTTTACTGTATATGGGGCAGGCTGTTCTCTGTGTTCTGCTTTAAAACATAAAGTAATCTGTCTTCCTTACACCCTTTGCATAGAGCAAGTGATCTTCATCTAAAGGGCTGGTAATTGCATACATGCATGTGCAAAGAAACATGGAAATGTAAAGTGAATGAATAATTTAATGATGACCAGGGAAAAGACTAAGAGTCAACATCAATTCTACCAAATACGCAATGCTGTAATGCTTCACCAGTGGAACCATCAAAGAAGCTTTAATGTCAAAGAAATTAGGGATATAGCAAAGGAGTAACAATGGGAATCAATTAGAGAACAAAAACACTGTATCTATTTAATAAAGAGAATTTCAGCATTTGTTGGTGGATGTAACATGACTCTGTTGTACTGATGGAATAGGTGCTGTGGATACCCAGCCTTTGGATACCCACCTTTTTACCCAGCCAAAGGCCATAATTTGTTTGTGCTGCCCACACCAGAGCCTGGGCCATTATATAAATTAAGCCTTTTATATGAGAATTAACAATAGTAATTTCCTTCAAGTAGTGCAATCAATAAATCAATCAAGTATTAAGTGTATTGAGAAAGGACCATAATAGTGAATATATGTGTGTGATTGGGCAATCTTAGGCAGTGTCTTCATTCACCCGAGAACTGAAGCTTCTCTGTCTTCCTGAGCCTCTCAGTGCTGGCCTGGTGTAACCAGTACCACCTTCCCAACCTGAACGGGGAGAAAAGGCAGTTATCCAGGTGGTCAGGATCTTTTAAAATTCTCCTTGCCTTACTCTTGTAGCTTCTTGTGTAAACATCCTTTAGGCATGGGAAAGCAGCAGCTATTTTATGTTTAACTAAACAAAACACTCTTTGCAGGGCCTTGTGGTCCTGTTAGGTGCTGTTTCCGGAGCGCAATGTCCTTAATTCGAATTTGCACTGCACGGGATTCTGGCCCCGATGAGCAGAGCCGGCTGAATCGGCAATCGGACCAATCAGATCAGTGTATCTGACAGAGGAGGGCTCTGGGTGGGCGAAGTCGAAAAGTAAACAGCCAAGATGGCAGCTGCCGAAGGACCGCATCCATTCAAGTTAGCTGTGGAAGAAACGCTAAGCCAGCTACACTTATCTTTTTCCTTGAAGGATGTTTTTGCTGTTTTGCCAATGGGATACGGCAAAAGCATCATATATTAGTTAGCCCCACTGTTTGGCAAACAAATGAGGCTTACTGCAATGAATATGTCACCTTGTTTTTTGCTCTGATTGGCCATCGTGCTATCCAATTGCGTGTGGCGGCATTTGAAATGCCTCAGTTAGTGCCACCTCCTGGGTAGGAAGGGTGTATCAGTGAGGGCCAGACTCAAAATCTTTCTAGATTTGAGTCTTGGTTTCCAGGCTAGGGGATACCCACAATTTCCTCAAACATCTGAGGTAAAACAGTCTATGCCTTGCCTTTCACACCACTGAGTCAGTATGCAATGCCAAGGTCAGGCCCTCACCAATATGGACACTGTGGTACCTGAAGCTGTCCACCCTTTCCACCAAGGACCAACTTATATGAAGAGGGGTGTAGTTCCTTTCACTTCTTCTTCCTTAAGTTCACCGTCATAGTAGTTAGTTTTGCTGACATTCTGGAGTAGGTTGTTGTCCTGACACCAGTGAGTAAGGTCCTCTACTTCCTTCAGGTAGGTCTTTTCATTGTTATCTGTGACCAGGCCCACTACAGCTGTGTCATCAGCAAACTTGATGATGATGCTGGACTCAAAAGTGGCTACACAGTTGTGTGTGTACAAGGACTGAAGCAGGGGGCTTAAAACATAGCCCTAGGGAGCTTCAGTTTTACAGCTTTAAGCTGTACTTAGCTTGCATTCAGCTAAATGTTAATGTCAGCACGCTAACAAACTCTGATATTGTGAACATGCTAACACAAAGCACATAATGTGGCAACCATCTTATTCTAGCACTAACATCTGCTAATTAGCAACAAAGACAAGGTACAGCTATTTGGAATTTCATTATTTTTGCAGGTATTCAGTCATTAAACAATGTGTTGGACAAATTAAAATTTCTAGTAGCACTAGATAAAAAAGTTAGGGTATCACCAAGGTTAAAAGGACTTATCCTCTGGACAGACACCTTGAATCTTTACCAAATAAAATTGCAATCCATCTGAAAGTTGATCAGGCATTTTACTATGGACCAAATGGTGGACCTGCTAGCATTGCTACTCATATAGCCGTGCTGTTAATGTGGCTGAAAACAGAATATGGAATGAATTGGAGGCAAAGTCAGCAAAAAAGAAATGATGCACTTTTAACATCTGTACAGCACATGTCCTTGCTATCTTACAGTTTAAGGATTTTGTCAGTAATGCTGACTGGAGAAAGTGAAATGGTAAAATTAGCATCAATTCCAAGCAACCCCATAATAGAAGAACAAGGGTTCAGGCATTAGTGCCCTTTTACTTTTCTTGTGGCTATGTCAGAGTGAAAAGCTAAGACACTAAAAGCTCCAGAGTTCAATTAAAGGATGTTTTTTTTGTATGCCTTGACTGTTTCTGTGAATTTATTTTGAGTCTATTGTGTTATATGCCGTGCCTCAAACCACATCTCCCATTAGGGGCAATTACATTTTTTTTAACAACTATAAAGGAACGGCATCTTTAATGTCTCTGAAAAGGTCTAAAGACTGAAAGATTGCCGGTACAGAAATAAAACCGTCTGACTTTCTACCTCCCACGCACTCTTTACTTCTTGGATGTTAAGCCTGTGGCTGTGGCAGATTATCTTTTTTCAGCTATTTGGGATGTTTTTCTGCCCTCATTAGGCCTCCGCTGTGATTTCTTTCAATGTTGCTAGCTGTGGGTGGGAGCTTGGGAATACCTCTATAACAGGTACATCCATACAAACAGGAGCAAATTTGAAACAGTGCTCCAAGTGCTTGTTTATTGCTAATATCAGAGAAAACAACTTGTAGTTGGAGATAAACCCCGCCCCCAAGACAAGTTCATTAATGTGTGTGTGTGTGTGTGTGTGTGTGTGTGTGTGTGTGTGTGTGTGTGTGTGCACAGACTTGCAGTCATTGATATTCAGCACAAAATGATCCTTTGAAAAATGTGTAACATGTGGTGTGCATTTTTAGTGGCGAGGTGTGCATGTGTGTGTGAGCGCAGTTTGGCATACACAAATAAGCATGTGTGTTGCACAGTGATATTTCACCCTCATACCAGGTTACAATTTGGCACCTGACAGTGCCAAACACACACACAAATGCACATATGTACACACACACACACACACACACACACACACACACAGTAAAGCAAATGCAGAGTGAAAAATGACCCCCCAGCCCAGCTGTCAAACATTCCTAGGTGTTGAATCGATGGAGAGGCAGAATGGAGGTTTGTTTCTGTAGATAATAAGATTTGGGAGTGGCTATTTTTAGAAACAACAGGAAGGTGGAAGGAGAGAGACTGAGAGAGGCTCAAATGGCTGCAGTGCGTTGGCAGACAGGACGAATATGCACACATCACTGGTGCACAAATGCTGATGAGAAACTCATTGTTTCTCTACTCCCTAACTTATTGTTCTTTTCATCCTCTTCTCTCTCTCTCTCTCTCTCTCTCTCTCTCTCTCCATTGTCATTTCCTATTTTTTTTCCTTATAATCTCTGTCTGGACTTTCCTCTGAAAGCCACAGGCTCTGACACAGAGTGTATGGATTGAACTTGTACGGGTGAACAAGTCGGTGAGCAACCTGGACAGATGGTAAGTGTGATGATACGTGTGTTAAAAAAAAGAAAACTTATGTGTTCAACAAGAATGCTTTCAAATTTCTGTACCAAATTTGGTGGTACAAAAATACATGTAAAAAGTGGCCACACACCCACACAATATCTGAACCTTTAACACTGAAATGAGTTCACACCAGCCCCCCAGGAAGTGTGCTGTACTTTATGCCAAATTGACATAGCGACCAGCAGTGGTATTATAACCTCCAGGTCTGTCACATCAACCTGGTCTCACTCC
Source organism: Epinephelus fuscoguttatus (assembly GCF_011397635.1). Lineage (NCBI taxonomy): Eukaryota > Metazoa > Chordata > Actinopteri > Perciformes > Serranidae > Epinephelus > Epinephelus fuscoguttatus. Next base: position 35,487,863 of record NC_064760.1, on the reverse strand, counting down.
AAAGTTGTCACAGTCTGGCGCTTGGGCAGTGACTTGCGTTGCAGGACGCTGACAGAAAAAGCCGTCCTTTGATGTAATGATATGTGGCCGGTTGCCGTAATAGTTTAACGGCACCTGAAGGTGTCTAGGAGAATGACAACGGGACAAGAACAAAAGTTAAGGTGGTGAAAGTCTGAGTAGGGAGGGATGGTGGATGGGTCCAACAAACACCAACTTTCACCCAGGAGAGCGGTGTTCGTCTCCCGGAAGACTATAAAGCCAAACCCAGTTCTTTTTTTCCTAAACCCAACCACATGTGTTAGTTGTTAAAGGGAAAAAAAACACTTTAATTTGTAGTTTTGTACAGAGGTATTGTGTGTATTTTGAAAGAAGACAATGCATGTTACAGGCAGAACTGACATGCTGTTGTAGAACGTCGTCAACCAACGCAGCCAAGGTACCTTGTACGTCCTGGACGTGAAAAGTCCATGACCAAACGTTGATATGTGACAAGGTAAGAGTGAGAATGTGTTGGTCACATAATGCCCAAAGACGCATAATGACTTTTTTCCCCATAGACTTATGACAGAGAACTCTTTTTGAGCCCCACAGTCTCAACCAAATGATTCATTTTACAATTGGGATACAATTTGATCCATTTGGTACCATAACATTCCAAAAGTCTAGAAGAGCCATCATTTTATTCCCATTAAGGTTAACAGAGGGATAAGCTGTAAGTTAGCAGTCAGCAGAAGTGAGCCACATGCCCACAAAGTCTCTGGTGTGCTTGCTCAATGGGCTCAACGATGCAGAAGATCTGGCTAATTTTATACCAGGAAGGTTGACCTCTTGGCTTCATGCGCCACTGAACAACTTCCACAGGAATGAAGAGGGCCCCGCAGTGGTGTGGAGGGTGTACCCAGGTATATGGGGTATATCCAATTCCTTTTTTTGGCCATTTACAGTATATCACCTATAAGCCAAAAAGCCACTGAAATATGTTGGACTGTATACCCACATCGTCCTTGATAACCTGCCCATCTACCTAGTAACACATGCACCACATGAACTACCACCACACCTCTGGGGCCCTGCCCCCAAGGCTATTTTGAGTTATATTTTATACATCCATGCTTCACACAACCTCTGCTACTCTTTGTATGCAGTATGCTAAAATGTTTTCCCTAAGCTAAACACAGATTTTATATTGCATATCCTTTAGTAATAAAGCATGTATATTTTCTGGAATTGGCATTAAACATCTCACTATTTCTGCTTTCTATTCATGAATATCTTCACCAAGACACATTTGATTTTATTTGTGCAGATGTTGCAGTGTCTGAAAAAGTGATCTTACATAGTAAATTTCAAGTATTAATATCATAATGTAAAAATATTCCATTAGAAGAAAGAGTTGTGAATTGTATTAGACAAACCATCGCTTCATATATCAGCCTGATGGTGCTGTATGGGCTCCTTACAACATTGTTAATCTCATCTTTAGATATGCATATGAATATACGTATGTCAGACAAACCATATTTAAAAACAACAACAACATGGTTTGGCAATGTATTTCACTCATCAATATAACTATGTTGGTAATACAGACTCACAACTCATGACACCATACTTTTATAAGTGCTGCTGGTTGAAAACTTCATTTGAACTTTGAGTATTTTGTTGATGCTGGAGAGGCTCTCTAAAACCTTTCTGCCACAACAGATCAATACGGACAGAAAGCTATAGGAAACTTCACAAAATATTATGGGGACCATCTTGTCTTGTTCCCAATAATTAAAAATAAAGATTTTTCAGAAGTGAAGGAATTTGGGAGCAATGCCACAGAAACAATGTTGCAACAATATAAATGTTTAATAGTTCACTTTCATAAAAGTATGGGAATATAAGATATACAGTATATTTACAGTGTGGAATTGACAGTGCAATGCAATAGAATGACAAAATACTGTATAATAGAAAAGGTATTATTGATGCAGTTACATCTAAGCAGTGTATTTATATTATATCTATAGGAGGTGGGGCTAACTTTAACTTTTTCTAATTTATATATTGCTTGGTAGTTGAATATACTGTAATAATTCATCCAACCTGGTCTTACATAAATATGGGAAATGATCACAACCTCTTAACACCACACTACCTGGTGGTGGTGGGAATTGTATTGAAATTACACACAGGCACCACAGAAACAATGCCAAAAAGTCAATAAGCATCTTTTGTTGTGGTGGACCTAGAATTCACTGGTTCAATGACATCACTCAATGGACAATGGTTAATGTTGCCATCCCATAGGTAGTATAAAGAGCGGGAAAGTCCTTGTAGGAAGAAGGATGGGTGGTGGCTAGGTCAACAAACACAAGACTTTCACCTGGGAGACTGCTGTTTGTGCCCTGTGTGAAACGTAGGGCTCTAGTTTTGCAGACCGTGCAAGGCAGGGGCGCAGTGCACCTGCGCTTCGCCAACTGGGTGTGGCCAGGTGGATTTTGCAAGTTTGGCACACCGTGCGCCTGGCGCAGCTACTCCTCTTTCCCACCTCCGTCCCTCCTACCTGCACAAGTCGGAAAGAGGGAGGAGAGAAGGCGTGGAGTGGGTTTTACACACATCACACCAATCAGATGAGCCCCTCTCCTCGCCCTTAAATGTGCCGCGAGAAGGCGTAATGAGAGTTTACTCAATTCGCCATGGCAGAAGAGAGCCGCAGCGTCAGACGGCCAAACTTCTCCTAGGAGGGAGAGCAGACCTGCGAGCAGATCTCCACGGGCTGATGATGTAAAGGTAGCCTGGGAGGAGGTCACCACAATTGTAAATCAATGTCGCATTTCTCTCGTGCACATGCACGCTCTCTCTTTCTCTCTGGCAGTCTCACTCTGTTTCTTTTCTTTTGACTTTTCTAAGATGACAGATGCTGAATATATACTCCCTATCTGATGCTGTGGCTGTTTGTGGTTGGCTGAGAGGGATGTGAACTCATTAGTTTGCAGCTGTGTTAATCAAATCAGGTTGGGTTTCCATTACGCATGCCAAATGTGCCAAACGGTGCCAATCCCCTTTGATCTGACATCAGATGTGACGGGACAGTCGATATAGAGATACATTTATGTGCTGATTGCAGATAGTTGCATTGAATGGTGGTTTTTGTGGCTATTTATTGCATCGTTAATGTGCCTGATATTCTGGAAACCTGCCTGTGAGGTTTTGGTGACGTGTGCGCACTGTCCGCCGGTCAGCCAAACTTCCATTACACCGGCTGCGCTCTGCCTGCACTGACAGTAGACCTGGTTTCAGCTGGCGAGCTTTTAGCGCACCTTTGGCGAAGCCTTTTGGCACGAAACTGTCACTGCGCCAAGCTGGATCTGTTGACACCTCCCCCTGCTGCGCCGCCACACCCATCTCAGCGCACCTTGGTCTGCCAAACTACCAAACTGAGTGTGCCTCGGGTTGCGCTGCTCGAAACTAGCTCTGCACAGGGTTCGCCACCCTGCGCCACCCTGCACTGCGCCGGGAAAATAGAGCCCAAAAAGTCTATGTGAACCGACATATGTAGTTACAAACGGTCTCACTCTGAACTCATCAAATGGCTAGTTAGTGACTTGTGGCGTCACACATTGACAAAAAAAGCTGTCCTTTAACGTCGGAATGATACGTGGTTGGTCACCATTATAGTTTAATGGCGTCAGGGGGAAACGCGGTGGGACAAGAATGAAAATAAGTTGGTGAAAGTCCGAGAAGGGCAGACGGGAGGAGAGGTGGATCAATCCAACAACCACCAACTTTCACCCGCAGAGCCGTGTTCGCATCCCATAAGATTCTAAAGCCAAACCCTGTTCTTTTTTCCTAAACCCAACCACATGCATTTGTTGTTGAAGCAAAAAAAAGTCAATTTGTGGTGTTATACTGGTGTAGTGCATTTATTTTGAAAGAGACTGTATGGATATGTTTCCTGTGAATACAGAAGTGTATCTTAAAAGAAGACAATGCATGTAACAGGCAGAACTTCACACTGTCTCCCAAAACATCAACAACCAATGCACCCAGGGTACCTTGCACGTTGTATCTGGACGTGGAAATTCCAGGACCAAATGTTGATATGTGACGAGGTTGGAGTGAGAATGTGTTGGTAGTTACGTCACTTTACAATGTGCTTACATCCCATATGTAATAAACATAATTTTTTAAAAACCTAAAACATGATCTTTTTCTAAACCTAACTAAGTAGTTTTGGTGCCTGGATCCAGCCTTGCCCCCAATCCTTGATTGCATCATATATTTTGTATGTAAAGCAAAGAAACTTGTAACTATGATTGAAATAAATAGATTAAAAGCACACCATTTCTCCCTGAAATGCATTGAAGACCTATAAATTACTACCTCAGTTTGATTGATGTCTGGAACATAGATTCCATCTACATATGTTTTCTAATGTGAGCAAATGAGCCTGTGACAACTACCAGAAGTAATTTGGATAGTATCTTCAGAGCATCTTGGGTGCATTTCCGTCTGTATTTGATGTGTCTGTGCTCTGTCTGAACACAGTCCTAACACCCAGGATACTTGTTAATGCCAGATGCCAGCATGTAGACACAGGGTCTACTCCTCTCAGTAGATCTGGGACAGAAAGACACAGAGAGATACTTGCTCTAAGGGCTGTAAGCCATGTAGTAAAACACTGGCACAGGCAGATGGCTCCAATTTTGTACCCAATTTAACAACCCCTGTGATGCAAATGAGGTCAGCACAATCCAGACACTCTCTGGGACTTCAACATAAGGTAAAGGAAAATGAAAAAAATAAATAAAATAAAATAGAGAAGATTATAATTTGCAGTTTTTGATCTTAATGCGACAGCAGACAGTTTCTTCAAGGTTGTTCCATGACCCATATAATAACAAAGTGATACAGAATTGGCTCTGAATCATTGGCTGAGGTTGTAAATATGGACCATGATTAATTAGGCCTAAAAATTAAGCTTATCTTATTTATAGACAGCTAAGCCAATAAGTTTCCTAAAGGCTTGCTCAGCTGTAATGAGGAATGGGCAGCATATTTACTGAAAAATCTATGTTTGAACATGTTGTCCCACTTATACTTAAAAGAGCTCTGGCTATCTTTTCAGATTTAGAAAGGAAATGGTAAGGGATTTTTTCCCTTTTTGCTTTCTTTCTTCCTTCTTTAAAATTAGACCATTAAAGGAAAAGTGTTAATGAGAAAAAAATGGAGCCATACATCCCCTGGAGGCTTTCTGCTTCAGTTGAATACTGATATTGTAGGAATTCAGAGGCAGTTGATGTCACAGAGGGTGTTATTTGGCTTATATTGTCCTGTTTTAATATCATTTCTGGCTGATGGCTTTCAGAATACACAGTAATTAGGCTGTAAATGCTAAAAACCCTGGTACATTCAACATTTCGGGCCTGTAAAATGCCTTTATTGCTGATTATTAGATGAGAATCTGTTTTTTTAAGTGTGCAAAAGCATTAATGCTTAAGTGTTGATTGTTTCTTATTTGCTTAATGATTATCTCTTTTCTGTCAGGTTGTCTGTTATTGGGGGGGGGCTGTCCTTCCTCAAAAAAATGATACAATAGATTATTTGTACTGGCAGCTTATGAATGTCCAATATTTATGTTAAGTAAAGTAAGGAGGAAGGCAAGTGACATAGTATAAAGAGTGACAAAGTTTACATAGGGAGGTCAGGATGGATGCATGGGTCAAATGAACATAGGACTTAAGCCTTGGAGACTGCTGTTATTTAGCTTAAATCTTCACATCATCACATAACATCATGTTATCACACAGTACTTTGACCCAGGAGACTGTTGTTAGGCTGCCTTTACACTACCATCTTGATGCCCAATTCCGATTTGTTGCCTATATCCGATTTTTCCTGACTGCTGTTTACATGTTCTATTCACCTTATTTTTCAGGGAGACACGGAGGCAAAACAGAATGCAGCCAGCTTCCTTTTTTTTGTGCGACACTTCCGGTCCAGCACTCTTCACCACTGTGTAAATGTCCCACGGTATTTGCTACAGTGACATTACTGCGCGCATGGAAATGTTTACATTACTGAAAGCAATTTTAAGGACTAACTTTAAATATTTGAAGTTAATCGTTAAAGAATAAATCACCTGGAAAGCTGGCGCTGCTCCACATAATTTAAAAGGTGACTTAGCCTACACAGAGCGGTGGAAATGTCCGTGCAGCTGCAGACGGGTGCGGCTGGATGGTTGATGGGTACATGCTGATTCGGGTGTTATCAGAGCCGATCCACGCATCACTATGGCTTAATAATCAACTCAGTCAATAAAAACAACCCGTCCTGTGTTAGGAGTGTATGCCGCTGACAGAAAGAAAGAAAGAAAAAGAAAAAGATAGAAAAGCAGCGTACACCTCACATATGTATTTCTCACAGTTGCACACACGTTTGGCTGGCATGCAGAAGCACCGTCTGTGTGTCTGTGTGTCGAGGGTGCGAGCCGCAGCTTCAGCTGCTCAGGTAGAGAGGCTGTGTAGCCTGCTGTGTTTTTTTGCTGGTTCGGTTCTGCAGGTTCTCTGCTGGTACACTGGAGACGGGGATCAAGCAGTTTGTCTCACTCGGGATAGATTGTGCTTTTTTTGGTTCATAGTTTTTGACTGACGTGCGATTTATTCGGCTTTCCTTCCTTTCCCTCGCTCATGAGCACGTCATCAAAATGCGCTGTCGTAGCATTATTCATGACGTACGACGTGGATTGCCAGGAAATATCCGATCTGTCTGTTTAGATTACAGACCTACTGGCAGATATCTGATTCATATCCAATATATTTCCACATATGAAGGAGGCCTGAATCTGATCTGACAATATCCGATATCATGCGTTTCTTTCCTGTTTACACATTCATGTTACAGATCCGATCTGTGCCACCTGAGAGGAAAAAATCGGAATTGGGTCACTTGAACCATGTAGTGTGAAGTAGGCTTTAGTGTCCTGTGTGAAACCAAAGGGAAACATGAAGTTATTTTAGCTAACATTGCCACGTAACATCCAGTTGTCACCGTACGTCACGTCATGATGTTGTCACATTTTCACCTGATATCACATCAAAACTTCACGTATTAACACCACATCAAAGTCACATAGGGCTTTGACCCAGGAAATCGCTAAGGGTCCCATGTCCCAAAAGTCAATGTTGACTTATTTTAGCTTACATCATAATGTAATGTCAAGTTGTCGCCTAATGTCACATCATCATGTAAGGTCACCTGGGTACCACTGACCAAAAAGGCCGCTGTTTGTGTCCCATGTGAAACCAAAAGTCAACGTAGAGTTATTTTAGCTTACATCATCACATAACGTCAAGTTGTGACCTAAGGTCTAACATCATGTAACATCATTGTATCACCAAGCATCACGCTGTATTGTCACCTCGTAATGTCACCTCCTAATGTCACCGTGTAAGGTCACCTCTTATTGTCATGTCTTAATGTCACACAGGACTTTGACCCAGGTGCTGATTGTGTCCTATTTGAAACCAAAAGTCAGTGCTAAGTTATTGTAACATATGTACATAGGTGTGTAATGTTACTTTTAACATCATGTTGTTAAGTTACCTTAAGTAGACAAATTGATCATGACATTACAAGTCATGTTATGTTATGTGTAGCCTAACCTGATGACTCACTTGACTAACTTGAACCATTTTTCTTTTCCTAAACCTAACCCAACTAGAAATGCTATTATGGGTCATGTTGGAGGGCAGGAACACATGATATATGTGTTTGTATGGGATGGAGAACTTCATGTGCCTCATCTATATATCACACATATGCTAACATACAGGTAGGCGGGCTACACCACAAAATGTGGTTAAGCTCTAAGTCCAAGCCTGGCTAGAAACAACAGTGTCTTTCAGTCTTATTACTGGGTGTGCAATGTTCATGCTTTGTTGTTTTTGTTTCAATTTGACAAATCTGCTGAAAATCCCACTTGGGTACAAATGGAGTATAATTTATTTATTTTTTAAAGATGTTTTTTGGGCATTTAGCCTTTATTTGATAGGAAAGACAAGCGTGAAAGGGGGAGAGAGAGAGGAAGTGACATACAGCAAAGGGCCACAGGCTGGATTCGAACCCGGGCCGCTGCGGCAACAGCCTTGTACATGGGGCGCCTGCTCTACCACTAAGCCACCAATGCCCCGGAGTATAATTTATTTTAATGATCTTTGACTGCCCTCATGTGTTCTCCATTGCTTCTGTCATGACAATACTCTGAAGTCTTTGAAAATATGGTCAAGTATTAGGAAAAAGTATGGATGGCAGTTTGGCTCTCTCCTTGCCCAAGTCTCTCCAATCCATCTCTTCTCCCCATCCATTATGGATGATTCTTTTGAAGTAATGGTGTAGGAAATATGAAGGCCCTTTTTATGGCTTAAGTATTTCCTACCTTTGAACAACTGCAAAATAAATGTAATTTACCTCATCTCATTTCTTTGGATTTCTCCAAGTTCGTAGTTATATTAAAAGTAAAGTTTGCCCAACTTGAACTGAAGAAACAACAATGGAATCTCTGTTTTCTTTTGAGCCCTCCCATAGGGGTGCAATATCTTTTATTTATGACTTTTTTTTTTTTTTTTTTTTTCAAATCCACAAGACCCATCAATATCTGAGGTCTATGTGGTAGATCGAGTTGGGAGTGGCTACAATGGTGGAGCAGTGGGGAAGAGCCCTCGAGGGGGTCCACACAGCCTCCATCTATGCCCGGCATGGCCTCATTCAATTTAAGGTGCAGCATCACCTTGTTTTTTCAAAAGTCAAACTCTGTAAAAGGTTCCCTTATGCTGATTCCACTTGTGACAGGTGCAGACTTTGTCCTGCATCCTTAGCACTCTCATCCTGGCTGTGTCCTAATCTGTCCACTTTTTGGAGTTTGACCTTCAAAACACTATCAGATGTCCTCAAAATGAAAATTTACCCAGATCCTTTGACAGCGATCTTTGGCATAGCATTAGAGAAAAATAATAATCTTTCAGGAACTCAAAGTAACAAAATGTGTCACTTCATTAGCACAGAGATTAATCCTTCTCCACTGGAACAACCCTCAACCACAAAGCTGGACTGGTGGTTGAGGGAAGTAACGCAACATCTTAAACTTGAGAAACTAAGACTCACATTAAAAGCTCTTCTGATTAACTTATGAGAATTTGGGATCTATTTTTGTAATACATAGAAACTAGACTCTTTATACATTGTTAAAAACCAGTATAAATACATTTAAAAAATCACCAGAATCAAACAAAAGGTTGACTAATAACAACACAGCATTGCTTGTAGAGGTAGTTCCTCTAAGACCTACCCTTGCTCGAATTAACAAGACTAAGAACCGATGTGCTAGCACCTCTGTATTTAGGCTCCCCAGTACTTAAATACCAACATCAACATGCTAACATGCTCACAATGACAATGCTAACATGATGACAAATTGAAAATTTGACACTGCTAGTATGGCTAAAATGGGTACAAAGTGGAGGAGAGAGACAGATCCATTTTACATCAAGTTTTTGAATAACTGACACATGAAGTTTGAAAGTAATGACTCTGTATACATACAGTTGAAGCTTAGTACACAGTTGTCAGAATATGGCAATTTGAACATATATTTATGATGTCTGGAACTGACAAGCAGTGTTCAAACTAGTGTACGTGTGCATTCATAGTCACACACACAAAGAGCTTTTGAGACATAAGGCAGACAGTGTGTCAGAGTTGTGGGCAGACAGCAGCCTTTTAGACCAGCAGATCAAAGAGTTGTCCAGCTCTATAGTAAATACATCAAACTCTTCTGCATGGTAAATCAAGAAACAAATGGAGAGAGATGGAGAAAGAGTGATTGAAAAAGTTTGCGGTGTGTGTGTGTGTGTGTGTGTGTGTGTACTGGAGATGGGCTTGCAGTGGAGCACATATGGTGCTGTAATATGCTATTAGAATGAGGCTTAATTATTTTGCTGATGAGAAACAAACAGCACCTCTCAGTGTGATAGTTTCAGTCTTACATATTTAACCTCAGCTATCTGAGAGAATGCTGTGAAACAGTCATTAATCTTCTTAGAATATGAAGTCTGCTTTTGTGTGGATATCTTGGAGGGGAAATGTATGATTATAATGGAACTAAGGCTGCAGTGTAAGAGTTTGTGTTGCACACATTTAACTTTGGCTCTGGAATGGGATGAAGTGGGGTTTTTGGGGGGCATGCTGGAGTGTTCAAAAGGGAGTTTTTTTTTCAATATATCTTCACACATAAGCTGTCTTGGACCACAGCTGTTGACTGGTGGGAGAATCCCTGTGTGTACCACTGCAGGTTGCATTTAATGGCAGGTTGCCATTTAACTTAAAATAATAATATTATTGAACATATTCCATATTTTTTGCAGATTTTGACAATATCAATGTTCTTGTCGATATAGTTGAAAAGTATTGAAGTTAGCTCCGGTTGTAAGAGTTAGAGTAGTCCCCGGGGAGAGGGCCACACTACTGAAAAACAAAAAGAATGTCAGAGCAGGACAAGAAAGGTTGTGTGAGCACAAAAATAAAGAAAGGACAACCACACACACACACACGCACACACACACACACACCCACACACACACACACGCAAGTCCTTCTCTGAAAAAAGGGGTCATTCAGAATTGTAAACTTCTGCAGTTCAATCACAGCCAGAGCTGGAGTTCCTCCAGACACCTTGTCCTCAATTCCTCTCAGTGAAAACAAAAGTGGAAACAGGTTCTAAAGATATCATGTGGAGCTTTTGACCACTTAGTGAGCAATGTTTTAACAAACGGGTTGTTATTTTCTTTGTCTTGTCCATGCGGGCTACCACCCAGATGGCGCAATAAACAATCCTACAGCCTCATCAATTTCAATTCCATTGTTTGACAGTTGGTGGCAGTAACATGCCGAGAAACGTAGCAGTGTGCCAATAAAGGCAGACAGAGAGATTGCGAGTAAGCACAGGTGGATGTAAACTAAACAAATTTAAATATTTAAAATCTCAGCCTTGCAAATATGAGAAGGGCAGTGTATTCAACATGTTTGTGACATCTCAAGGATGCACTGAATCGTCATGAAAAAAAAAATAATTGAATGAGGGTTGAAAGGAATGCTTTATGACATTCAGAGGATATATAAAGCAGCAAAGCACTATTTGCTATGTAAAGATATAGTGGAGTAATGGCACCCTGAGCTGAAAATAAAGTCACACTAACTGTGTTTTTGTTGAAATTCAAGCCATTCATTGTTTAGGTAGATGGTCTGGCTGCGTGTGCATGTGTGTAACCCACTGGCTAGCTAATCACCGCCACTTTGCACTGAGCTCATACGGCAGTTACCGCTAATAACAGTGACAGCATTGTCGCAGGAGCAAAGCGCCCACCCTCCAGTCTCTCTCCTGTCAGCACTGTTGCTATTGTTAACATTTGCTGTGTCTCAAATCGCGTATTCCGTACACTTCCATGTAGTATGTACTTATTGGCGTAGTGGCGTAGAATTTTGACAGGGTAGTGTTGTCTCAAACACGGCCGTTGTGCACTTACTGGAAATGACGACCGCAGCTGTTAGCTAGTTAGCAAACTAGCATTAGCATTTGCGTTATCGTTCGCGGTACCAAATCATTACAGACTGCTAAATTAACCCAATAAACATACTGCTGGCTTTTATCCAATAAGAGTATAGTGGTGCTTAGTGCAAAAAACACATGTATTTGTACAATGCAGCGATGTTCACGGTCGCACAGTCCTCGGCTACCATTTCCAGTTTGAAAAGTGGTCTCTCCCCTTCCGCTACATAGCCAAGATGGCGACCACTGAGGGTGAGAAGTGTCCATAGTTCCACACTCAACTTCTTGACCATTTTGAGTGCACCATCTGGGTACTCATAGTGCACTGCATTTTTCATACATCTCAGCGTGAACGCACGTATGCACTCAGAATATTAAGTGTAGGTACAGAAGTACGCAATTTGAGACACAGCAATTGTTCACGCTGTTAGCACTGTTAGCTGCTAGCTGTTGACTCAGCCAACTCCATTTTGAGAGCTGTGTGCAGACAACCTCTGAATCACAGATTCTCTCTGAATATTAAGCTCTTTTAAGTTGCTTTCACCACTCCAGAATTCCACTAATCCTACCTTTCTCTCTCTCTCCCAGAAGCTGGTTCAAGCAGTGCACTGGCTTGTGAAACTCTAGTGTCCCCTGCAGTACCATTTTGTCTGGCCGCTGTTCCAGCAGGACGACATGTCGACTGGTTGCCACTCATTCAGGTTGTGTCCCAACACACATGTACCTGCCCTGAACCTATAAATTGAGTCATGATGAAAAGTAAAGTCACCAACCAAACCTGTGGTGCACTGTGGCACCACCACACACCTGAATCCTCTTTCACCCAATGACAGAGACTCACTTACTGTTCATTGAACTATATCATGTTTTAAGTTAAGAGTCTCTGAGTAAAAAGCAGAAATGTTGAAGTTTTGGTGTAAACACTATTATAGATGGCAACATTTGGAGGCAATGAATGGGCAGTTAGCAGAGAGTTGAGTCCATTCATTACAATGTTGTTCCTTTATAACTCAGTCTGTTGTGTGCATAGATTTTTTGACAGTCTCCATTCCTCCTGAAGGCTAAATTGCCAATTTCCATTTCCACTGAAAGCTTCTTGTGTCACTGCTATATGCGCTATGCTAATATAACAAAAAGTCTACAAAGTTAATTCCTATTGGCCTTAATCTCAGCTTCAGTCTACAGAAGCTTTCATGTGCTCATGTCTGACATAATAAATATAAGAGCATACTATGGATTGTGATACAGGGCAAGAAATGGATTCATAAATAATTTTATCAAAAGAAAGGAAAATGCAAAGAACAAGCATGAAAGTTCAGCATGCATGCACATTTGCATGCTATAATACATCACATGAAATGGGATTCCAGCAATCTTATTATGATGATGAGGAAGAATTTATTACATCATTGATTACAAATTAATGCAGGGAATCAGTCATTTGGAAAGGAATGCGTTATTCAGTCTGATGTTTTATTCTGCGGAGAGCTGAGATCAGAATCAAGAAATATCTCTGTTTCTCCAACTTTGTGTGTGTGTGTGTGTGTGTGTGTGTGTGTGTGTGTGTGTGTGTGTGGCATTTTCGGAATGCAGAGTTCATCCCCCCAGCTGTTATTTGGTGCTAAAATTAGTCGCATGGTTCCAACAACAGCAAACATTGAGAATTAAAGGGAAAAGGGATCAGAGAGGGGAGAGGAGAAGGGAAACGGACAGACAGATGGAGGACGGGAGAGAGAAAGAGATGGCGAAAGAGGAAGAGGAGAAATTAGAGTGAAGAGAAGTGAGATGCGAACAGCGGCAGACAGAGAGGCGGGAAGAAATGAGGAGGACAGAGAGGGAGAGAGGAACGAGTGTGTAATGCATAATGCAGAAGTCTGCTTTCCAGTCTTATGTTGCTCGGAGTGATTCGCAACAAGACCACCAGCTCAGCATGGGGCGCGCATGCACACACACACACACACACACACACACACAGAAACACTCATATATGCAGAACTCCTCCTTTATTTCAGATGATAATGATAATAAGTACAATTCAAAAACTGCTGATGACTTTTACAGAAAAACAAGGTACAATAAAAAGGAAACCCAGAGAGAGTGAAGGGGACAGTGATTGTGTACAGAAAGTCGATTTGAGACTAAACAAGAAATATTTTGAAACATTAGGGTACTAAATACTAGGATTTTTTTTTTCACCTACTAAAAGCTAACAGCCACATAATGTTGTTTTCATCAGTGGAGATTCGGTACAAACTGCCTTTCTTTTCAATATTCAGTTCATCATTTTGTTGTTAAAATGATTACCTTGTCAACGTTGGGCTGTTTATAACTATTTACCTGATATGGGGCATGCTTGAGATGATGACTGACATCTTGCAGAGCCTTTGTGATTTACACAAAAAAATGATGATGTCATTTTTGGCTTGCACACCATTGCGACTGGGACACTACTATGAGTTGAAATACCAGATTTTACAGCAGCTTTCAGAAAGAATAAATGTAAAAATCTGATGCATGTTTCACTGTTTTTAGGCTTTTTTTGCAGAGCAGGCTTTCTTTTATGAATTTGTAGTTGCTAATCTCAAGCAAGTTATCCCTGATCACATAATCGATGCTGGTGACATCATCAGGGTTATTTTCTCAGACTTAGCAAAGATCCTCCTAAGCCACAGAAGACATCAGATGACTGTTAGTAGTATGACTCATGGTGAGGAAAGTGATTTTCATGTGTCACAGGAGTGCCTAAAGAGGCAGGTGTATATTGTGTATATTATAT